>NC_086321.1:179080440-179434190 GCF_036172605.1 Pelobates fuscus | reverse complement strand
TATACACCTGACACATTTGCAGATACACAGATACACACACAGACTTCATACAGATACACACACATATACACACTGACACACACACAATGACAACATATAGATACACACACACAGATATACAGACACATAGAGACAGACAAACTGACATACAAATATACACTGATAGACATACTTAGACAGACACATAAACTGACAGACATACTGACGTATAGTCAGACAAATATATACAGAGAGACACAGACATACTGACACACTGACAGACATGCTAACACATTCACCAACACACACATGCACTGACACAAAGAGCCATACTGATAAAGACATGCACACACTGACATGGATATGGACACACACAGACACATACACTAACAGACATGCTGACACACACACACATATACTGACAGACATATTGACGCATATTCACAGACACACACAGGCATACTGACACGCTGACACACTGACAGACATATTGACATCCACATATACTAAGACATACTGACATACATTCACAGGCATACTGACACACACACACACTGCCAGACATACTGACACACACTGACAGGCATACTGACACATACACTGACAGACATACTGACAAACACAGGCAAACATACTGACACACACAGGCAGACATACTGACACACACAGGCAAACATACTGACACACACAGGCAGACCTACGGACACACACAGGCAAACATACTGACACACACAGGCAGACCTACTGACACATACACTGACAGACATACTGACATATAGACATATACTGAGACATTCACAGATACACACACACACACACTGAGACACACACACATTGACACACACTGGCAGACATACTGACACATACACTGACAGACATACTGACATATAGACATATACTGAGACATTCACAGATACACACACACACACACTGAGACACACACACTGACACACACTGGCAGACATACTGACACATACACTGACAGACATAGGCAGACATACTAACACATATACTGACAGACATACTGACATATAGACATACACAGACATTCACAGATACACACACACATTGACACACACTGGCAGACATACTGACACATACACTGACAGACACAGGCAGATATACTGACACATACACTGACAGACATAATGACATACAGACATCCATACACACACACACACACACACACTGGCAGACATACTGACACACACACACACACAAAAAATTTACACTATGAAACCCACCCTCCAGTTTCCTACCATGGAGGGTGGCTTTCCCATTAGTGGCTGAAGCTGTTGGGAGTTGGGGTCTGGCTAGCTCGGCCCAGACCCCCTCCGCTCTGCCTCTTCCCGCGCAGCTCCGCTCTTTATGGGAGGAAGTGACTTGCGGCCGTCTCTTTCGCCCAGCCGGCTACCGAAAAGCAAGAGGGCTCGGTCACGCTCTTAAAACGCCAGAGCGCAAGACCAGGCCGCTGCTGGCAGAAGCCCACTGGCTGGCACTTAGTGCATGGGCCACCCGGTGGGCCTCCTTAGTGCGAGGCTGCACCGGCGGATGGGAGAAATGCTTGAGGCTAGTGGGGCCCACAGTGCAGCTGCTTCAGGCCCCCCAGGAGTAACTGGGCCCGGCGGGGCAGCTGCCCCGTTTGCCCCACGGTAAAGACGGCCCTGATCCTTTCCCTGGGGTCTAGTGTGCTGTCATCTTAGTGCTGTTCCAGCACTTCTCCCTTGCGCGCTGTTTAGTGATGCTGGGGAAAACAATAACCCAGCTCCTGGAATCACCATAGGACATGAGGGAGCAGTGCTGGAAGAGTACAGACATCACTGCTCCCTTACTGCCTGCCTTCATTCTCCTGGACACTGCACATATGGGCAGAGTAGGCATCTGTTGTCCAAGTAAACAGGTGCCTACTCTGCCTTAGTGCAGACCAGGCCAGCTTCCGGCATACCCCCTGCATGTGGTACACGTACACCAGGTTGAGAACCTGTGCTTTAGACTCCTTTTTAGAACAGAACACTTTGATATATCTCGCCCTACTGATTCATTTAAGTATTCAGAAGAACCTGTGGAATGTATTCGCAAAGTACTGCCTATGCAAAAGCACCCAGTCTGGCATTACCAGGTGGACAGCTCTGCTCTGCAGAAAAAAAGACAAAGCACTAAGAATTTGCAGAGCATGATGTACACATGCTCCACACAGAGCTAAAGAATCCCAAGGATATGCAAAGTAGAATGCACACACTTTGAGCCCCACTTAAAAAAAATCACCAGCAGGGATCTGCAAAGTATGACACATTTCTATACACAATCAGATAAAACTTAAACGAATTGCCCAGTAGCATGCACATTAGCAGTGTTGTGGATAAGTACACTGTGTTCTGTGGGGGGTGAGGATGTTGTTTTCCTCTCTGCAGTGTTCCTCTCATCACTCCTCATCTGCTCCTCCTTCATTCTCCCTCCCTACGCGTCTCTTTATGCCCTCACCTAACTGACCCTCTCACACCCACCTCTTCTGTCCTAGATTTAAGAGTGTTGGCTTCATTCCCATTGTAACTTGTTGTGAAAGTCAAGAGAAAGAGAATGGTGAGACAGAGTCTCTCGCAACAATACAAGAACTGGCAGTGACAGACGGACAGAAGTTTAAAAGTAGACAGGCCAACAGTATGTGAGAGAGAACCGAGAGAAGCAGGCAGAGGAACAAAAGCACACATGTGCATATACTGTGATAGAAAACTGGCAGAGGCAGAGACAATATACAGGCACTCAGACAGAACCAGAAGACAGACAGAAGAGTAAAAGTGGACAAGCCCTCACACTGTAACAGAGAATAGAAAGGAGAGAATAACTTTTTTCACAAATTGTAGACAACAGAGACCAATAAATGGTTCCTCATTGGTAGCTTTCCAAAAAGTGACGGTGAATTTTGAACATTTGAAACAAACATTCAAGGATTGCAACCAACTCTGTATAAAACACATCCACATACAACTAAGCATACCATTCTTTCAAGACCACTTCTGTCAAGGCTATCTTACATGAAACAAGATCTTCTCAGTATATATGTTCTTAATACAAACAGAAGTAAAGAGTGCCTTATTTTCACTATTTTCACTATTTTCGAGTTCTCTTAGGGACTATGAGCTACATCATATTACCAGTCTTTCCATGACGTGTTGCAGTCTCTTTTTACATGTCTCTCTCTGTCCCTGACACACAAATCAGAGTCATATTGGAAATCAATGTCCACAATGGCTCGAGGGCAACAGCAGCCCCATTTGCACAGTGTCCTCTTCCCACACTGTGCCCTCTTTGCCTCATTCTCTCAGGGGCTTCAGACCTCTAGAAGATGTTCATGAGAGTGATCCTAATTCTTCGTCCTCGCTTCTTGGTGTTTGTTTTCTGGAAAATGGACATGGGAAACATTGATATTGAGTTTGCAGTGATGATGTGAGATACAGTAGAAGCTACTGAGAAACACAATACCAAAAGACAGATTAATAGGACAGGAGAATAAATTTGTAATAGGCAGACAATAAGGAATTGTTTCAAGCCAATAGGATATCAGGAAAAAGTCTAGAAATACCTTTTTGGAGAAGAGTGAAGGAAGATTCCAGTAGTGCATCCTGGGAAGAGTCTCACTTAAGAAAAAAACACAACAGAGATCTCATTTCAAAGGTGAGAAAAACTAGACTACATCTATGTCTCTCTTTTTTTTAAACCAATTTAACTATACTTTCTGTCTCTTTGCTTTCTTTCTCTTTAACTGTCTCTTTCAGAATGGAAGCCAAGATTTCACAGTTGGAAAATAACAAGAGGGAATCCAGCCAGAAAAGGAGAAAGGGAGAGAGAGAGAGAGAGAGAGAGAGAGAGGGTGAAATAAAAAAGTGTGTAGGGAGTAAAAAAGAGAGATATCTATTTGGGACATATTCATGGAAATCTAATAATGAAAAAATATGTATATCTGTTTGGTTTAGTGAAACAAACGAACAAAACTACTGCCTAGTTATTACAAATCTGAAATCTAGTATTAGAGTTGAGAATTGGCAGATAAACATAGTGTAATCACCTTATCTGCAAGTATAATAGGTCAATGATTAAAATATTACAGAATAAATAAATACAGATAGGGAGACTGGGTGGTGCAATGTTAAAGAGTGATAATCAGAGGAAAAACTATAAACATAAATATACAATTGTATATATTGAGAAATGAGTGTAGAATGTTGCATGCTGGGGCAGAGAGATAATGGTACATATATTATTTTTATATTTTTAAAGTACTATTAAACAGTTTGCTCTCTATGTTGACACATCCCTCTTCCCCCTCTGGGTGCCGGCTACAGGTGCAGTCTCGTTTAGACGGGCTGTGACCACAATCAGATCCCATGCCCAAGATGATAGCCTTAGGGAGAGAGTATAAGCCAAGTAAAACAAGCTGAGGAAGCAGGCTCTGCATTACAACCCAACCCCACACACACACATTCACATTAAGCAAACCCTAGTGCACAGGCTACAGCACTATACATTCTCATAAACACTACATCCGCAGTGAGTTTTTGCACATTTATAGCATTATGGTTTTACATTAACATTCACATTCATGCGGTAGAAGAAGCTACATGCACATTTCAAATGGGAGCTTGGAAAGCTTGATACATTCACGTGATTTTGGTGCAGTTACAGTCATTATGGTTAGGAGATAAGGAGTGTTAAGTACAAACTGCATATTCTACAGTTGCTCTTTATATAACCACATATTCCGTAGTTATGGTGATGTATTAAACACATTTTAAAGCAATATTACTCATACAACTGTGGATCATACACTAAGCAAATGCACTCAAATTCATATTGCAAAGTCACGCACAATCAACATCTATAGCAATACAAGAACACAAATACACTCTGATATTATTCTTCTTATTATTATTATTATTATTATTATTTGTATTATACAAAGATCTTTCGCATTAACAGCATTAATAATATCAGCTTTATTTAAAAAAAAAAATGAAATTGTAACAAAGTGAAATTGAGGCTAAAGGATCAACGTTTGCCATTCAGTTTTCAATTCCCAACAAATCTGAATTTTGTGAACAACCTTGTTTGTGTCAACCAAAAGAAAATGTCAGCACGTGATTAATTACTACAGTAGTAGGGTATGCAAAGTGAATCTGAAGTGAATTGTACATGTTTTGCCAAATTAGCCGACTTGGGTAATCGTTTTCCAATTTGGCTATTATTGGCACAATTTTTTAATTCACTTCGAATTCAGTTTGAATTTCACTTGTCAGATTCACACATTGCAAATCCAAAGGCTTAAGCTCAATTCACACACTAGAAAACGACACTTTGAAATCATTGGTGCACACTAACGCACACAAAGACACTACATGTACATACTGCATGTAACATGAATATACTACTACAGTAGAAAGCAATTTCAATGCACAAGGGTTATGTGTGTATGTATGTGTGTTATGTACCTAAAACTATTTGCCATTATATCACAAAAGTTAAAACTCATTCAAACAGATGCTTACTCTCAAAAGAAGTTCCTTATTTAATTACCCAAAGCCATCTCTCCTATTTGTGCAAACATTTTTAAATAATCTTTTACACCTAGTTTCAGATACAGAGCGCAAGCCTTGCCCATACATTACTAATACAAATTATAAATTCAGATTTAAAAATGAAAAATGCATCACTAATACAAGTGGGACATGTGTGTAACATTTAATTAAAATAAACTGAAGAGAAATTAATTACACAAAGATTTTAGAATTATATGGTGCTAAAAGAAATGCCACATGAAACCCCCAGGACTTGCATTCCTCCTCTTTTCAACACCTTAATATGACAAGATTCTTTCTGAAATTGTACAATTATTCTTATTTCACATTTAATGTTTTCATTAAACAGTGGATGGTGTTTTGGAATATGTACATGACATGCATCAAGTCTAAATGTATAATTTATGTAAAGGATGGCCTAATGTCTCACTGTTTCGGTTTAATTCTCCTATAGGTTAATGGAGGAAGGGGTGTGTTAGGAGCCAATGACATGTCACAGATAATTTCATTTTATTTTGCTGTTGTGCTGCAAAATATGTAGAATTCTTCTCGATGTTTGTACTCAGAGGCTGTGGTTATGTCACAGGACAAGTATGCTACTTTTATCTTAATACAGTTTTTAATTATAAAAAATATAGTCAAATTTGACTTATACACCACCTCCAAAAAAGTAGCAGACATCATTCATCCAGTATATAATGGTGGGATGTTCACAAACAGAAGAGTTCAGCATCAGTTTATTTTGTAGTTTATTGAAACAGATGCAAATGCTTATATTCTGTGTTAATACCCATTTTATTGGATACCACACACCACACAACGGATGTCTAGATAGCATAGGTTTTATGTATAATGAGTAGTTCCAAAAGTGAAACAATCACAGTGGAAACCAATAGAATGTACCAGTTGATTGCTCCACATAACAACTTTGCATGAAAATTGTGCTTTTTACGTCACCACCAATATTATCTTTAGACCAGCTTCAACTGGCACATACGTTTTGTGTATATACAGACAAATATGGCCAGAATTCTAGCTTCAAGTACTAAAGATATTGAGAAACATAGGAGCAAAAAATACATAAAACAAAGATAACCAGTGTTTACAATACACCGAGCGTAACATAATGGCAACAAATGAAACAATGTTTCAACTTAAACAAAGTGGATCTGATATTCTTGTGATTTTTATCAGTTCGGGTTGTTTCTGCATATGATTTACCTCTAAACAAATACTTTGTATAAAGTGTAACCATTGATATTTTTATGCACCTATCATTACATATAAATTTTTATTTGTACCTGTTCCAATTCAATGAACTAGCTTTCACAGCCAGAAAAGAGCGAGAGAAATTAAGTAAGTGAGGTAAGGTCAGGATGTATGTAAAGTAGGAGAAGGGGGTGGGGCGGAGGCAAAATGGTGACAAAACATCAATCCAATTGCCCCCCAAAACAAGGACAGAAGGTGCCTGTAGCAAGTGTGTTAAAAAAATGATAAGCTTAGAATCATGTCTACAAATGCTCGCAGTTTAGGGAATGAGATCCATGAACTTGTGGCAAAAATGGCAACTGATAATGTAGATTTAGTGACTGTTACTGAGACATGGCATAAAGAGATAAATGATTGGGATATAGCAATACCAGGGTACTCTTTATTTAGAAAAGACAGGGAAGACAAGAAAGGGGAGGGGTGGCTCTATATGTGAAGGATAGCATAAAATCTAGCCTAATAAAAGTTAGTGAGGTGAACATAGGCTGTTTGGGTTATGTTGGAATTTGGTAATCACACAGTAACTTGTGTAGGTGTGATTTATAGGCCTCCAGGACAAATAGAAGAGTTAGATAAGCTACTAGTTGAGGAAATAGCTAAAATGACAATGAAGGGGGAAGTTATCATCATGGGTGACTTTAATCTTCCTGATGTGAACTGGAAAACAAAAATAGCTGCTTGTGTCAGGAGCATACATATTCTAAACTCCCTACTGGGATTGTCTCTAAAACAAGTAGTTGAGGAGCCAACTTGTAAAGAGGCCATACTAGATTTAGTGTTAACAAATGGAGATTTGGTATCAGATGTAACTGTAGGTGAAAGTTTAGGATCCAGTGATCAACAGTCAGTGTGGTTTAATATAACAGTGACTGAGTCACACCACACAAAAACAAAAGTTTTAGACTTTAGAAAAACAGACTTTTCTAAAATTAGAATATGTGTAAATGAGTCAGTATCAGACTGGAGCAATTTAAATGGAATCCAAGAGAAATTGTATTATTTAAAAGTTGCACTGCTGAAGGCAAGAGAAAATTGTATTCGGCTTGTCAGTAAAAGCAAAAAACTCAAGAAACCACTGTGGTACTCCGCAGATGTGGCCAAAATAGTAAAAAACTAAAAGATAGCATTTAGTAATTATAAAAAAAAAAAACAGAGTGAGGAAGACAGAATGATCTATAATATTAGGCAGAAAAAATTGATCCACAAAATAACCCTGGCCGCAAGGTGAGCAATAGCATTCACGTGGTTACAACCAGAAATGCCACACATAGCGAGTGTAATAACGAGGATTAGAGAAGTTAGGTTAATGGATGACCTGACGGCTAGAGTGCGGGGATCTACCGGAACTTCCAGAGGCTATGGGAGCTGTGGGATGAGAGCCCACTAAACATTTAAGACTCTGGGGGCGCCTCCGTGCGTGCCGCCTCTGGTCCCCTTCCCCTCCTCCCGCCCACCTGCATCTAACCGCTGCGCCTTCTCTTCTCTTTTCTCTTTTTTCCCTCTTTCTTCTTTCTTTTACTATCTCTTTTCTTTTCTCTTCTTTTCTTCTTTCAATTTTTATTCTCGTTCCATTTCTTTTACCTCCATTTACACTTTCTATTTATCAGAAACCGTGGCCCTCTCATACAGGGCATGTGAAATAATCCAAAAAGGTACAGATAGCCCTGTACTCTACCTAAAAATCAGAACAAGTTACACTATGCTAAAGAGATTGTTAATGTTGTCATAGTACCTGGTTAAACGTTAAAATAACAATGAAAAGTGTAAAATGTGCTTCTATATAAAGCCAGTCGCAGAAAGACTCCTGTACAATATTGATTATATGCAAGATTTGTGCTTGGACTTGTCGGCTTATATTTATGCACTGCACGACAAAAATAAAGAATAAAAAAAAAAAAAAAAAAAGATTAGGCAGAAAAAGGCTAAGCAAGTCATAAGAGCTTCCAAATCACACACAGAAGAGAAAATAGCACAGTCAGTAAAAAAGGGGGACAAAACATTATTTAGATACATAAATGAGAAAAGGAAAGTAAAAGAAGGATTAGTTAGACTAAAAACAAAAGAAGGAAGGTATGTAGAAGAGGGTAAAGGTCTAGCTGACTGCCTCAATTACTATTTTTGTTCAGTATTTACAGATGAAAATGAAGGAAAGGGACCTCAGGTAGGAAAAATGACAAATTAGTCATTTGTTACATGTGAGTTTACAGAGGAAGAGGTTCTATTTCAACTGTCAAAAGTAAAGACAAATAAGTCAATGGGACCTGATGGAATACACCCAAAGTTATTAAAAGAACTTAATGGTGTACTCACAAAACCATTAACAGATTTATTTAACCAATCATTGTTAACAGGCGTAGTCCCAGAAGATTGGAAATTAGTGAATGGTGTGCCCATTCACAAGAAAGGTAATAGGGAGGAGTCGGGCAACTACATGCCAGTAAGCCTTACTTCAGTAGTGGGGAAAGTAATGAAACCTTGTTAAAGGATTAGATTGTTGAACATCTAAAATCACATGGATTTCAAGATCAGAGATCAGAGATCAGATAATACTAAGATATGTAACAGTGTTGATGTTCCAGGAGGGATAAGCCAAATGGCAAATGATTTAGGTAAATTAGAAAAATGTTTAGAATTGTGGCAGCTGACATTTAATGTGGATAAGTGCAAGATAATGCATCTTGGATATAAAAACCCAAGGGCAGAGTACAGAATATTTAATAGATTCCTAACTTCAACATCTGAGGACAGCGATTTAGGGGTAATTATTTCAGATGACTTAAAGGCAAGCAGACAATGTAATAGAGCAGCAGGAAATGCTAGCAGAATGCTTGGTTAGCAGCAGAAAGAGGGAAGTGCTCATGAAATTGCACAGAACACTGGTGAGACCTCACTTGGAGTATTATACGCAGTACTGGAGACCGTATCTCCAGAAGGATATTGATACTTTAGAGAAAGTTCAGAGAAGGGCTACTAAACTGGTTCATGGATTGCAGGATAAAACTTACAAGGAAAGGTTAAAGGAACTTAACATGTATAGTTTGGAGGAAAGACGAGACAGGGGGGATCTGATAGAAACATTTAAATACATAAAGGGAATCAACACAGTAAAGTAGGAGACTATATTTAAAAGAAGAAAAACTACCATAACAAAATTGCAGTCTTAAATTAGAGGGGCAGAGGTTTAAAAATAATATCAGGAAGTATTACTTTACTGAGAGGGTAGTGGATGCATGGAATAGCCTTCCAGCTGAAGTGGTAGAGGTTAACACAGTAAAGGAGTTTAAGCATGCGTGGGATAGGCATAAGGCTATCCTAATTATAAGATATTTATTATGTTAGATATTTCGCCAAAGTTGTTACTTGGTATGTTGGCAGAAGGTTGAAGGTTGCAATCTTGGCGTGGATAAGTCTGGGGACATGCTACAACTGGGCTGCTCACTCGGGAATCAAACTTCCCTTCCAAGGCCATAAAGAGAGAGCCTTCTATCTATATGTTTATCATACTCAGATTTACCTTACCTTCTCTCCTGACCTCTCTTCTTCTCTCCTGGTGCATTACTGTATTTTATTTATCTCTAACTGGATGTCTCCCATTTTCTAAAACGTAATCTTTCTAAAACTGAACTCTTCATATCTCCCCACCCTTTAAGCTGGCTGCCTTCCGCATGGGCATTCTCCTATTCTCCTCATATCCAGTCTGTCTCCAAGTCTTGTAACTTTCACCTTAAAAATATTGCCGTATTTGCCGTTTCTAACTTAAGATACAACTAAGGCACTTGTTCATGCACTCATCATTTCCCAGCTTGACTATTGCAGCTCACTGCTCATTGGTCATCCTAATACCCTCATTGCTTCTTTACAGTCTGTAATAAATGCTGGAGTCAGGCTCATCTTCCTGACTGACCACTAGTCCCACACCTCATCTCTTTGTCAATCATTACATTGGCTTCCTGCACCCTTTGGGATCCATTTAAACTGCTACAACTAACCAATCAAGCTCTCACTAACTCTACTCCTCACTAGATTTTCTCTTTACTCAACAAATATACCACTTTTTGTTCCTTTCTGACCTTCTCCTGACATCTGCTTTTTCCCGCACTGCCCCACTTCATGGACTGCCCCGTTCCTTTGGAATTTGCTACCATATGCCATCAGACTCTTCCCTATCCTCCAGTCTTTTAACAAGTCGCTGGAAACACACCTCTCAAAGAAAGCGTACCATCTTCCTGGGTGACACGTCTCTCATGATACTGTCCTTATCAGTTCCCTAGACTCCATGGCCCAGCACACTATCTCTCCTGCCACTGTTAAGTTTTTTCCACTACACCACTTTTACCAGCTTATTTCGACACCGGCATCTTATCCATCAATTCCTTCTTTTTTTTTGACAATCTTTATTTATTCATTTTTTCCAATTTTTCAATTTGTCAGGTAAAAGAGGGGTTTACAGAAGGGGATAAAGGGAGGGATGTTGGACATTTGTTTGCAGTACACAGAAGCAGTAGTAAACCTTCACAGTCACAAAGCATTGCTTATTTTTGCGTGTACAGATCCCGAGTTAGTTGAGTACTGGAGGGTATGCATAGTAGTAATTGCTATTTACATCAGACAGTATAGGTGTGCATCTTACGGCTCACATAGTGTCGTACCCCTGTCTTTTTGGGCGTTCATGACGTTCCAGGGAGGTGTGTTAGCAAGGTGGTGTGGAACCATTCCTGAGTCGGGTTATCAACGGGCCGTGCATGTGCGTGTGTCCGTCGGTGTCGGCCCCTCCCCAGATAGTTCCGATTTGGGTTTGTCGCTGTTATAGCTAGAGCTGCCAGACCCATCTCTCCCGTGTCCAGGTGTACGCACTTTGTAGAGCGCGTCCCTGTCTGCGTTTGGTAGGGCCTGGGTGTACAACACATCCCTTAAGTATGTATGCAAGGTAGGAGTGTGGCTTGTGTGTTGTCAGGCTGACCCTGGTACTTGAAGTGGAGTGGCCTAACGTGTGGTTGTCTTTGCGGTTGGGTCATATAATTTTCAGGCTTTTGTGGCGTCCTATGTGTACCCAGCACTTCGCTTCGATCTTCAAGGTTTTTATCAACTGGCCCTCAACATGTCTGTGTCCGGTGTAGCCCTCTCTAAAATGTACTCTTGGGTTGAATGTCTTAATCTAGTACATGGTGGGGGGTGGTCAAGTCAGGATGCAGTCAAGAGGATGGGGGGGTTTAGGAGGCAGAGGGGGGGGTATAGTCTAGTTAGAAAGAAGCGAGGCAGGGGTTGGGAGTAAAAAGGGGGCCTTGGAGGGCTGCTGTCATGGTCTCCATGGTGTGCATTTCTCCCACTCTGTCAACCCATTGTTGGAATGTGGGGGTGGTTGGCCTTTTCCACAGGGTGGGTATCAGTGATTTAGCTGCCATCAGTAAGTGTCTTGTGAGGGATTTTTTATAGGTTTTCAGTGACATGGTGGTGTGGTGTAGTAGCATGGGGAGGGGCTGGAGTGGGAGCTCCGGGTCCGAAATTTCCCGTATTTTGGTGTGTACCATCTCCCAGAATGGGGTGATGGCTGGGCAAGTCCACCATATGTGGATCATAGTGCCTCTCTCTTCACCACAACGCCAGCATTTCTCATCGTTGTCTGGGTTCATGCGATGTAGTACGTCAGGGGTTCTGTACCAGGCGGTTAGTAGTTTGTAGCTCATCTCCTGGAAATTTGAGCAGATTGAACTCTTGTGCGTGAGTAGGAAAATCTTATCCCATTCTTGGGCATCGAGAACCTCCCCCGTCTCTCTCTCCCATCTGGCGATGTATTTCGGTGGTGGCCTGTTCTCTCCTTCCAGAAGCAGTGCGAATAGCGCCGAGATTCCCTTCTCCATATGTTGTCTATTGATGCAAATTGTTTCAAAGTATGTGGGGTCTCGGTGGAATTGTTGTTTGGCCGTTGTGGAGTTGTAGAAGGATTTGACCTGGTGGTATCGGAACCGGTCGAGCACCGTTGGGACATTATCTGGGATTAGTTCGGGTAAGGTTTTTAGGGAGCCGTTAGTGCACCATTGGTGTATGTAAGCCTAATCCGTCCGTCCGAAATTTTTTAGGTCTGCGGTGTCAGTCCTCCTCCGATTTCTGGGTTGTGGGTGAGAGGTGTGAGTGGGCTGTTGTGTGTTGTCAGCTGTTGGGGGTAACGGAGTGTACACCAAGTCTTGATGGTTGAGTCTATCAGGGGGTTGCCAGTGCTGAGAGCGTGAGGTGTAATTCCCGTCCTCCATAGTTCCAAGGGTATTTTCCCCTCTGCCTGCGCTATTTCTGCTTTCACCCACAACTTCTCCGTCGGGTGGGAGTGCCAATCAGTGACCCTCAGCAAATGGGTTGCCCAGTAGTAGCCTATGATCGAGGGGAGACCCAATACCCCCCGCAGTTTGGGTAGTTCCAGTTGATGCCTACTGATTCTTGGCGCTCTTCTCTTCCATACAAAGTGTCTAATTGCGGTGGAAATGGCTTGGAAAAAGGCCCGTGGGATGGTGATCGGTACCGTCTGGAAAAGATAGAGGATGCGTGGGAGGATATTCATTTTTATTGCGTTAATACGTCCGAACCACGAGATATAGATATTTGTTCATGTCTGCCTGTAGGGAGGTGAGGATTGGGACAAAGTTCGCCTGGTAGAGGTGTGAAAGTTCTTTGGTCAGCCAAATGCCAAGGTATTTCAATTTGGTGCCGCACCATCTGAATCTAAAGTGGGAACGTATATGTGCCCCAAGATCGGCGGCGACCGAGATGTTTATGGCCTCCGACTTTTCGGTGTTAAGTTTCAGATTCGAGATCCTCCCGAATTGTCTGAATAGGCCTAGTGTGTTTGGAATGGAGACCAGGGGCTGTTCCAGGAAGAAGAGCAGGTCATCTGCATATGCCGCCACCCGGTGTTCCGTGTTCCCTATTGTGTGTCCCGCGATTCCCCCATCCGTCCTGCTTATCCATCAATTCCTATCCCCTCCGCCATGCTGTTATTTCTCTTCTGTGTCTTTACCCTTTCCTCATAGATTGTAAGTTAGTTTGACCAGGGCCTTCTTCAATATTCCAATTTTATAATTCCTATTCCCATTTTATAATTGCAAAGCACTCTCATGATTTCCATCTGCTCTCTCACTGCTCAAAGCCACAGCTGCCCTTCACATGCGCACATGTGATGAAAAGGGGCAGGCCGCGACCTCGACCCAATACGCGTCACATCTCCCGGGCAACACCAGGGAGAAGTGCACACTCAGAATATGCTGCATGGCAAGGGCAGCAAGCGCGGCTAAAACCCAAGCTCCCTGGTAACCCTAAACTCCCTGACAGTCTCCACATTAAGGGACATGTAAGACGGGGCATGCCGAGCTATTCAGTTAACACTTGCTCACAGTGCCTAGAGAGATATTGGCTATACCTCACTGATGATACCTTACAAGGTTGAAACTATCGTCTGGGGTTGCCATATCTCTGGTGCAGAGGGAACTTGCTGGCATTTTGGATCTGGACTGCCCGTACAGGTGGGACCAGTCTGATCTGCTTCAGGTATGTTCTCTCTGTAATGGCACAAGTTGAGCTAAAACCAGCTTGAGATCTGAGTGGGGACCCACCAAAGGGCAGGCTAATTGAGTTGACCGTTTCACCTCTCTTGCCACTTGTTTTTTTTTTTCTTTAACACTTGACACCTTCCTGTTTATTCGCCCGGATACCTGACCCTTGGCTTGTCTACTGCTCTTGAACCTTGATGTCTGGATATCTGACCTGTGAAATGTCTTGGCCTTGCAGTTGCCTAGTCCTTTCTAGATTGTTTGCAATCTTCTTTGAATATTACATTCTGGATTTCAGTCAAATATTCCCTAACAAACACTGCAAAATATGTTGGCAATATATAAATGAGAATAATAATAATACACTGTCCGTTTCATACAAACTAGGTGGCAATGATTGGCTCAGAGTACTGAGGATGAGTTAGTATGGAAAAGCCCTGGTTGTTATCAAATTGTTTTTGATATTAAATTGTGTAATGGCAGAATGGGCTCTAGGCAACCTATCCACTGTTAGCAGTTAAATTGCATAGAGTGTTCTTGTCATTTCAAACACTGTTAACGTCACCTAACAGGAAAAAGAAACATTCTTATAAGCTCTGTCCTTTTCTTTAATTTTTGCATTGCACCTGTCAGAGAGAACACAGAGAGAACATAGCGAGAGAAGAATAAATATTTTCCATTTCTCTTTCTTTGTGCAATGTGTGGCCGTGCCAGGACTGAGCTAAACTCCACTGCCAATTGGTAAATCTTTAATATAAATATAAAAAGTAGGATCCCATGAAAAAGCTTGATTTTACTTACTTTATTTAATAGTGCAATTTCCAGATTAAAGGGAACACTATAGTCGCCAAAACAATTTTAGCTTAATGAATCAGTTTTTGTGTATAGATCATGCCTCTGCAATTTCACTGTTATTATTATTATTATTATTGCCATTTATATAGCGCCAACAGATTCCGTAGCGCTTTACAATATTATGAGAGGGGATTTAACTATAAATAGGACAATTACAAATAAACTTACAGGAACAATAGGTTGAAGAGGACCCTGCTCAATCGAGCTTACATTCTATAGGTTAGATTCACTGCCTTTTAGGATGCTTTCCCTTCAAGGCTTATCTTGTCAAATGCTGGTGAAAAACTAATTTTTTGTTTTTGTTAAAATATAACATATAACAACACTGGTAAATCGGCTATGTTCAGCAGATACAGGACACATCAAAGGCAATAAAGGAAAGTTAATAATCTACTAAAGAGGATATTTACTGCTGTCATTTTTTTTATATAAAGTGCTAAGGTGACTTTAGAGACCACTTTAAAAAGAAAACAGCTGTTGCAAATCTACCCACATGGGTACATTGTTGGCAAATGATGTCCATTTTTACAATCTCCAAATAATATACCATTATGTTTTCATAGTGTTATTGAATTTACTTTATATTATTTCAATACTCATCTGTTGAGTATACTTTGCATATTGCTAAATATCTGCAAATAATCATGTGGTCATTTAGCATTCTATATCTGTTACTGTATGTGATACAGTTGTTTGTTTGCTTTTTCTGCTAATGTGTTGTCCCATGTGTGCTACAGGGCTTGTTTTGTGCTCAGAGATAAGATTTTGGTATAGAAAAAACCTGATGCACCAGATAGATCTGATCTGTTCTTAGCAGGTATATCTGTTCCAATAATAGACAGGTTTGACAAGTGGGGAATCTAAAGACTAACAACACTTCCTGTATAAAACGCAAACTGAGTATTATAAACTCCGAATTAAACGTGTAACAGACAAAACTAGACTTCAAGGAGACAGCCACACACAAACATGTCTTTGTCATAGTTCTCTCTGTCACTTTCACTGAATCTTTGGCAGAAGACGAAGTATCTCCTGCCAAATTTTCCACTCCCTGTTAAACATATAGTTATTTTTCTGTTCTTAACCGTGTAGGTAAATTACATTTGCTCCCTGTGGTTGGCATGCTGTGATAAGATGTCAAAATGCAGAAAATCCGGTTATGGGAAGAGTTTGGGAAGATGGGGGTAGTTTTAACTTTATCCTGTTCTGCAAGAATTGCCTCGTTTTTATAAATGTCAATTGGTTGAACTACAACTCATACTACTCTTAACAAGAGGATGATGAGAGTTGAAGTCCAACTGCCACTGGAGCTCTGCACTTGCTAAGCCATGAAGGTTATTTTTTTCCATTGCCTGTGTTTTCTTACTGGCTGCCAACTCCTTACATATCCCTGCATGGCTGAGACCCTGCCTTTATCCCCTGCTGTTTTCTTTGTCTCCGTGAGCTTTATCTGTGATCACAGCTACTTGTAGCTTTGTATCTTTCCCCTGCAAAGTGTTACATTTTGTAAATTAGCTGTGGCTTTCTCCTGGCAGCCCATCTCTGAGCCTAGCCTGTGTCCTACAGCTTCTGAATGCCATTCCGAAGGCCAGCCCCTTGTTTATACAGAGCCCCTATCTATCACACTTTGTATTTACATGTCGCATTGATTCTCTCACTTTCTTGTTGACATCCTGTTTCTTGGCCATTACATTGCATTTCTCTGCCTATGCAGTCTGCACCCCAACCCAGCCCCTCAGCTTGATTATTCTGCTGTCTCTGGCCAGATCAGCCTCTCTTTCTCCCCTTGAGTGGTTTCTCCCCATTTTGTCCCTGATTTGCTCAAGTCCTCTCTCTCGCAGAGCAGTCTCTGCCCCTCCCTCCGTCCCATATCTCCTCCCCTTGCTGTCTCTTTCTCTGGGAGTGTCTGTGTGTCTTTGTCTGGGTGTCTCTCAAATCTCTCAAGATAGCCGCACAGCGAAGACCTAGGCGACAAGAGACAGCACAAAGAGAGACAGCCTCCGATCACAGTGAGTGTCCCCAATAACCTTTGTGGATGCAATAGTCCTTTTGTGTTCCTCGTGTACTCCGGCTATAAGGAAATCTCTGTATGTAGACTGTGTGGTTTTTTTGTGAATGCCAGTCTCGTGTATGTGTGTGTATGTGTATGTGATGTTGCATTATCTTACTGTTGTCAGGTATGTAAGATAAAAAATTTTAATGCACTGGATCTATTAATATGTGCATCAGTAAGGGGGCTGTCTGATCCTGTGCTGTGTGCCATTCATGCAATGTGTGCCCTTGGGTGTGAGTGTAATGTGTGTACCTCTCTACACCATCAAGGGCCACTACACACACACACACAGTGTGTGGATCGTGTGTTTTTTTTTTACATCTGTTTTTTTGGTCGCAGTACATAGCAGGTTGTTCTCGTGTGGATTTTGACAGATGGCCTGGGTGTCACTGTGTCCCCTGTCTGATGTTTGACTTGCAGTGTGCCAGGCAGCTTGTGAGTACACTGTGTATTTCTGTCGTGTATTTTTCAGCGTGTGTCTGTCACTGGAAGTGTGCATTCTGGCACATGCTGTAGTACTGGTGATTGTCAGTGCGTGCCCTTGCGTTTAAAGTCACACAAGTTTAGCAGTGGCCCCAGGCGGCTTGGTTTATCTGTACCTTGCAAGTCATTGGGAATGCTGTGTGCACCACGAGATACATTACACAAAGCAGCAATTCTAACACATTGAATCACCAATAACAACACAACCAGGGTCCATGCACGCACAGCACACACACACAATGACATGACATGCATACGGTTTAATACTAAAATACAATATGCACACAGTAAAAAATATCTCAAATTACAAAGTCATACACATATGTGTACACACATCTAACCAGTATAAAGATAAATGCTTCGAGTATACTTATGTCTACATTTGTGTGTCTGTAGAATATGTTTTTGTTACATTTAAAACGTATCCTGCCCAGGGAATAGAACGCCGTTGCTACTGGTGGAACGGACCACAGTTTCAAGTAAACATACCACCACTGCACTAGCAACCCACCCACGTTCTGATGGCCGCACCTACAAGCACACTGACACAGCCCATGGCCCCTCCCACAAACACACTGACCCACGTGCCTTACGTTTGCTTCAAACGGGCTGGTGCCTTGCTGCACCTGACTGCACACTGTGGTACATTATTATCGACATGGTACCAAGTGTGGATTTCAGCAGATCACGGAGAATTAAATGGTACAGTATGTTAAGTGGGACAAACTACTGTATAGTTGAGCTACAAACTGGAAAATATAGGATTGCCAAATTTTAAGGTGATATGAATTATTATTATTTATGAAGCGCCAACAAATTCCATAGCGCAGTACAATATGTGGACTATCAGACGTATATGCAAGAAGATGAGCACAGGAACAGAGGGTGTTTAAGGCCCTGCTCAAACAAGCTTACATTCTAGAGGATGCTTTACTATGTTGGATAGGGAACCAACATATACTTCCTTGTGTGAAATAAATTAATGTAACCTCTCTGGTTTATTCACTAAACACAGAGAACTGAAGTGAAAATTGTTGGAAATTCAAGGTGGATATCAAATTCAAAAGGACACTATAGTCACTAGAACCACCACAGCTTAATGTAGATGTTCTGGTGTGTATAGCCTGTGCCTGCTGGATTTTAAGGTAAACACTGCCGTTTTATTTTAGAGAATAGGCAGTGTTTACATTGCTGCTTTGTAGCATCTCTTCTGGCAGTCACTCAAGTGGCCACTAGAGGTGCTTTTAGCCCCTCCACGCTCTGTATGGGAAAGAAGGTGAGTTTAAACACCTTTTTACTGCACAGAGAGGGAGCCAAACACCTAAATAGTTATTTTAACACTAAATCTCAGGGATAAGTGTGTGTGTCCCTGACACTATACTGTTCCTTTAAGGCTGAAGTAGCCAAGCTGAAAACAGAATTGACTTAGACAATTTTTATAATTCAGTTATTTTTGCATCAGTTTTTAAATTCTCTTTGTATTCTCACATTACTGCATGACCCTGCAAATTTCAGCAAATTGAAAATTGAGTTGCCAAACTTAGGCTCAGTTTTGTTATCTGGAATATTTCCAGTTCAGCAATAGTCACAGCATAACTATATTACATTTTGGAATTCTGATTTCAATTGACTACAATTCTATGTTTAATGGATAAACCCTATTTGTGATTATCCACTTTCACACAGGGAGCACATGAGTTTCACAAACAACTCTAGTACTGTATATTATTTACAGATTCATGTAATTAAATTTTTTTTTAGTGTCTTAAACATTTTTTTAAATGTTTTCATCAGATGCGAGGAGCTCTCAAAAGTTGGTATTTCTAAAATTCTGTTGGTATAGTAAATATATATATATTGCAAATATTCTGCAATACTTTATTATATTGTGTTTGTTGCATGTGAGTATTACACATGAATTACAGAGGAACTTGTTTGTTCTTTTTGATGCATATTAATTCTAGGAAACGTTATTGACATTTTCACAGGAGATTAATAGCAATAAAAGGTTATAAAACAGAAATCCATTTACATCAGAAGATGCACTCTAAGTTGGTGTTCATGCATCGCACTAAGCACCAAATATTATTAAAATGAAAACATACTTTTATACTTTAGGTCTAGACAGCTGAGTATATATATGTATATATATATAACATGATCTTCTGTCTGTTATAAAGGGCTGTTCACTAAAGTGAGAACTGTCGGTAATTCAAAGTGAATTAAAGGTGCATTTCAACCTTGCAGGGACACTGCACACCCATAAAGCTCTTCAACTTGCTAAAGTGCTTTATGTGTGAAGAGTGTGTCGTCGATTTCATTTGCTAAAAGTGCAGATTTCAATAGAAAATGGCACCTTTATCAGTTAACTTTGTCACACTCCCAAGGCTGTCAATCAGACAACCTGTACTGTTATGTCCTGGTTTGGTTAGCTTAGTGGAGCTAATTAAACTCAAGAGTTGGGCAATTTCTCACTGCACCTGCCTTGCAAAGACTTCTCATTGAACTGCATTGAGAAGTCTGTGATTGGACAGCCACTGAAAGTCTGGGAAGGGAAAGAAGGGAAGGACTTGCATACAAGATATCTGCAGGATATAGATGTACTCCCAAAAACTGCATAAGTAAATGCATACATGTTTTCAGCAGGAGTATATTTACTAAACATAGATTTGTATTATATTGTTATGTATTTGGGCAATGGTGTGTCCCTTTAAGGCCAAAATATCTGAACTAGAATCAAATATGAAATTCACTTTTAATACAAGACAATTGTCAATTTAGTGAATAACCCTGACTCTCTTCACAGCATCTCTCACCATGTCTATAAAGAAGCTGAATTAAAGAGATACTGTAGTCACTAGAACAACTTCAGCTTAATCTATGAAGGTCCACTATAGTCACCAGAACAACAACATATGTACTGAATTGCAAACAGTGTAAAATGCATGATTGAGAAAAAAAATCTCTTTGTCAGCTATAGTCACAGCTTGGCTGTCTTCAAATCACAGCTATTCACTGTTCAGTGAATAAAAACTATAGTTTCAGCAAATATCTGCAATAGTTTATGCAGTAGCTTCAACTGAGATGGGAGAATATTGCAGATGATACCGGTAGTACATAGAAATAACTCTCTAATTAATCTCTAGCACATTTTGAAATACGTATATAAAAAGAATTATAAACATGAGAATCACAGGCATCTAAGACAAACTGTTTTTCCCAAACAAGTGTTTTTGTTTTCTGTATAGATTCAAATCCTATGTTGGGCAAAAAACAATCAAAAAAATAAAAATAAACTGGATACAAGGAAAGCTGAGCTTAAATTAGATCTGTCACTTTCAGATATATTTGCATATTTTGCAAAGTCCCCTGAAGTTGACTTCTCCAGTGGCCACGGGTTGAAGCTTTCCTTTGTGGCTGCCGCCATCTTCTTCCCAGGTACCCTGTCCAGCTGATCTTGCTTACTCTGCAAGGAGTAGTATCAATGTTGGACTCTCCGCATGCGGAAGAGGGCAACGCTGAGGTCTATGGAGGATGGTATCTTTGGATTGAGTTTGAATTTCAATGCAATTCCAATGCAGCCTGCATGAGTATTTCAGAAATATTATACCTTTTTGCAATACCCAGGAGTGATAGTTTATTTTCCAAACAGCATAGACACTACAGCATATTGTAGTGGTTCTAGAACAAGGTGGATATGGATACATTGTCTCAAGTTTTTGTCAAACCTTTTTCAAGCACTTTGAAGAAACATTTTCACTTTTTTTCCACGCTTCCTCATTATCAATCCAACATGTTTCAGATTCATATTTATTGTTAGTGATGCACTCACATGTACTGCCTGTTATCATCTAATATTTCTTAACATTGTCCTTTTAGCATTACTTTGTTTTTTCGTTACTTCCATCTCTCAATAGTAAAGATTGTTACTTACATCTCTCAAAAGAAAAGATATAAAAAGCACACACCACTAACCACCAGGAAAAATCCATAATAAGCTGGACCATTTTAAGCCTATATTTTCACTTTTGGATTTCGATTTAGTGCAATTCAGAGTTTAGTTATTAATCTGTGTTCATGGGAATATTTTTTTTCTCATTCTTATTTAAGTAACTCACAAGGATAAAACTCTGCAGACATGGGTACAATAATATGAGCAAATATTTCTTCTGAGTAAAATGAGGTTACAATAAACATTATTATGTCCATATTTAACTGGGAATCTTGAAAGGTAAGGTTGCTAAAGGCTTGGCCCAATCAAAGGCGCATTTAATTAAAGAGTAGGAAAAAGGACCACAGCCTGATGATATCGTGGGTGTTATCCAAGCGAGCGCCTGAGACCTGTATAAGCTATCAATGCTACCAGACCTCCCAGGGTTGTGATAACAAGACACTATTTGTGGAGGGGGTTAAAGTAGAGGGAGGGGGGAGATAGGGGTGAATAAAGGTAATGGATCAAATGGAACTATATACAATTGGAGAATAGATGTTTTAGGGTTTGTAGTCACAATAATTTGTATTTCAAAAGATTGTTCCAGTATATAATGGTATTTTGTTTTGTATTACAGTTGTCAAAAATACATCATATTCTGTACCAATGCACAATCAAATAATCGGGTAGTGCAAAGTATTCACAAAACATAAACACACAGAGAAACAAAAGAATTTACATTTTTTAAATTTAATTTTAAATGTGTTAAATTATATAATGCTTTATACAGATGTCATGAGTAAACAAAAAGGTTATGGGGACACATTGTATGAGACATTTGGAGAAGCTGTAGGGAAGGATTATATGTTATTATTTGCTCAATGTTATAAGCACCAGTTACGCACAGCACATTTCGGAGACCTAGAGATGAGAACATTCTAAATTAACTTTTGAGCCGGCAAAGACAGATTCTCTTTTAGCCCTTTAAATGCCAGATGGGTGAGTTATACATCACAGTATGTCCCCTCCCCCACTGGCACAGAGAAGCTTAAAGGGGCTGTCCAAGCTCAAAAACTACTGTAGTGGTTAATGGACTAGGAATCTGGCCCTGAACATGTAGTTTTAATACCATAGCATTTTATGTATTTGTGTCAATCTGTTGCGTCAAAGATTCACCCCCTTTCCTACTGACATCATATGGTTTAGTTCCTCCAATGAGCCATTCAAGTTGTTGGTTAATGTCAGCATCCAGTTGCAGTAACTGTTCTGAGGCTGTGCATACAAACATCACCATTTATTTTCTAGTTCTGATCACTGGGCTTGGCAGGGACCTATGCCCATCCATGCATGCTCACAGCAGATCATTACATTTTAAATTGACAAAGAGGGACATTTTCATCTTAGGTTTGTAACAATTTGTGCCGCTAAAATGTAATTTATAACAAGAACAATGTATCTTATTTACACAGACTGATTTCTAAACACATTTATTGTAGTTTAAAGACACATTACTGAGAGCATTATCGCAGTGGTGCTTTGTTATACACTCAGACACACCAACAATATAGAACTCCTCGAAAAAAGACAAATATTGGGATAGAAAACAGGGACACAATGATTAGGGCCATAAATAAGGACTGTCCCTCCCTTGGGAAAGATGTAACAGCACCGTAACTAGACTTGTGCAAAAATGTTGAATGTTGATTTGAAAGGCCAAATGATCAATGGGAATGATGGGCTTCCCCGTATGATAGAAAGCAGAAAAGAAAATACATGGATGTGAATTAAAAACATAGATGTGAATCAAAATATACTACAGCTTCCTAGCACCATAACCATTACAAGTAATAATATGTCCATTTCCAAAA
This sequence comes from Pelobates fuscus, assembly GCF_036172605.1. Classification (NCBI taxonomy): domain Eukaryota; kingdom Metazoa; phylum Chordata; class Amphibia; order Anura; family Pelobatidae; genus Pelobates; species Pelobates fuscus. The sequence goes on along the minus strand of NC_086321.1, from coordinate 179,410,647 downwards.
GTAATTGACCTTGTTAAAACTTAACTTTACTAGTGGTAACTGTTGTGCATTTGCTTTATTTTACAGTACCTACATGAGTGGTGCACTAACACACCTAGATAAAATATCTATAGCCTCTGTGCTGCAGGTAAATTGGTTATATATATCTTTAATTGTTTAAATATCCATACAATGGGGATTATTCACTGGAGTTTGAATTGACCGGAGATTTTAAACATTTTAGGCCAAACTTTCTAGTCTTGAAGATTATCTTAGTTGGCTATTTTGGCCTTTACAATTCACTATTTAACTTATCCACAATTTATGGTTTAGTGACTAAATACTTTAAATTAGTATTTAAGTTGGGCAACAGTAAGATAAACTGTAACTGAACATTTGGATAAAAACACTGAAGCCCTTTGACATACCGGTATGTTGTTTAGATAAGTGACATAAACCGTTATAATGTGAGAGCATGCTCAAATAATGTCCCACATGTTTTAATGTCCCACATGTTGGATCTTTACCTCCTCTTCTTTCTATAATAAGGCGAGTGTGGAATTGAGTGTTCCAAACACACACTAATGTACACAGAAATATTCAGAAGCCTGAATTGGACAATGGATATACAATTCTTGTAGTCTTGTGTGTGTGTAAACTAGTTTGTAAGAAACATTTACAAATAACTTGGTGGACGTTTCTAAAGAACTCTATAGGATGTACACTTGCCAACCTAAAATATATTACACCTACCTCCTTAGACACTCAAAGCACCATGAGTACTACAAGTTATTGTCAAACCATATTTGAAATATATGTACAGTTGGACAGTTTAGCATCACCAAAAGGGTTACATTTGATATGGTGCCCAAAAAGTTAATGGTAGTTAGACTTGGCCAAATCCTGCATACTCATGCAAATATTACAACTTCATAATAACATCACAAGCCGTGAGGACTGGGCTATGGGTGCCAACGAATTCACTGTTTATCTCAAACCACTTGAAAAACAGTTTGCCAAGTACCAGGAGGACTAAATCCATAGACTCCTAGCACCATAAATACAACAATAAGCTACAATGGTTATGGTTCTTAGTGAGTCAATTTAAAATTAATTAAAAACACGGAGCATATATAAGTAAGAGAAATAGAGATATTCTTGTCCAAAACGCTCAACACATAGCTCTCTTATCTGACAAAATATTGGGAAATGTCCCCTAGTAGCATATAGCATTAAACATAAACTGAAGAGGATATGCCTCATTGAAAAGCCTCATTCATCCCACCTGTTTGATATTTGTAATCACTTCCCTGTGGCATAAACCTGGACAAAGTCTAAATTAAACACAAGTCCACAAAGGGATCAATGATACACATCAATGGTCAAAAATCATGAATTTCCAAAAAGTTACATCTCACACTAATTACAAAATAATTTGCAATTCAAGGGACTGTTCACTTAGTGTGTTACAGCTGCAGTGAGCATTTTTATTATTATTCTTTACATACTTTGCATATTTTTAATGCATTTTTTATATAATTTGTTAAAATATTCAGGTCATTCCCTGCCTGGAGTGTCCCATGAAAATATTTCTATTGGGCAAAAAAGTACTTAATTTAGCTGACAATACTGGATTTATGCAAAATTATGGAATATTTTGTGAAGACGATATACATACTGAGTTATTTTGTGTCATAGACATTGGAAATCCTCCACCTTGTGAATTGTGTACATTACTAGTGCTAGTGCACCTCATTTGCACACTATGTAAGGATAAAGCTAATAGGAGCACTATGGGGGGCACTACACTAGTCTATAAACCAGGAGATTGGTGGCAACTTGCAACGACAAATAATAGATTTTCTTCTCTCTTTGGGGTAAGATCATCGGATCCTGGTTAATATATTGTCCATGGCATCCCTACGCATTTTACTAATTAAATCCTCCTGTCACATGATGATGAGGCTATGTAGCTCAATTCATTATTGAAACAAGCCTATATATAATATTGATCCAGTTTAGCCCTTTAGGAAAACCAGCACGTTTCTATGGAGATTGCTCCACTTTGAGAATTCATTAGTACATTTTACAAATACTACCCCCCCCCCCCCCCACCACCCCACACACACACAGTAACACACATCAGAGTTGTTGCTTAAACAATGTTTGCGACAAGACAGATATTCATTTCTTTTATTAATAGAATAAATTAGATGATCAAAATTAGAAGTTACACTTTTGTTATATGCTTTAGAGATATTTCACAACCTTTTACTGCTTACATTTTAGAAGATTTAGAAGAAGAAAAAATGTTTTAGAATGTTATACTTAATTCATACTTTTTGTACTGACAGGGTTAAAAGAAGGCTTTTTTTTCTCTGACAATTTTTAGTGTGCCTGCCAGTTTATATCCGTATTATCATAATCTTCTTTATAACATTTTTTCCACTTCATTTGCACAGAAAACTTAACCAACTTTGTTTTGTGCAAACGTGTGATCGCTTAACTCCTTCTCAATAATGATTGACGATAAATGTGAACCTTAAAAATGTACATAGCTCCTTGCAAATGAATATTGGTTACATTGTAAATAGTGAAATAGACATATAAACTACTTGTAGGAAAGACATACTACCACAATCCAACCTTTACTTTAAAGGAACACGCAAAACACCATAATGACTACAGTATACAGTTGTAGTTATGGTGCTGCCTAGAATGATCTGGCACACTCCAACAGTAAGTAGTCAATCTGTTTAAGAATGGTTTGACAACTTACCTGATACTGATGGGTGGCATGGCTTAGCTCAGTGGAAAAGTAGTTTTTCACTCCAGGCAGAATAACCACTACAGCAGACTGTAGTGTTCATGGTGTTTTGAGTGTTCCTTTAACAGAGGGAAAATATAACATTAAAGGTAGAATATTAGGTGTCCTAGAGAAGCTTACCACTGCAAGTGGCAAATAGAACCACTACATTTGGAATCTCTAAAATAAGTGATGTGATTTTCAATTTTAGGGAAAAAATTGATGAGTTGGGAAAATATCTGAACTGGATATTTTTGAGAGAATGTGTATGATGTGCATAACCTTTCCTGAAGAGAATAGGGGCAAAATCAGGCTATACTCAAAAAAACAACTTTTTGATTGGCTGTTTTGTTAGGAGCAGGGTAATTGTGCCTATCTGCCATAGCTGTCCTTTCCATGTTTCCTTTTTTCGTACACAGTCAAAAACAGTGACCAACAGAATTGGACATCACATTCCTGGCACCTAGTCACAACTCTTCTGTTCCCTACTAGACCACAGACCTATCCTCCACTCATAAGTAGCTGAGGAAGAAAGGGGTGTATTAGGAGATATCACAAAATTGATTTCACGCATGGCTTACCCTTAGAATTATGTGTCACAATCTGTGTTTATATTCTTAATATCCAGCCAGTGTCTTTGCATTTACCTTAAAAAACTTGAAAACTGAGGCAACCTTCCACTAAATTAATGGGGTACTGTCACTTTTGCAAATTTTTATTTTACTTTGTCTGTCCGTAAAAAGTCTAGCCATTGTTAATATAATGAGAACGGTTTGCTCTATATCGATGTAACGTGGCAAGCAAGAACAGTGGACCGGAATGTGAATGCTTAAACAATGACAACTTCACTGTACTAGTCAGCGGGGGGCGCTAGACGCTGTTGAGTGAGGATTTGTACTGTGTGGCTGTCACATTCAAAAAGAGTGAGTAGAGCAATGTATCTGCATAAATTTTGCGTTAAACTTGAACATAGGATCTATTCAGATTATTCATATAATATAACATATTAGTGGACGATGCAATGAGTACAGCGCAAATAAAAGTGTGGCGCAAACGTTTTAAAGATGGTTGAGAATCTGTTGCAAGTTTTGGCGCCCTGCGACTTCTGGGTTTTCCAAAAACTAAAATCACCTCTGAAAGGAAAGAGTTTTCAGACCGTCGATGAGATTCAGGTAAATACAACGAAGCAGCTGATGGCGATTCCAACAAAGGATTTTGCAGCTGTGTGAGGTCCCAAGGTGCCTAATTTGAAGGGGACTGAGGTGTCAATGTCCCATGAACCATGTTTCTTATATCTTGTAATTTCTTCAATATCTATCTCTATTTTTCATATTACATGGCTGGATACTTTCCGGACAGACTTTGTATTTTCTTATTCTCAATGCACGTTTGTGAGGTCTAAAAAAATAAAATGAAATGTAGAAATCCACACTTATATATTTACCTCTATCCTGGAACTGAGACGATAGAGGAGCTTTGTCAAAGTGTTGCAGACAGGTTTGTGCATTTTTTTGGACTATATCGTGTGTTATTTTGGCACAATTTATTATGTCTGTCAGATTTTTTGGTCTGTTGCTTCTTTTTGGACCTGCAACTGTTATTTTTGAATGTGAAAGATTGTTTCAGTGATGCAATGAAATCAAAAGTGAGTAAAAAAAAAAAAAAAATAAGGTGCCCAGTGAAAAAGTGAACACCCAGAGCTTCAAACGCCCAAGGCGCATTTCGGTGCAGTGCTACATGCAACTTCAGGATGCTGATGCTAAAATTGCAAACTGATACGGTCTGGGTAGAAAGCCTAACTTGGGAAGGAGGCTCTGTTTTCCAGCAACTACCTATTCTGTGATGGCATTTTAGTCTACAATCAAGTGTGCACACAGCCTATATATTTTTTGTCTTTGTAGCTGCTGTTAAAAGGTGGGTGATGCAGCTAAAATGGGGGGCTTAGCAAGATGTAGCTAAGAGGCAGTGCTTTGCAAGGTAGTTGAGTAGGCACGAAATGCTTTGATGTATCTCTACAAGGTGTTTATGAATGTGCAGGCTGCTGTGTGGTTGACAAACTAATACTTAGCATTGGATTGGTTAATCACATGTTTTTTCCTAATTGCTTCAAAATGAGAATCATTTAAATGATCTTCAGAAGCTCAGTACTGACTTCTGGTAAGAATTTAAGAGATAGGAGAGTTTAAAAAAAAAAAAAATTAAATAAATAAACGCATAAGTTTTAACAATGCCTTAACCTATGCATTAAAATATAATTTTTTGCAATAGAGGCTACACCCTTAATGGTTTTCCTTGTTCCGTTTTATAATGTAGTAAGATGACAAATACATTCTAAATTATATAACAAAACAAACTGGGGAATATCTCCTTTTTGACCAATGTTTTACAAAATTGGCCAAGTCACCGTTTACTAAATTCACCTCTATGTATGTGATTTTTTTATATCTTAAGAGCCACATGTTTGCACTCCAATATCTGAGGTGCCAATGCTAGCCGTCAGCGTCAATGCCCTAAATAGGAGCAGCTTAGCAGGCAGGGATAGTGTGGCAAGTCTGTGGTGTGCCAGATTGTGGACAGACAGCCACTCAAATCATGCTGAGACAGTGCAACTGTTTACCCCTGTTAACAATATAAAATCTCAAAGATCATTTTTATTGTGTCTTGTCTTTTACACCAGAAATAGTTCTATTAATCAATCTAAAACCTCTGTGCTCAATAGCCCATCAGTTAAAAACATAGCCAGATGCTTTTGGAATACACGCACTAAACCTCTTATTATATAAACAAACATGCCTAGTACTTACAAATATATGTCTATATATCCTGGTTAATGTAATGGATTGCTGAGAATTATGAATCAAATTGCATAATATATACTTTTTTTTATCCATTTATCTTGAAATATCTATCCAGCAGTTGTAAATATATGTCTGTATTTCTGTATTGTGTGCAGTGGTTTTGTAGTATAAAAATACATATTTATTCGTATGCTATTTGTTTTCCTAACGTTATGTTTCATACCATTTATAGTTTTCTATTGCTGAAATACACACTAGTATTTGTGTGTGCATTAGTATTTGTGTTACTGTTTTTGTCTCATGGTTTGATCTCATGACCTTCAAGATTTGAAGGGCAAAAGCTGCGTAACTCCTGGGAGCCATGCCACAGCTCCACCCCTGCTGGCAGGGACACACTATTATTGGCAAGGGGGTAGTGCTTTTACCCACTTGTGGCTGCAAAATACCATAATGATGAGACTTAAAACTGTGTTGTGCTGTTCCCTGTAAGAGCAGTATGTCAAGTATGGGAGGAGGAAGCTAGTGCAGTTCTAAGGAAGCATAAGGCAAAGGAGTGCCACTATTTTATCCTTTGTTCCAGAAGGATTCTAATTGGAGAACAAATATATATTCAGTTTGTGGATATAACTATGCTGCAGACCCAGGAACAGGGGTGGGAGGTAATATTTGTTCTTAGCCTACATCAAACATAGTGTATCCTACGATAGATGTAGCTAGCAATTATTTTATTTTAGCAAATACTGCTCATGAGCTTGTTTGGTTTTACTTATTATTTGCTTGAATTAATATTCTTTGATTTTGTTTTAACCGTCCAGCTGGTAAAATGCCAGCTTTAGGTAGACCTTAGTAAATACACAAAAACAGAGTGGGACATGAAGAGCTGTCCTCGGATAATTTCTCTGGCTAGTTCACAAAGTTTGTTATTGACAGAACCAGTGTCAGTTTGCAGTACAAGGCATGTGAATCTGAGTAAGAGCAAACCTGTGTTAGGCAGTGGCGTCTGGTGCAAAATGTTTTGGTGCAAGAATTTTTTAGTACCCCCTTATCGCAAGGATGGCCAACAGGTAGATTCACATCTATTGTACAACTTCCGCAATGCTTTGCCAGCTGGGGATCTACCATTTGCCCAACTTTCCAGAGTTGTATTTAGCACTAAGCAGTTGCTTGTGTGTTTGAATATAAGCATGTGTTTGTATGGAGTATGTGTATGTGAATGTTAGGGTGAATTTGTGTTTTTGTGTACTGTTGTAAAATACATAGGCTCACATGTATACATACAGATACACAGATGCACACAAAAGATACACACAAACAGGCATCCGTAGAACATGTACATTTTTTAGCCACCATCTTGTTTCCTACCTTAAGGAAACAGGAGAATGGCTCCCATTTCTCTGCCTCTCCTGCGTGGTGCTCTATGTTAGCTGGGAGCCAGTGACCGTCTGTCACTTCCTCCCAGCACTGACATCAGTAAAAGGGCCTGGTCGCACTGTTAATAAGCTTCAGTACTGTCTTGGCCACTGAAGACACATTGCCATCAGCTGGCCCTTACTGAATGGGCCGCACAGTGTGCCCTCTCAGTGTGCAGGCCTTGGAGCAGCCGCACCGGCAGTAGTTCCCCCAGTGGTTTAACAGTGAGTGTCAGAATATTCAGTAAAAATTTCAACAGGGGGTTTGATCAGTTCCTAACTTGAACAGTAAAACTTAACCCTTGATACTTCAATATAAGAGAGCACAAAGAGTTAGCTGATGAATCAGTATATTTGGAGAAAATGAAAACGAATTGATACTGTTTTGATGGGGACAACTGACCGCCAGGTAGAGCTTCTCTTACCTAGGAACAGGAGACCCCCAAATTGTTCTATATACATATGACTCTAAATCAGGGGTATTCAACCTTTTAATACCTACCGCCCACTTTTGTATCTTTGTTGATAGTAAAATTTACTTACCGCCCACCAGTGCCGCTGTAACTAATTTTATAGCGTAACTTAATTTTTTAAATTTTTTTACATTTATTTTAGAAAGGAGAATTTGTTAAAAAAAAAAAAATACTTAAATGTATCTATTTAAAAAAAATTCTATACTTTTTTTCTACGTGTGTCTGTCAGGTGCTGTGTGCATGTGTTTGAAGGGTGTAGTGTGTGTGTGTCAGAGGTGCAGTGTGTGCGAGGGAGCAGTGAATGTGCGAGGGTTTCTCTGAAACTGCTATGTTTACATCTGAAGGGTTAAAACCTGGGGGACCTGGCACCCAGACCACTTCATTGAGCTAAAGTGGTCTGGGTGACTATAGTGTCCCTTTAAGTTAACAGATGGCAAGTAACACACAGGGCCTCACACTGTTCTGATTGAAGAGTGGGGTGGACAAAGGATTCCATGTAAGTTGTACCTAAGGATTATGTAAGTGTTTATGTGCATTGGACATAGCACGAGGGGGTTGTGCCAGAATCCATAGTGGTTTGACAGCGTCTGGTATCTGTCATACAGGATGCAAGTTGTGATAGCCACCGTCGGATGCTTTTTTGGCAGGATAATCGAGGGCTTTTATAATGAATGTTATTACATTATTAACAGCTTGTCGATCTAAAGTGAAATCTGATTTCCGCTTTAAATCCAATTACATTTTTCCCTCTTATGCAGCAGAACTGGAAATCAGTCCAAGTTGGGTTTGTTTTGACTTCTTTTGGATTAACAGAAAATAGACTTGATTCTACTTCAGTCTACATTATTTCAGTGATTGGTTTCTATTAGTAGAATGATTTCTGAGCAGAATCCTTTCCCACAATACTACACCTCGTCAAACATAAATTGGAAATTCTATTCTCAACAGCCTTCAAAATTTGAATTTCATTATTAATATGAGCTTCTGATCTTTATTTCCTGTCTTATTATTTTTTTAATGATTGAGCAAATGACTAACCTTGAATGTTTTGCACTACAAAACATTCAGGGCTAGTCATTTGCTTGTGTACAACTGTGAAATTGTCATTGCCTTTTTTTACTGTGGCTCTCCTAGCTTTCTCAGGTGACTGATGCTCCATCAACAGTCTTCGAAGAAATGTCCTGTTCTGTGCTGTTAAGAATATCCCCAGCTCTCCTTACATGATTTGTAGATAACATTTTAATTACGTAGTTTCATAACAGCTAATACATATCAAAATGTACTCTTTGAGGGTTAATGGTGTCTATAAACAGATCAGCAGGCCTGAGGTGTCAGGTTCTGTAGTACAACTCTATGTGCCCACTACTGTCACCGTCAATAAATAACACTTATTGGCACTGTCTCCTATTTGCTTCAGTCAAGTGCTTTACAATATGTGACCCACTGTATTTATTTTGCAGGTTTGGAGATGTCGGAGCTCCAAGAAGTCCAGATCACAGATCTTCAGGACCCTTTAAAGGTCAGGTTTGAATTCCTATGTACTAACAACAGCCAGTGACCGTTCCATCCTTAACTCACATCTCGAAATGCTCTTTATTTCAGGCAGCCGAACTTGCTGCAAAATTACTGCAAGTGCAAGAGCAGGTATGTGCCTTGAATACATATGTATATATTGGAGCACGTAACTGAGATACATGTATGTATATTTTCTTGTCTTGACTAGCGGGGACCAGTTGTTGATTGTGGCTCTAATCTGTTAATTTATCAATATTACTTTAGTTTGTTCTTTGGCCACAGCAAAAGATTGGTCACTCAAAGCTTTTGCTTTCAGCAAAATAAAATTTTATGAGTTTGGCCCCACACTACTTGTCAATTTTAGGCCCCCAACTGGGAAAAAAAAGTCTACCACAAAAAATAAAATAAAAAATATTAATAGTTGTCGTACTAAAAAAAACAATAGTAAGTAGTTTTAGCAGCCCAAATGCTGTTTACCGTCAAAAAGACATTACGGCACTGCTCAATAAATTCCATCTACTCTTGTACATAATTATATTCCTTGTGATATAAATAAAAACAATTTTTTAGGCAAAATTTTCAGTTATTACACCCATGTTGCTTTGTACTCATATTATCTTTCATGGTGTAATTAGAGCATAAAAAAGAATTTAAGGAATTTTATGTGTTTATTCACATTTTATGTACAGAAGCCCAAATGTTTTTCTGACTCGATATTTAATATTTTTCTGAGTTGTTATCTCTAGAAAACAAGTTGGTTTATCAAGATAGAAAGTTGTTTTCTCCAGATAACAAGTCAGGAAAATATCAAAAATACATGGCCTCTCTGGGCTTCTGTTTTTTTTTTGTTTGTTTTTTTAAGTAATGTAAATATATATATATATATCTTTTTTTTTTTCAAATGTCTTTAATATTATTAAAGGGACTTTCCAGTTGACCTCCACCTCTATTTTTATGGTATAAGGGAGATAGTGGTAATAGTGCATTAAATTACAGATGCTCATTTAAAGATGTATAACACAAATATGCTGCTTAAATTGACTAAGATTCTATGCCTATTCTAATTCTACAATTGTTTTCAATTAAGTTTTTACACACATACCACAAACCTCTGCCCAACTAAGGTTTATGGGATATATAGTAAGGAAGTTACAATATGAAGAGTTTCATGAAGAAGATGGCCACTAGACAAGATGAAACTACTCAGCAAGCTAATAGAGATTGAAACACAATCAGACAAGGAACTTTAGTTAAATGTGAAGCTGCTCTACATATTATTTCACACTAAGCTACATGAGACCCTGTATTAGTTACATTGCATTTGTGCATCACCCTGTGGCATCACAGGCTTGTTTTTTTATACATCAATGCAACTATTATGGAATTGGATGAAGACAGACAATAGCAGCGATCCCTTTGCATCCTAACATATGCAAGCAGCATAAGTGATTATGGTTCTTGGAGTTTATAATTTTCATTTTAGAATAACTTACTGCATATACGTGTGGCTGTCAGCATGTGCAATAGGATTATTCTGCATTTAAAACTAGCTGTCCTAAATAATCATACTCAAAGATACATGTGTACATGTGAGAGTATACCAACAAACGAACAACTGTTTGGACTCCTATTCTGTTTGCTGCACATTCAACATTTTCTCAACTACTCTGCTTTTCTAGCGAAGTTTCGGATTTCTTGAAGAAATCTATCACTGCATTTGTGAACACTACAGTTTTTTGCATGCCAAAGACTGGATGGCATGCTGAGAGATGTAGCTCCTAATATACTTAGAAACAGATGTTGGATGCCATTGCTTGCTCTAGGAGTTAATATCACGGCAATGTGTTGCTACTATAAGAGGAGATGCTATATGTAGTGTTGCATAGCATTGCCTTGCATTACGCGTTCACATATATTGTTATTGCTTTGTGTGTTTTTTTATTGGGATTTGTGTGCTAAGTGAATAGCATACGTGGCATACATGCACTTATTTACCTTACTTGTGTCACATACAGTGTGTGTATGTGTTTTTCTTGAGTGAGCTCATTCCTATTCTCTGTGTGTTTCGTGGTGTAGAAGCACTCTATCGAGACTCCCTATGGAGTGGTGACAGTCACGATTCAGGGCACCCCCAAACCCAAGCGGCCTGCAATTTTAACATTCCATGATGTGGGGATGGACCGTGAGTACAGAAGGCTGTCTGTGTCCTACTGACTGTTGTGAATGACTTGTGTTCACATTGTCTTTGTTGTAATATGTTAGTCTTTGTCCATCTGTCTGTGTTTGTTTGTTTGTTTGTTTGTTTGACTGACCACTGTAGTTAGCTTACCCACCTGAAAGCAGCATCTATAACACACTTCTTGATAGACTGTGTCTCACTGTTACCTGTGACTTCTGCCAATGACAGTGTTATTTTCTGATTGACTCAGTCTGGACCTCTGTGTGACTCATGGTTAACTTGGCTCTTGTCTAACTCATGCTATCTATTTAAAAAAAAAAAAATTGTGAGTCTACAATAAACTGAGTATTGTTTATATTGACAGTGACTATATGCATTATATTCACATCTACAGGAAATTCTAAACTGGCTGCTGGAGCACAGTGATGTCCAGCAAACCTGTAGTTTACATTTATTACACACATAGTTTTTACAATATGCACAGTATCTCAGCAGATGCATACCATGACACATTCCTACTCGTAGTGTTTGTTAGGCAAGTAGCACTTGTTATATATTTTGGTGAACCTTCAACATCCATTCCCTAAATGTCTCTAGTTTGTCTTGGGAACACACACCGCACATTTTATCCAGGTAAGGGAAACAGCGTTTCAGACAAAAGGTACCACATGTAAGTTGGAATGGTAACCTCCATTCCTCTTTTAACATGATAGGTAGCAAAATAAGATATAATTAGAAGGAAATGGCTGTGTGTTACAATTCTATGAAGTATCTAACATCAAGTGCATTATTATCTACACTGGTTGTACGTTTTTGTGGCATCTAATTTCAGCTTTCACACAATGCACCCATTAGATTGGTCCAGCTCTTCATAGAAGCATGGTACCTATATCAGAACCAGGTATGACTGTATAGGCAATGCCAGTGACAGTAGCATGTGAGGTGCTTTGTGGTGCTATTGTTAGCATATAAAAAAAAACATGCTGTGAAAAAAAACACATACTCTATAACAATGCCAACCCTACAGACTTATACAGGTTTTTTTGAGGAGATTTGGGGGGGGACCTTTATTTTCCCTTTAGTCCAGTTAACTCAATTTTCAGGAAAAAATTATATATTATTTCACTTCCAGTTTAATCTAAAATCACACGCTTCTCATCTTCTGACAGTCTAATTCCTTCCAATTAACTAGCATGATTTTCTTTTTCTTTAATGCACTTTTGTACGCTCTATGAGTCAATGTGATCATCCCAGAACTTTGTCTCATATTCTTTCCTGTAATCTGTATCCTATGTGTATATTTTTGCACTGACGTTCTCCCATCGTGCCTTCTCAGACAAACTGTGCTTTGACACACTCTTTAAGTACGAAGATATGTGTGAAATTGTGAAGAACTTTGTTGTGTGTCACATCGATGCTCCAGGACAAGAGGAAGGAGCCGCAATTTATCCTGTTGGGTGAGTTCTGTACTGTATTATGATTGTGTTGTTTAACCTGAACCTTCGGACGTTATTGGGCTGTGTTTCTCATTTTCCTGTTTCTTTCAACTACTTCCTAGTTATATTTTCCTTTCTACATGTGTTTCTCATTCACTCTCCTATTCACACAGATATCAGTACCCCTCCCTTGATCAGCTGGCAGAGACCATCCCATCTGTGCTCCAATACCTGAAGTGAGTGACCATAAGTTACCAAATTGCACACATTAACATCACTTTTTATAGAACAGGCTTAACTTTGTATTTTTATGTTGCAGCTTCCCCAGTATTATTGGAATTGGAGTCGGAGCGGGAGCCTATGTCCTCGCTAGATACACAGTAAGTGTCACTCTTTAGAATACACTTCCATGCAGAGGTAGAGACCACTCATGGGGTAGAGTGGTAGACAATAAAATAGAGATTAATAGGCAATACATTTGAGACCACTACATGTATTATTTTATCTATGACTGATGGAAAAGTATACATGCACAAATAATTAATATAGTTTGTTTTTTTAAAAAGTGTCTCTTCTACAGTATGCATCCATTAGAAATATGTTCCTTGCAACCAGATTATGGAATGTCACATCTTAAATGGACCACATGCAACATTTTTCTCGTTGTAAACCGTTTTTAGAATGTAAATGAAGGAAATATGGGTGGAAGGGGGTTGTAATAATATACAGAGTACATGTACACCAGAATCTTGAATGCCATTAGCTAATCATCAACAATATTTAGTGGGTCTTTCTCACCTGTAGACACTTTTTGAGTATTTCATAAAGATATCATCTTTGTAAAATATTCATATTGCCTGTGTTGAATTGTTATTGAAATCCAAAGCAATCAAAAGGTGTCAAAAGACAAAATAGGGATTACCGTATATACTCGAGTATAAGCCGACCCGAATATAAGCCGAGGCCCCTAATTTTACCCCAAAAAACTGGGAAAACGTATTGACTCGAGTATAAGACTAGGGTGGGAAATGCAGCAGCTACTGGTAAATTTCTAAATAAAATTAGATCATAAAAAAATTATATTAATTGAATATTTATTTACAGTGTGTGTATATAATGAATGCAGTGTGTGCGTATGAATGCAGTGTGTGCGTATGAGTGCAGTGTATGAGTGCAGTGCGTGTATGAATGCAGTGTGTGTATGAGTGCAGTGTGTGTGTATGAGTGCAGTGTGTGCGTTAGAGTGCAGTGTGAGTGCGTTAGAGTGCAGTGTGAGTGCGTTAGAGTGCAGTGTGTGTGCGTATATATTAATTGAATATTTATTTCCAGTGTGTGTATATAATGAATGCAGTGTGTGTGTATGAGTGCAGTGTGCGTGTATGAGTGCAGTGTGTGTGTATGAGTGCAGTGTGTGTGTATGAGTGCAGTGTGTGTGTATGAGTGCAGTGTGTGTGTATGAGTGCAGTGTGCGTGTATGAGTGCAGTGTGTGCGTGAGTGCAGTGTGTGTATATGAATGAAGTGGGAGTGTGTGTGATGCAGTGTGTGCTGGTGGGGGTGGGCATTTTGATATATTATTAATTATTTTATTAATTATTTTATTTTTTATTTTTTGATATTATTATATTTTTTTATTATTATTATTTAATTTTTAATTGAATTATTATTATTTTTTTTAATTATATATTTTTTTGTCCCCCCTCCCTGCTTGATACATAGCAGGGAGGGGGGCTCCTTCCCTGGTGGTCCAGTGTCATTGGCAGTTCAGTGGGGGGGAGAGGGGGGCTGGCAGAGCTGTACTTACCTGTCCTGCAGCTCCTGTCAGCTCTCTCCTCCTCCGCGCGGTCTGTGCAGCTCCCTCTGTCAGCTCCCGCTGTAAGTCTCGTGAGAGCCGCGGCTCTCGCGAGACTTACACTGGGAGCTGACCGAGGTGCTGAACGGACGGCGCGGAGGAGGAGAGAGCTGACAGGAGCTGCAGGACAGGTAAGTTACAGCTCTGCCAGCCCCCCTCTCCCCCGGTCTGTATTATGGCAATGTAAATTGCCATAATACAGACTCTGACTCGAGTATAAGCCGAGTTGGGGTTTTTCAGCACAAAAAATGTGCTGAAAAACTCGGCTTATACTCGAGTATATACGGTAGTTTGTTTTATGGACAGAAGGGAGATTGATAAATCCTGTAAAAGGTGACGCTTCTATCCAACTTGGATTGGTAAGTCACTTTATTTTATATTGTATATATTGCTTATTTCGTTTTATCACTTGTTGATCTTGAGAAAGACCCATTTGGGGGTCGAAACGTCGATCGGGACAGAGTGTTAATTTTTTGCTAACATATATATATATATATAATTAGATGATGGCACTCTCAGGACTTTCCCGTAAAACTTAACTTTTAATGTCTTACATAAAAATCTACATTTCAGCTTGATATCCTCAAGCTTTCATATGATGAAGCTTGAGGATATCAAGCTGAAACATTGATTTTTGTTTTCTGCATTTGTACGTTCATCTAAGGGTTTAGATACGAGGAAAACTCCAGCATCAAGAGGAATATGTTTTCATTATAATGTGTGAGAAAGGTTTCCACACTTTCATCCAAAACCGTAACAGAATGTGGCACTCCCACCATACATGTGAATAGTGACTAACCTCAACACAATTGTTCCAGCAGAGATCATTTGTCATTCTTCTTATGTTAGACGAGTCAAAGGAGCAGAGCTGACTAGCGCTCTGAACAGACGTGTTCTCCCGGGCTCTGTATGAAAGCACTGTTTTCTCCAATGTATTATGTTTTTTTCTTGCATTGTGGCCAAAACATAATCTTTGGCTACAGATAGGGAAATTGGCTAAAAAGAATAAATCCACCACAGGGTCATGCTCGGCAGCATATCTTGAACGACACCGAAGATGGCTGCTCAGCTTAATGAGAAGAGACCTCTTTAGATACGCTGGATGTTGTATCCCGCATGTGGGACCTGCATCAGCCAACCTCCGATGAAGACACCAATATGCCTGCAACTAAGAGCAGTATCAAGGCACTGTTGTGTGACATCCTCAATCTGTTTCTGATAGATCTTTCTATTCTATGGAAGGAACAACACATCCTCTCAGGGAGAATTAAGGCCATATAGGAAGAAACCCTGAACCTTTAAGACCTGACAGGCCTCAGTAGTTTCTAAGCAAGACCGCCTGCCCCAAACTCAAGTAGACCGGCACTAAAACTTGCTGAACATGACAACCGGAGTCACCGTCAAAGCATCAAAATATGGGGCATTTGGGGGGCAGGGCCTGACTATCATGACAACTGGACGTGTTTCCTAAGAACTCCTCTTGATTTCACTGATTAAGTCCAGTCACCACACTGTATAGCTCTCTACCTTGTACCGTTCAAGGCACTACGATGCCCAGCACCGACTGACCGGCTTGGGGTTGCTACCCACGGTCATCTGCAACAAATCGTGAGCGAGATCTAGCTTGCGTTGAGGCGGCCTGAGTCAGTGTTATGTATCATCTTAGTGATTTACACAGATTAAATGGAAGTAGCCTTCCACATACCCTCACGGTCCTAAAGTGAATTTAAAGTCTTTCTTCAATTGTCTTAAGTAAGACTATTTCTAGAGAAGGGAGAACTGGAAATACAAGCATATATACGGAAAATATGACCTGTTTGAAATGAGTTGTGTAAACATTCATACTCAAATTGAGTGAGGCGTTGGCAATCACTCTCCCTAATTTGGATTTGGTTAATCAACTTACAAATAGCAGAAAGTTTTGAAGGAGGCTAAAGATGACTGATACTAACATTTTAAAAAACCTTACCCTCCCATCCATATAGATGTGCTGAGAGATTCCTGCATCCAAAAATGATTTAAAGTCTATAGTTTATAGTTTGCCTGCCTGGAGGGAATTTATAATTGCAGAGAAAAAACATGAGAGGAGAGGGGGGAGGGGTACTATTTTGTTCCACAGTGTAATGGAATAAAGAATTGAAGGGCAATTTTAGGGGTAGGAGACAACGTTATTTAGATACCCAAATATTTATGGATAGAGTGCTCCAAGTCATCTCACTGCATCTCCCCAGTCTAGGTGTTGTCCATATGTCATTGGTGCACTTGTCTGGGCTGAATAGTCATAATAACGTTGGAAAGGCCCTAATCTCCTAGTTTGTTGTGAGCATAAAGAATACTAGGTATAGTCCTCGGTTTATGTTGCCACCTGATTAACTTGCTTGTCGTGTATTGTAAAGAAACAAAATATGCTTTGACTAATTGGATTGGTAAGCACTGAAAGAAATATATGAAGTGGTGAAGTGAGTTTATCTTAATTTTACCAATGCGACCCAGTATGAATAAGACCTTTTTAATAATCACTTTTTTGGTTTTGACACAGCTCATAATCTCACTAGTCCCTTTAATCTTGTGACCGCTTTATCCCTCTGCTCTCTGGAACACATTCCTATTGCAGACCAGCTGATACAGTCGATCCTCCTACTTCATACAGTCATCTTCCTCAACCTTTGTTTTTGTCATTATTGTCTTCCTCTCCATTTTGAATGCCCATCACTTACCTTGTACAAACATGTCTTCTTCTCTGTGCAGCCATGTGATATTTTCCTGCATTCTCATTCTCATACTTGCTCCATCTCATTTCTGGAGTCCTCACTGGAACCTCTTGTTCTTGCCACGTATGTTTAGCCATCTTTATTCTAATCTGTAGTAGAGACATGCCTGGCATAGAAGGCATGAGGTAGACATCTATAACCTTTAGACTCTCACTTCGTAATCTAACTCTCAGCAGAATAATGTTACCCTTTTTCTTACTTGCTGTTTTCCCAGTGTTACACTCATTCTAAAAAAAAATAAAGACTCTCTCCCTACATGTTCATATATTTCTTGTTCTTTATCTCCCCAGCTTTCTCATCCCAACACAGTGGAAGGTCTTGTCCTCCTTAACATTGACCCTAATGCCAAAGGCTGGATGGATTGGGCAGCACATAAGGTAAATATTTTTTGTACTTTTGTGACACGATTGCTGTCAATTTTTATATTTTCCTTGATTCCACTTATAATTCCTTTTCACTAGTTTTACCTTGTTTTTGTTTGTCTTGTCCTAACTTTTCTCTTTTTTCATTCTCACAGCTTACAGGCCTCACATCCTCCATCCCTGAAATGATGCTTTGCCATCTCTTCAGTGCTGTGAGTAGCATAAACACTGTACAAAGGAAGGAGAGTTTTTTTTTTTTTTTTCATTTTGTAAAAGTGAGCAGTTGAACCAACAGAACATTTATGTTTGTGCAGGAAGAGATTTCTGGGAACTCTGACGTTGTACGTCAGTACAAAACAGCCATTTTGAACTCCCCTATTCTCAGCAACAACCAACTGTACTGGAATAGCTACAACAGGTACACAAATATCCAATATATTAATAAATATAATGCACTAAAATGTATTTCCTCTATTTCTCATAGTATAGATAAATAAGAATGTATGTTAGACATCATTTAATGTTTTAAATATAAAAGTAGTGAGAATGCATTGGACAATGAAAGATTTAGCAGATTATTTTTTTGTTTGTTTTTTCATTGATTTTCAATGTATTCACTAAACAGTAAAGTGTATTATACTGAAAACCATTTTCGCTTGGCCAAAAAAATTCAGCAAAATTCACTACTTCGTGAACAAACCTCATTACATACAAACACATTTTATGTACCTTTTCTATAGTAATGCAGCAACAACTAGTACTATAATAGCTACACCAGATGTACAAAGTATTGCATACATCTGTAGAGAATGGCACAGCTTAATGAATAAGAATTGTAGCATGTATTTTTTCCCCTTTGTCTGTCCATATTGCCATGTTGTCTTTTCTCTCTCCTGTAGCCGTCGAGACCTAAACTTAGAGCGTGGAGGAGACCTCACTCTAAAGTAAGTATATTTGCTGATTTTGTTAAAGCCACTTACTCTGTCACTCTGTGTTATGCTATTCTCACGGATTGTCCCTTTTAGGTGTCAAGTATTGCTAGTGGTCGGTGACCAGGCTCCTCACGAGGATGCAGTGGTTAGTTTGTTACTGTGGGTATTTTGGAAGAAGGGACAATGTTGAGTTCTATAATCTAATTGCATATGTAATTATAGGTGGAATGTAATTCAAAACTGGATCCAACACAAACATCATTCCTAAAGGTAAATGTTTAAAAATCTGTGCTTTGTTGTGAGAAATATGTGTACAGTAGGACAAAAATTTGGAAAGTCAAGTCTATTAGTGTCATCCATATTATAAACCAAATTGGGGAAATGGGGTTCTGAAGCAACAACTTCTCAATTATATTTCTTGTAAAATACCATTGATTAAAAAATCTCATGTCTTTTTAACTAGACTAAGGAGATGCCCATGTAAGAAGGAAAATAAAGATGTTCTCCCTATTTTAATGAAAATAATATTTAGCTGTAAATTGGAATTAGATGAAAAAGCATATATTGTCATTTATTTATTTTTGTGTGTAATTTTTTTTAGATGGCAGATTCTGGTGGACAACCACAGATAACACAGGTATATATGGCTCACCAATAACACCTCTATAGCCACACTGCAAAACCACACCACCATTCCACTAACTGCACATTACCACCACACTATCATCTAACATAGCTCTACAATTGTAGAGTTGTAGTCAATGAAGTATATTCAAAGCAAGGTCTTATTACCAGTGGGGTACCTCAGGGATCTGTACTTGGACCCATTCTCTTTAATATTTTTATTAGTAATATTGCAGAATGTCTTGATGGTAAGGTATGTCTTTTTGCTGATGATACTAAGATATGTAACAGGGATGATCCACCAAGAGGGATAAGCCAAATGGCAAATGATTTAGGTAAACTAGAAGGAGCTGTGGCAACTGACATTTAATGTGGATAAGTGCAAGATAATGCATCTTGGACATAAAAACCCAAGGGCAGAGTATAGAATGTTTGATAGAGTCCTAACCTCATATTAGAGGTAGTTATTTCAGATTACTTAAAGGTAGGCAGACTGTGTAATAGAGCAGCAAGAAATGCTAGCAAAATGCTTGGTTGCATAGGGAGAGGTATTAGCAGTAGAAAGTGGGAAGTGTTCATGGCATTGTACAGAACACTGGTTAGACGCAATACTGGAGACCATATCTCCAGAAGGATATTGATACTTTGGAGAGAGTTTAGAAAAGGGCTACTAAACTGGTTCATGCATTACAGGATAAAACTTACCAGGATAACCCCTAAGAAACCGTACCGTTTTTCAATTTTCTTACCGTTAAGGACTAGGGCTCTTTTTACATTTCTGTTGTGTTTGTGTTTAACTGTAATTTTCCTCTTACTCATTTACGGTACCCACACATATTATATACTGTTTTTCCTGTCATTAAATGGTCTTTCTAAAGATACCATTATTTTCATCATATCATATAATTTACTATAATTTTTTTTTATAAAATATGATGAAAAAATGTAAAAAAAACACACTTTTTCAAATTTTGACCCTCAAAATCTGTTGCGCATGTACAACTGCCAAAAAACACCCATGCTACATAGTTTCTAAATATTGTCCTGATTTTTTACATACCAAATGTTAACATGTTCTTAGCTTTTTTTTTTTTTTTTGCAAGTTAACGGGTAATTAGTACAAGTAGCACTTTCCTGTTTCCAAACCATTTATTTTCAAAATTACATTGTAACACTGATATCTGTCAGGAATCCCTGAATAACGCTTCACGTGTATATATTTTTTAAAAGAAGACAACCTAAGGTATTTTAATGCTTTCCATGCAAGCATTTTACCACCAATCTATGCCAAATTAAAAAAATTACAAATAATTGGTGATTTCTTTGACACACATAGCAATTTAAGAATACATGTACGGAGAACTTTAAGGGTTACTGTCAAAGAACACCCCAATATGAGTTCAGCAACATCTCCTGAGTACAGTGATATCACCCATGTACAGGTGTGTTGGGTTCTCTGGGGCCAAAATACCTTATTTGGAGGGTGCGCATTCCTGTTTTTCAACTTGACATTTTCACAGCTGGTCATCAAGCACCCATGTCCCATTTGGGACATTTTTTAAGCAGGCCAATGTAATTTACCCCCTTCAAACCATACATTTTTGAAAAGTAGGCCCCCTATAGTATTTCAAATGGTGGTATTTTAATTAACACTTTCTATGCACTAATTCTGCCACCAGTCTTTGTCAAACCTTTGGGTAGTCATTTTTTTGTGTTATTTTTTCACACATATTCTACTTTAGGCATGGATTCTCAGCTCCTGTTAGCTGTTACTGCCAAAAAACACCCCAATATGTGTTCAGCAACATCTCCTGAGTACAGTGATATCATCCATGTACAGTTGTGCCGGGTTCTCTGGGGGCTAAAAGACCTTATTATAAATATAAGCTTAATTTTATCTATAATTTATATCATTATTTATAATTTGTATCATTAAACTCTCTGTTGTTGTGTTCTTCTTTTAAAACAAAAGATGTTAATTAGTTCGGACAACTGTAGCAGTGTCACGATTGCTAGTGTGGTCCAGCACGCAAAACTATGTAAGATCTACAAAGACAGAACATAAACCGGCCTTTAGAATGGCCGGACTAATACGTTAAAGACCGAGAATGGTCAAGGAATATTAGAGATCAAGGAAGCCAGAAATACACAATACCGTTAAACGAGCCAAGTGAGGGAAACCAGAAATCAGAATAGTCAGGAATAGCCAAGGTCAATATACCGGGAAAAGCAATAATAGGAACAGAAAATGCCCTCTCGGGAACCAGGAACGGAAACCACGACAGGGCAATGAACTGGGTAGCTTCAGAGATTTGAATATCCCTCGTTTGACTGTGATTGGTCAGAGGATGACCTCTGACCCCAGAATGTGCGTGTGCACCGACGTCGTGATGTCACACGCACGTTCGTATGATCCTGGGGGCGGGGCTATAAATGGCCGCGACCGCGTGGTCGGCAACATTTTTCTTTAGGGCAGGCGGCCCGGAAGATCCAGCGGAGCAGCTCCCGACTCGCCTCTGAGCAGGTAAGCTCAGTTCGTCGGTGTGATCGTGCCGGGGGCCGTGACAATGAGTTGTTTTTTCTAAACTTTATACCTCAGTATTGAGGTTTAATTGCCGTGTTGGCACTTTGAGGAAAAAAAAAGATGGCATGTATTGCGGTTTGGGCCCTCAGGCTCAAAAAGGTTCGCCATCACTGCCCTAGGGTATTTCAAATGGTGGTATTTTAACACTTTCCATGCACTAATTCTACCACCAGTTTTTGTCAAAACTTTTGGGTAGTAATTTTTTTGTTATTTTTATTCTACTTTAGACATGGATTCTCAGCTGCTGTTAGGTGTTACTGCCAAGGAACACCCCAATATGTGTTCAGCAACATCTCCTGAGTACAGTGATACCACCCATGTATAGGTGTGTCAGGGTCTCTGTGGGCTAAAAGACTTTATTTGGAGGGTGCGCATTCCAGTTTTCTAACTTGGAATTTTCACAGCTGGTCATCATGCACCCATGTCCTATTTGGGACATTTTTGAAGCCGGCCAATGTAATTTACCCCCATCAAACCATATATTTTTGAAAACTACTTTTGGGTAGTCATTTCTTTGTGTTATTTTTCTCTCACATTGTACTTTAGGCATGGAATATGTGTTCAGCAACATCTCCTGAGTACAGTGATACCACCTATGCATAGGTTTGTTGGGTTGTTTGGGGGGTGCAATGCCAATCTTTTGACATGTGTTTGTTGTCATGAGCGTGCATATATTTGAAAAGTTGCCACCCACTGTGTTGTATATGGAGTGTTTTGATGCCTTTGATGCAATCGTTTTTTTCAATTTCCATGTTTGCACATACATTTGTGTGTGATTTAGGGGAGCCTGTTGTTGGTTATTGCAAGAAAACACTCCAGGTTGTTTTCTGCAAGGCCTCCTGAGTACACCTATGCCCCCTATACATAGGGTAAACGTGATTTAAAAAAAAAAAAAAAACTGAACTGCAAATGTAAATTATTATTTTTTTAAATGGACCAGCGTGTGGTATCGTTTGGAGCAGTCCCCAATGCAGAGTCCAGGGCAATCTGGACAGTAATATACAGTATCTTTTCTCTGCCCCCTCTTAAAACAGACTCTGCATCTTTTTTGGGGATTCTGCATGCCGCAGTAGGTGGGATTTTAAAAATAAAATGTGTAGCCCCAACTCTGCTCTCTCCCATCACCACCCAGGGAGCAGGTGCATCTCGGTACAAAATCCCCGAAATTATCTGGAGCTGAAACTTTAAAAAAGTCATTTGCATTCCAGGTTTGCTTTTGTGCACAACAAAAAAGCGTTGTGGGTTGCAATCTGCATCAAGTAGATTGCAAACTTTTTGTACCAGGCCCTTGTCTTCCGTATCATAAGGTAGGGATGCAGCAGCTGATCTGCCAGATCAACCCCACCCATATGCCGGTTATAGGCCTTGATGCACACTGGCTTCCTTGTGCTCTTAGCTCTGCCACGTACAGAGACCTCCACAGTCCTCTCAATGTGGATGGTGGTAAGAAGGTACACATCCTTGTCTCTGTACTTATGTGCCAACAGCTGCTCTTGGCGCAGAGCTGAGATCTCCCCCCTTCATAGCCAGGTGCGTGCAAGTTGTCTTTCGAAACCTGCGCGGTTCTTTTTGATTGTGCCACAAGCTACTGTATCAAAACAATACAGTAGCTTGAACAAAGGGACACTTGTATAAAAATGGTCTGTATACAAGTGATACCCTTTGTTCATCAGGGGGAATATCAGGTCCATATGTTCTGGGCAACCTGGAGGGTCAAGGTGGGTATCCTTTCCCTCATACACCTGGAAGGCCTGAGTATACCCAGTCTCACGATCACAGAGCTTATACATCTTTGCACCATACCTAGAGCGCTTAGAAGGAACATTGAATCCCAGCCTTCCTTTATACTTCATCAGGGATTCCCAGCCTTCCCTTATACTTCATCAGGGATTCATCCACGCATATATTCCTTCCAGGTGTATAAGCCTCTGCAAACCTGGCAGCGAAGTGGGTAATCAGGGGGCGGATTTTATACATCCTGTCAAACTGGGGATGCTCCCGAGGGGGGCACAGGCTGCTGTCGCTGAAGTGGATGAAATGTAGAATCATTTCATATCTCTTCCTCGACATACACTGGGAGTAAATGGGGGTTGAGCCGATGGGGCTACTGCTCCAGTAGGAGCGGATTGAGGGCTTCTTTATGATGCCCATCAGCATAGTCAGTGCCCAGAATTTATTACATTCTGGCACATCGATGGGGGCCCATTGCTGCTTTGCCAAAAAAGACTCTGGCTTAGAAGCATGGAACTGATGGGCATATAAATTGAGGGAGATCCACACTGATCAGAGTCAATATTTACTAATTTTGACCTGATCAGACAAATGGGGATCATAATTAGAATAAACATTGTTATAGGGGCAAGCGCTGATTGAAGGTCCCTTTCCTGCTTACATTTATTTATAAAAAAAAAAAAATTATTTAAAAAAAATAATAATAATAATAATTATCTTCACTGAGTGCCTCAACCCCTTGAGGCACTCAGCACAGGAAGAGCATCGGAAGCCTGCCTGGTGGCTTCTGATGCTCTGCTTAACTGCCGGGCTCCACATGGAGCAACACGGAAATGATCGCTCCAGGGGGAGCGATCACCTGGCGCCCATCAGTAAGGAGAGGTATTGCACGATGCTTCGACATCGAGGCATCGCTGCAATACCATCAGAGTGGCTGGAAGCGATCATGATCACTTCCAGCGCTCAAATTACCCGCGGACGTATCAGGTACATCCGCGGTCGTTAAGGACCATTTTCTGTCGGACGTACCTGATACCTCCGCCGTCGGGAAGGGGTTAAAGGATCTTAGCATGTATAGCTTGGAGGAAAGATGAGATAAGGGGGATATGATGGAAACATTTAAATACATAAAGGGAGTCAACACAGTAAAGGAGGAGACTATATTTTAAAGAAGAAAAACTACCACAACAAGAGGACATAGTCTTAAATTAGAGGGGCACAGGTTTAAAAATAATGTCACAAAGTATTACTTTACTGAGAGGGTAGTGGAAGCATGGCATAGTCTTAAGTGGTAGAGGTTAACACAGTGAGGGCGTTTAAGCATGCATGATATAGGCATAAGGCCAGGGACTTATAAAAGTATTTAGAAAATTGGGCAGAATAGATGGGACGAATGGTTCTTATCTGCCGTCACATTCTATGTTTCTATGTTCAATGCACCACATGCGGACAGAAAAAACTCTACAGAAGGATGTGATAAATATATTCCATAGTTTTGATGTTAATGTCATTTTCACTTTTGTTGCAAGTTTGATAATATCCATTACGCACAATAAAAAGTACACAATACTTAACACAGACTGCAAATCAGTCATACAATCTAGCTTAATTTCTAACCTTGTTTTAGCGTCTCTCAATCTATTCCTTATCTTTCTCCTTTCCCTGTTTTATGCGCCACTCTACCTTCCCTTCATCTTAACCTAGTTATTGCTTTTTCCAACACTAACATTCCACCTATTTCTTTATTTCTTCCTTTCCTTATATTTCCCTTATTACTCTGTCTCTCCCTCCCTTCATTTTTCTCTTTGTCTATCCCAATGTAGCCAGGAAAACTGACAGAGGCATTCAAATACTTTGTTCAAGGAATGGGATACAGTGAGTATTACTGACATTTTTAACCAATGTTCCATCTATCTTGTTCACACTGTCCCATCAATCTTAGCATTGATTTTTTTTTGTGTGTATTTCACAATCCTGTTATGTTTTCCCAAAATAACGTTAAACTGTGTATGGTCAATTAATTGTATCATCCAAATATTTGGTGTTTTATCCCACCGTGTTTTATGACCTGATATAAAGGGCTTTTAGTGCTGATAGTTTAAATGATATATGTACATCAATCACAGGATACGCTCCTCCTGGCTAAAAAGGAAACTACTTATACTATAAATGTTCATCCCTCATGTCCTTAGTGTTTTACTTCTGCCTACCTACTGCGTAGAGCCCTGACCTAAAGTTGTACAGTTTTTTCTTTCAATATATTTTAATGAAGGTATTATTTTAGCTTTTCTTTCTCTATATATATATATAAATTTTTTAAATCTTGTTTATTGGGAGAGACCCCCGGCATTGTCATAGGACATCTTATTTGGCAGCTTTGGGTCTCATATATAGGAGACTATCAGCTCTTCTCTATATCTGCACCATGTAGCCTCTGTACATGGCATTGCATTCATAATATTCTGATCATGAACCCCAAAAGAGTGCAACACAGGATGCTCTTCTAAGAAAACAAATCTTTTGCAAGTGAACATTAAAGTATTTCTTTTTGGTGTAGTCATATATATATATTCTCATTTCTCCACCCCACTAAATATCATTGAAACATTTACTAGGTTATGGTATTCAATGTGGGATAGTAGAAACAAAGATACATTAAGGTCAACCTCCAAACCACATCTTTTTATAATGTTGATTCCAAAGGAGGCAAAACAAAAAAAATAATTTCAAGTGATGGCCAATTATGCCACAAAAAGATAATTTTGACTCCTTAATGGCAATCAGATTTCTCCTTGGTTCAAAAACAAATTCAACTACATATTAAACTTGTATGCCTTTCTTCCATGCTTTTTTTTTTTCTATCATTGTTCCCAAGTTCTTTTCATTTACGCCTAACTCAACCTTGTCTAATGTATAAGATGATTTGGGGTTCCTTATTCCAAAATACCTCCTCCTTAAGTTCCCAGTGATGGGCATCATTATCTTCAGATGCTGTGCTCAGTTGCTTTTGCAGCAGACTGGCAAAATATGCATGTTCAGATGATTCAAGATTCAAGCCACACACAGATGCAGAATCATGGCATTATTGAAGATTACTTGAGGCCATCTGGTCTCAAAAACATGTAAAAAAATTCTAGAATTTGCTCTTTTACAATTGTAAAAAGCTTGTTAGACGCAGGATCATGGAAATTTCTAAACCTCTATTTTCACAATATGGGCATAACATGTGCAACCCAGAAAACATCTACAAGGCAACAGAACGGTAGAATTTATATACCTTCTCTCAATATTTCTAGTCTTGAGTACTTATTTATTTATTTATTTATTCAAACATAAGAGGAACCTATATTATGTATCATATTATAGAATGATGATTAAAGAACACAAATTGTCTGTGAAAATTACTGTTTTCTTGCACCATTTGCTTTGTATATATTTCACCTGTCTATTTATTGGGAAAGTATTAGGGTTGTTATGCCCTGCAATATGTATAGCATAGAGACTATCATGATATGTCTCAATCACCTCTGTCAAGATTCTCCACCTATATTACTCAGTTCCAGCAGTTCTTATGTGTTTTGATGTCTCTTGTTTCCAGTCCCCCACATCCTGGATAAGAAGCGCAATACGGGGTGAAGTATTTTTGTTAAGAAGATCTCCCAATCACCCCGTCCTCTCACGGTCTTAACTCGCTATATACCTTATAAAACCCAATGTCTCACTGGGTCCATGGCATGAGACACCCCTCTCACCTTCTGTGTTTCTCTATATTATTGTCTATATAGCTCCTGGTGTAATTATTATTCCCCTCAATGCCAGACGAGCTTTCAGTTCATTGTAAACCCCTCTGACTAAAAAGAAGTTAGGTACTTATTTTTATTCGTAATATATATTTTCCTTATGCTTTTTCACCCTACACCTGGCAGCATGACTAACCTACTTTAAACTGCTGATAACTATTGTTCAACCTACGTTTGCAAGATCCTACTTCTACACCAACTTGTTATGTCTAAATATGATTGTCACTGTGATTTCACGTTTTTATAACTTACAATGTGGCCGTGGCACAGTTCTACGTTCTTAACATATTTTCAACATTTACAAGAGGGTAAACATTTAAAGCTCGTTTACAACTAAAAAAAACAAGTAAATGTTTTTCCTTTCTAGGCTGATGATACCAGTCAGCTCATCAGCCTGCATACTTCACCCAGATAACATTATAGAATCTTGTAGTATGTCTCAATTTTGCAGATTGACTGGAATGGTATAAAAAAATCCAATGGTGGTATAATCTGGGGAAATACCAAAGGATTATTGCAGAGCAAGGTAGACTATTACAAATAATTATTTAGAGTAGAGTTGCAGGTAAGATACTGCTCAGCTTATAAGAGTAAATGGTTTCAAGATAACTTAACAGTAATGGAACAGCTACAGGTACATCTATAAAAACCTGATCACTAAGATAATTTATCTGTTCTTCAGCAGATATAAATTTCACCACCAGATTTATCAGAATTGTGTGTATGTATCTATGTGTGTTTTTGTGTGAGCAAGCAATGTAAAGTAACAAGATCTGATTGTCGTTTTGGTTATTTGTTCGAACTACAAAGTTTCATTTGATCTAAACAATTAGATATGTAGGTTGAATTCATTTTAAAAAGGTGATTAATTATATTTCTCTTCTACCTTTCCCTAACTTTTTTTAATTGCAGTGGCTTCCTCATGTATGACTCGTCTCTCTCGCTCCAGAACCGCCTCTCTCTCCAGCGAGGGGAATCGTTCACGCTCTCGTACTCTGTCCCAGAGCAGCGAATCGGGGCAAAGCCCTCCCGGGACCTTCACGGAGGTGACCTGCTGAAAGGCCGTGAAGCTGGTGACCAGTGATTGCCATGCCACCCTCACCACATGTGAGGGGGCTGAGCATTTATCTGTCCCTTGGGGGTGGAGCTAATGATGCTAATTAGAAAACTAAAACCAAACCTGCAAGTCACATGGGTGATTACCAGATGTCTGTATCTGTCCATCCTTCCTACTGTTCTGCCTTTTCACTCCCTTCTTTCATTCTGTCTCCATTGATACTATAATATACCATTTTTATTTGTCTTTATTACTTACTGCAACAAAAAAGCAAACTGGTTTTGTAATACTGAAAAAACAGATTGATGAAAACAAAAACAGTTTCCAGCTCCCACCATAGGAAAATGTTTGTTTAAAGTATTTTTATTTGGGAAGGTAATACAAAATCAACACATTAAAGCTTTTAGTTTGATGCAGTTGATCCCCTTTCTCTCTTACCCCCCTTTATCTTGTCCTTACAAGACAGACTACATGACAACTTCTATCTGTGTCTTCATCTTGTCATTAAGGCATTCTTATTACCTTAACTGGCCTACCCATCCACCCTCCCTTGCACATTAAGATAAGTTGTCATGTGGGGTAACATCACCTCCTAACACTCTACCCAAAATAAATGGAGGGGGACTCAGAAAGATATCAATGGTCCAACCACTGGAGTACTAACTTAGTGCATTGTATTTGGGGTCACTAAACGTAGCAACACAGTGCAGAACTCTGACGCATGATGGGTGTTTCTCCTACTGTGTCTGACAGATGCCTTGGTGCTGCTGTATTTAAAATCACCATCATCTCCTTGATCTTCCAGTAGGATGTTTAACTGACCCCTTACCTTGTAGTAAGATTTCCTTTCTGCTGCTCACTCAGGTCACTTCTATGAGTCTTAGGGGAATGGCTTTAAATAAACTAGACCTTGATTTTCACATATAAAAACATGTAGATAAAGCACAAGATAGGAAGCTTTCGGGGATCAGGTGGGAAATGACCCAGTGATAAAGTGTTGAAATATTCTTGGGATACAGGTAATAACTACTTTCCGCTTTGTTTAAAAAAAAAAAAAAAAACATCTGTCAGGAATCCCTTTGTTGTCCATTGGTATTTCTGTGATGTATCTAGCACAGTGTTTTAATCTTTCAGTTTTGGATTCCATGATAGACATTGGAACTAAGATGAATTTCTCAAAAGCAACCAGCCCAAGACATGTTTTTTGTTTACTCCCCTCCCAGTAATATGTAAAAAATATATATTTTTTTGTTTAAGATAAGTTTGAGGGAGAACCTTTTGGGCTTTCACAACTGGGACATTTGTATGTTAAGCTACATGGCTTGAAGTAGGATGTACGGTAATTTAAAATGATCCTGCCATTTAGAAGGGTTAATGCGGGACATATGTCATATATGTGCTTTTAAATGTAAACCATATTCTGCATTAATGTGGTAAAAGGTTAATTGAAACATACTGTAAGTGACATTTTAGAGATCCTGCATAAAAGTTACCTGTCATGGTCTGTGCTTCCAAAACTTGAAACTTAATTGACTGTTCACTGTGCACCCCCCGCACACTGCTTTCTATTTAAATCTTCCATAATTGAAAACAGACTAAAATAAATGTAGCATCAGAATATTGAATAGCTGCATTATAAGTAACTTTAAGAGGTATAAGATAATGTTATCTGACATTGCAGTGCCTATTTTTAGAAAATACCGTATTGACTCAATTATAGGACACAATGATGTCCTTTTGTTTAACTAGTTACAAGCTTGAAGCTTATAATTGGGCATTAATATTTTAGGATTTTAGGATATTATAGATTTCCAAAACTCCATACAATTACAGTTTCAGTTACTGTTCTGTGTACACTATGGCAATTTGAGATGTTATACCAGAACACAGTATCTCCTGTGCTAACCTTAACCACATACAGAACATGTGTTACAAAAGTAATAGGAATGTGTTAACATTTTGACCCTGCTGGAAGGAAAGCAGGACATTTTAAGGAATCTGTTAATGGTAAGGAGGCTTTAAAGGGGGGAATAAATGAAAGAGGAGGATTACAAACTGTAAGAGGAAGAATGAGAAATATGGGCACTGTTAATCGTGGGGAGGGAATTAAATGAAACAACATTACAGAGAAATCTTATGTTAAAATGGGGGTAATCAATAACCAAACCAAAATTGTGATCTATTAATTGCCACTTTATTATTATCATTGCAATTTATATAGCGCCAACAGATTCCGTAGCGCTTTACAATATACTTTATAGGGTTGTAAACAGTAATAGGCTCTAATAAACACCATTTTACAATTCCAAAAATCATCCCCAGCAATCACCATTTGTCAGAATCTGTTATCAACTGAAATGAGTAAGACTTACTTTCTGGCAGATCAAGATGATGATTTAAAAATCAAGGTTAAAAATATATATATATATTAAACTTAAGTGTGTACTTATATTTACTGTGACAAAGAACATTACTGTACATTTTCATGCTAGATTCTCTGAATGTTATCTACTCATAATTCAAACTAAGCTACATAATATCCGTATTATTGTATGGTGGGTTGCATTACTTCTAGCACTATATGACTCACACTCTATGATAAAAGTAAGGAAATACAATGAAAGTTATGAAGTTGTAAGGTGACTCTACAAAGCAGCATCTGAGCTTTGAGCATTGTCGTTCTACCATTAGCGCTAACTAAAACTTCCTTGCACTTCATTTCACACCTTTCTGTTGACTTTATAGCTTCTCTCTGCAATGTTGATTACTATATACAGTTAAAGCTGCCAAATAATTACAATAGTAACCGTAATGCCCCCTTCAAATGCAGCTCTTTCCTTAGGACACCTTATGATACCCCATTGACCTTTTCCCATGTTACAATCTAGGAGAGCATCTTAACTTTCTATACAAGACTTGGCGAGCAAAAGATTAGAAAATCTGCAAAACAAAAAAGCATTGGGAACACACGTTTTGAAGGCTTTCATTTACTAGAGTGGGTGCAGCTTTTGAGTTTTGGGGACAGAGGCTAAGACTTCATTTGAGGCTTAAAAGCAGCTCCATGACTTCAGCTTGGATATTAGGAGAGTGGATTGATAGTTAGATGGGAGCTTCCTGCGTAGGATTCATTTTATTGCTCTCTTTGATATTTTTATTTCTGTTAGTTTTATTTTTTTCCTGACACTGAAAAATAAAACTGATTAAACAAACTGGTCTTTGAAATGCTTTGTGAATGTATTACGTAAGACTTTCTAATGTTATAAAGTTAAGTACGATAAAGTAAGTCCCCAGAGTAGGCACATAAAGTATTATTTATACTCCATTGGGTTATGTTTTTCATTTCCCTTTCCTGCTTTGTGGATTACTTTTTTTTTTTCTGTGGACTTCTTTCGTTTTTCTCCTTATCTATGCCAGCTGTTTTTAATCCCTGGTTTGAAATTCAAAATTAGGCTCTGGTGCTATTTCAGGGCATCCTTGTTAGTTCAAATAATTATATTATGTAAATCAGATTTTAGGCAACTAGCCATCAAAAAATTATTTACTCTAGTGGCACTGCATTCCTTAATTCGCGCTGTTATGAGTCCGTGGAAGGGTTTTTGTTGGATTTATTTTGTTATGCGTTATATTACATTTGAAGAACAGGTCACTGAGCTAATTTTGTAACTCAATAATGAGTCACCAAGCTATTGCCATGCACACAATTTGGGTCCCATTCAAAAAAGATTAAATTAGAACAGTCACATGTTTATTGCTCAGCCTGATAGCTAAGTAAAAGCTACGGGCTGTTGGGTTGCGCAAGAAAAAGAAAAAAAACATCAGCACCATTTTTATTTTGTTTAATTTATATTGTATGGCTAGTTATCCTGGTAAAACCAGTGCATATCTTAGAAAATAATTTAAATCACTGATGATGATGCCAAACATGCAGGTATATTAACAAGTATGGGCTCTTGAAAGCATGGGTGATCTCTCATGCACTAATGCAGCAGATCTCAGAATGTACCCAAGTGAGTAAGAGATTACCTAGTGCATCATGGGGCAACAATTTCGGCCTGCAAATGTAATTGCTATAGAAACATGTTCTTTTTCTTATCTTCACTGCAACATTGTTTACAGAGGTGAATCGTGAAGCTAACGAAACAACTTGTCAATTGTCCATTTTGTTTGTTTCATGAGCCATATGGTGCTTCAGAGATATGGAATTCAGATTTATTGTTTATCATCCAAAATTCCAAAGAATCACAAAAAGGCACTTTGTAACATTTTTTTGTCTGTTAGCCGCCTTTTGAATATCTTAACCCCTTTAGTGTATCTGTATGTGTGTGTCATCAGGTCACCTGGCGCCTTATGGTAGTACTCGCCCTCTCGTTCTGTCCATTCAGCTATGTCTGATGGACGGGTAAGTCAACTACATAGGGTTATTCAGGAATTCAAAGTGAGTTTCAAATTTAAGACCTGAATCGCCGAAATTAAAGCATATAAATACAGTACCAATAGTTGAAAACAACTGATAACATATACCACCCAGTGTTAAGAAAATATATACTTCTCAAAATACGTAATATTGCATTTCCAAATATAGATGACAACGATAAAATCAGCAGGCATCTAAAAAAGATAAATGCAAATATACATAGTGTAATCTGTATATAAATATGGGAGTGCTAAATAATATGGATAAACTCACAAGTAAAGAGATGTAACAGGCTCTGTATAAACCGCTTCAAGGTGCCAATACTGGCTTTGAGTATTCTTCCACAAGCAGAAATAAAAGTATAGCTGACTTACATAATTTTTCCAGTTCGGCTGGTCTGATCTTAAATTAGAAATTTGCTTTGAATACACCTAGTCTTGATTACTCTATAAACAAACATTTGGAGTCAAGTAAACCTTGCTACAGAGTTCTGTGATTTTCAATTTGACATTGTCCTAGAATCCCACCTTTCCAACAAGTTAGCTTGTCTTATTTGCAAGCGTTGCATTGCGAAGGAGAAATGTTCAAGAACAACATTAGTTTAGCTGTAAAGGGTTTGGCCACACAAGCACATAGAAGATGACTATCGAGTGATTAAGAACATAGTCAGTACAAATCATTTTATCTCCATTGTAGTGCTTTTTACCACTGGATAAAAAAAAAATCACAGATCAGCACAAGATCTGTTTATCACGAGCCATTGGCAGAACAACAAGGTTTGATAAGGACCCTCTATGTTCACCCTGTTATTGGGGGGCCCAGGAGCTGGCCGCTATGCAGTATCTCAGATTAGGAACCCTCTTACTAGGGGCGGCAGGTGCCTATTCTGCCCAAATGTACAGCCTCCGGAGAAAAAATGAAGAGCTGATCTTCATGTTCTTCCAGCATTGCTCCCTTGCATGCCTTGTGGTGATGTCAGAAGCCAGGACATGACATCACTTCTCCCCAACATCACTAAATGGTCTGTAAGGGAGCAGTGCTGGAAGAACATGAAGAGTGTACCAGCCCCATTGGACCCCAGGGACAGAATCAACCCTAGCACCACTTAATCCCGGGGAGAAGACATCACCAGGTCTCTCACAGGTAGGTAAATAAGAATTAAAAAAAAAACCTATATAGAAATTAATTAGTAAATGTGTGTGCGTCTCAGTGAGTGTATAGATCAGTGACAATGTGTTTGGGAAATAGACACTGGCACACACATTGTCACTGATACACAGTGGGGTTTTATTATTTATTTGGATTTGTTACTGCACGCTACCAAACACCCTGAGGAAGTCCTATACACAGATGAAAGGCGTAGGACCCCTGGTGGTGAATCAGCAATAGTACACCCATTGCTTTTAACTAAATACACTCCAGCCAACCCATGGTGATTTGAATACAGATTGAATTCTCGGAGGGAATTTATACTGAAGGCACTTTAATTTCAGTGAATATGCGAGTGGCTGTTTGTGAATACAACACTTGTGGCTTATTCATATACACAGTTATACGCTATGTTTTTCTGTTTGTTAATGGCTTAGCAGATCATCCCCTATTTTTTGCATATATTTCATGGAAGACAGGAGGAAGTCTGTGGGGGTACCTATGGAAGCTTCAACTTGTACAGGGAAGTTTCTGTCTGCTAATATCTTATTTTGCACTAATTACACTTTGTGTACACACATATTGTGTATTTCCTGCATCTGTATGTATGTGTATGTGTGACAGTATGTATCTATGTGTCTGTAAGAAAGTATGTATGTATCTGTATGTCAGTATGTATGCCAGTATGTATGTATGTATCAGTATGTATGTCACATATGTATGTCACATACATACATATATATGTCAGTGTGTGTGTGTTTATGTCAGTATGTATTTGTATGTATGTCAGTATGCATGCCTGTATTTATGTATGTGTCTGTATGTATGTATACCAGTATGTAAGTATGTGTCTATATATCAGTATGTATGTATGTATCTGTCTATATGTATGTATGCCTGTATGTATGTCAGTATGTGTATGTATATGTATGTATGAGTCTGTATGTGTGTGTGTGTATGTATGTATCTCTCAGTATGTCAGTATGTATGTCTGTATGTATGTGTCTGTATGTATGTATGTATGTCTGTATGTATGTGTCTGTATGTATGTATGTATGTCAGTATGTATGTGTCTGTTTGTCAGTATGTATGTATGTATATCTGTTTGTCAGTATGTATGTGTGTATGTATGTATATGTGTGTGTGTGTGTGTATGTATGTTAGTTTTGAATATCTTTATTTTTGTCATAATATAGACGCATTTAGCGAACCGAGTCATATTAAAGCAAATCTTTGCCCACGCAGGGGCCGAAACATTGGTAAGTAAAGGTATAAACAGTTTGTCGCTTACGCAGAAGCGAATTAGTCTTAGCCTGTATAACATGACATAAAGGATTGGTTCATATTGTCAACTGGCCTATGTACTCAGATTAGTATTACAGCTGTGTTATAGTTTTGTTGTATACTTATTGTTGCCGTAGCATATGTGTGTGTGGCTCCTGCTTGTATGAGTATGCATAGGTCGCCCACGCTAGGGCGCATATATACGGTGCTTATGTCAGTATGCATTACGTCGCCTATGCAGAGGCCATCTGGTTCATGTTGGTGTAATACCGTTTGCTTATACTT
Source organism: Pelobates fuscus (assembly GCF_036172605.1). Lineage (NCBI taxonomy): Eukaryota > Metazoa > Chordata > Amphibia > Anura > Pelobatidae > Pelobates > Pelobates fuscus. The sequence continues at coordinate 179,375,209 of NC_086321.1, read as the reverse complement.
GGTCAGTTGTTCTCACTTGACCCCGTTAGTGCTCGTGACGTACCATTGTCTAGTCTGCTCTGGTGTCTTTTGGTACAGTGTGTCTGCCCAGTGCCTCCTGAGGGGCTTATCTCTAACTTTTTACCGTGTCTTGTGTTGCACCAGTTCGTGTTTTGGTATGGTGCCCGTGCTGCCAAGCATCCATTGCCTTGTGTCTCTTGTCGTGTTGTGGTCGTGGTTGGCTGTACCCTAATCTCGTTTGGTCTGGTAATAGGTGTAGTTTGTGCGTGTGTCTTGCTATGTTGCCCTAACTATGGCTATGGGTGTCTCGGTAGTTTGTGTGTTCTGGGCGCTGCGGGGCTCTAGGTTCCGCTTTGTGATAGCTTGTTTGGGTATCTGACTGTCGTTGCGTGTTGTAGGCGGATTGGTATCTCCGCCGCCAAGTGTGGCTGCTACAGTCCTGGGTGGTATTCTATTGTGGTGTGACTATGTGGCTGATTCGGTTCCCGTGTGCTGTTCCCTATTCGGCTAAGCCGAGGTCTTGTGCCTATTGATGTTCGGTGAGTAGTGCCCGTTCCCGTGTCCTGGTATCACTCTTTGTGAGGTTCGTCGGGGCTTAGTTGTATGTATGTGTGTGTGTTTCGTTGTGAAGTGTTGGGTTTCTGTACCCTGTGCGCTTTTTTTTTTTTTTTTTTTTTTCCCCCTTCCCTGGGTGGCTTACATTAGTGTCCCCCTCCTTGTCGCAGTTGGTCGTGTACTCATATCGGGTGTGGGTATTTTTGGCATTATGTAGTGTTGTGTCGTTCGTACGGTGTCTCCCGTCCGTCGTGTTGAGCGGGGGTGTCCAGTTTTAGATCTGTCCGTCTAGGTTTGCTTCTGTGTCCGTCTTGTGTGGTGCGTTAGTGGGTCAGGTCTGGTGTCCGTATGAGGGGGGTAGGTAGTGTGGTTCAGGTAGGGGGGGGGGGTTATGCGTGTCTCCATCCCCTGCTGCTGCCCCCCTTCGCCACGTCCCTCCGTTCCCCGTCTGGTCTCCCGGTCGCTCTCTCCCGCCTCTCGACCCGTCCGGCTATTGCGGGGCCAGGTGTCGTTGGAAGTCGTTTGATGTGGTTATTCTCAGCCAGTGGAACCAGCGTTTGGTGTATCTGTCTCTGAGTTTCGGGGTGTTTGCTTTTATATCTTCGTATTTCCTGGTGTTATCCACCTCCTCCACCCATCTTGATATCGGTGGTATGCTTGCCTGCTTCCAATAGATTGGGATGGTCGCTTTGGCTGCGTTCAGCAACCGCGGTATTATGGATCTGCCATATAGCTGTGTGGCCATGTCAGTGTGATGGAGGAGAAAGGCCGCCGGGGACCTCTGGAGCATCTCGTCTGTTACTTCGTGTATGATGTCTCTGACCGTGTCCCAGAATGGCTGTATCCGTGTGCATGACCACCAGACATGTAGGAATGTGCCTGCCTCCTCCCCGCATCTCCAGCAGGTGTCTGGTATGTCTGGGTTCCTGATGTGTAATGCCGTTGGTGTCAGATACCACCTGGTAAGGATCTTGTAGGAGTTTTCCTGTAGGCGTGCTGAGCTAGGCGTTTTTTGTATCAGGGTGAGGCATTTGTCCCAGTCCGCTTCTGACATGGCCTCGCCTCTTCCCATTTTCTTATGCAGGGCGGTGCCAGTATGTATCTACTGGTGATCAGTATAGTGTATATCTGTGAGACGGCTCTGGGTGTTTCCGCGTCTTGCGTGCAGAGGCGTTCGAATTGTGTCAGGTCTCTCGTCAGGGATGGCCTTTGCGGGATCGACCTGGCGTATTGGGAGAGTTGTGCTCTGGCCAGCGTGTGTGAGAACGTCAGTGGTCTGTCCGGGAAGAGGTCTGTTAACTGCCGAATATTGAATGGGTGTTCGAGGACGTCCACCATACGAGGGATTGTCGGGCGTCCTGCTGGGCTCGGTGTGGGGCCTAGGTCTCCCGCTGGGTAGTCCGGGTTGCCCCTTAGTGGCAGCAGCGGGCCCGGGTCGGTCGTCAGGTGTTGTTTGTGGCCCTGTCTGTGCCAGATCCTCATGGTCGCTGCCACGAAGGGGTTGGCGATGCGTTTGCGTCTGTATGCCGCCGCGGGTATCCAGGGTAGTGTTCGGAGGTCACAGTTAATGGTGTCCGATTCCAGTTGGGTCCATGGCTTTGTGCCGCTGGCTATTGTCCAGCTGGCGACTCTTGTCAGGTGTGTCGCGTGATAGTATTTCTCAAAATCGGGGAGCGCCAGGCCCCCTCGAAGCTTAGGTAGGATTAACTGGGTGTGTGCTATGCGTGGGGACTTGCCTTTCCAGACGAACGAGCGGACCTCTGCCCTCAGTGCCTTGAAGAATGTTTGCGGGGCATGTATCGGTACTGCTTGGAACACAAACAGCAGCTTGGGCAGTAGTGTCATCTTGACCGCATTTATCCTTCCCAGCCACGAGATGTATAGGGCGTTCCATTTATGCAGTTCCTCCGTCGCTTTTTTCAATATGGGAAGGTAGTTTTGCGTGTATAGGTCCGCCGGGTTTGGGGTGAGCCAGACCCCTAGATATCGCATACGGTGGTCACACCAGCGGTACGGGTGTTGTCTCTGAAGGGTCAGTCTTTCCGCGTGTTTGATGGTTAAGTTCAGTATCTCCGACTTAGAGTAATTAATTTTTAAGTTTGACACCCTTCCGTAGTCCTCAAATTCTTTCTGTATCGCTGGTAGAGAGGTCTGTGGGTTCGTGACCACAAATAGCATGTCATCAGCGTACGCTAGTGTTTTGTGGTGTGTGTTCCCTATCTTGAGCCCCTGGATGTCTGCGTTGCATCTGATCTTATTTAGGAATGGCTCCAGCGTCAGTGCGAATAGTAGCGGTGAGAGTGGACAGCCTTGTCTGGTCCCATTGTGGATCCGAAACGGGTCCGTCAGTGCGCCGTTGATCCTGAGTCGTGCCGTTGGGCAGGTGTACAGTGCCCTCACCCAAACACCGTATTTCGGCCCTATGCCTATGGCATGGAGGGTTTCCATTAGCATATCCCAGTCCACCCTGTCGAACGCCTTCTCAGCGTCTGTAGACAGGAGGAGGGTTCCGTGCCGTTGGGTTCTGACGTGTGCTATGATGTTTAGTGCCCGTATTGTATTGTCCCTCACCTCCCTGCCTGGGATGAATCCCGTTTGGTCCGGGTGGATCACGGCTGGTAGTAAGGGCGCCAGTCTCAACGCCAGGACGCTGGCGAGGAGTTTGATGTCTGTGTTTAGCACCGATATCGGGCGATAGCTTGGGCACAGTGTCGGGTCTTTACCCTCCTTTGGGAGTAAGGTAATGTTCGCCGAGGTGAACTGGGCCGTCGGCGTGGCTCCCTCCTGAATGGAGTTCAGGGCTTGCAGTAGTTTCGGGACGATGTCTTGGGCAAATACTTTGTAGTATTGAAGGGGGAGTCCGTCGGGTCCCGGTGCCCTGCCTGTTTTTGCCTTCTTAATTGCGAGTGTCAGTTCTTCCGGCGTGATGGGGGCTTCGAGTGCTTCTCGGTCGGCCTCCTGTATTTCTCGCATATGAGCCGAGTCCAGGTAGCTACGTATGGCCCGGAGTTTGTGTGGTTGCAGGTCTCCCGGTTCGTCTCGCCGGAGGTGGTATAGACCCTGGTAGTAGGTGTGGAATTCCTTCGCAATCTGATCTGGGAGGTGTTTAAGCCGTTGCTGTGCGTCCTTTATTTTGGGGATGTATAGTTGTGTTTTACGTTGTTTCAGTAGGCTCGCCAGCAATCTCCCGCATTTATCTCCATGTTCATGTATCATGTGTCTATAGTGTTGGTATGAGCGTTGGATAGCTCGGTTGAGGTGTGTTGTGAGTTGTGTTCGTTTGGCCGTTAGGTCTCTGTACGTTTGTGCGTCTAGGGTGCGTTTGTGTCTGGCCTCTAGGGTCGCTATGTCCTTGCCGAGTTCAAGCGTCTCCTGCACTGCCGCCTTCTTGCGGGTTGCGCATATGGCAATGATCTGGCCCCTTACCACCGTTTTATGCGCTTCCCAGCACGTCAGCGGCGTCACGTCCCCCGTCTCGTTGTTGTGGAAGTAGTCCCTTATGGTGTTGCCTATCTTGTCCGTCTCCACCACGTCTGAAAGGATGGATTCGTTTAGTCTCCATGACATCTGCCTGGGTCTGTATAACGGCGATTTCAGCCGTATTCGTATCGGGTTGTGATCCGACCATGTCATCGGCAGAATCTCCGCGTTTTGAAGTAGGTTTAGGTTGTAGTGGGACATCAGGAAGTAGTCCAATCTCGTGTACGTCGAGTGTGTTTGTGAGTAGAAGGTGTAGTCTCTGGTTGTTGGGTGTAGCGCTCGCCAGCAATCCGCTAATTGGTGGAGGTGTAGGAGGCGGAGAGTGTTGGCGTGTCTGTTGTGTGGTGTCGCTTCGTGCGGGGTCGTGGAGTCCTGGTCCGGGTGTAGTGCCAGGTTCAGATCCCCCCCGACGATCAGGGTGCCTTCCGCGAATTTCATCAAGGTGCTTAGGGCGTCCCGAAGGAAGTGGTGTTGTTTCGTGTTCGGAGCGTATACGTTGGCGAATGTGTAGAGTTGATCTGCAATTGTGCCTTTAGTGAAAATATACCTGCCTTGTTTGCACCTGAGGGTTGCTAGTTCTGTGTATGGAATCCTGCTTGAAAAAAGAATGCACACGCCTTGTGTGCGTTTATCCGGGTTGTTACTGAAGTACCCTGTTCGGAAGTTGCGGTCCTTCAGGGCTGGTGCCCTGCCTTCTTGGAAGTGCGTTTCTTGGATAAACGCCACCGATGCCCTGTAGTGTTTCAGGTCCCTCAGGAGTCTTGTGCGTTTTTCTCTGATGTTGAGGCCATGTACGTTGTAGGAGACTATGCTCAGGTCTTCCCGGGTGAACCCGCTGGGGCCCGGAGCCGGCATCGTCTGGGCAGCCGCAGGGGGTGGATAGTCGGGTAGGTACTAGAAGGGCTGTGGGTAAGGTCGTGGGTCGTGAGCTTGTATAACCTTGTACTGTCTCGTGTCAGGCCTTGTCAGGGGCTTGCGTCGTTCGGGTCTGTGCGTGTTGTATAGTAACTGTGCACTCTTGGTGAATGGACAATCGTCCCGGTGGATCGACCTGTCTGCCCAACCTATAGGTGGGTTCGGGTTGTTCCTGGGAGTTGTGCGTCCCCTTTGTGTCGGGGGCTACTGTGTCCTATACCTGTGGGGGTGTCGGGTATCTCGTCCGTGGTGGACTTTCCCTCCGCGTGGCGGAAATAGTAAGTAGTACTATTGGTAGTCTGTGGTCCTTCGTCTCCTAAGTGGCTTTGTGGCTGTGGCTTCTGTTTGGTCTCTCATTGTGTGTTGGGTTTTTGTCCATGTGTGCGTGATGTGCTAGGCATTATGTGTGTTTTCCCTGCCGCGTTCCTACTTCTGTTCTGAGTTGAAGTCGTGTTGCCGTGGGCCAGTTGTGCCATGTGGGGTGGGTCTATCGCACTGTTTAGCTGAAGTTCAGTGAGGGCTGGGCTAATCATCATCGTGGAGTGGGGGAATGTCGCTATTTGGCATTTAATGTTTGTGCGTGTCCTGTAGGGCCTATGGGGTGGGGCGCCTTGCGGTGTGGGGGGGGCCTATGTAGATTCTGGACCTTGTCTCGGCGCTGGCTGCCATTTGGCGTGTGGGTGGTCTGGTGCCCTCCTGTCGTGCCGCCTAGTATTGGCTTTTCCTCTGTTATAGCAGTGGGTGTGTTAAGTCTGGGCCTCTGAGCTGTGCGTATCTTCGTGTTTGTCTCCCTAGACGTGTGTCGTGCTCTGCTCTATCGTACGTCTGTGCGAGGCAGCTGCTCCGACTGATCACTGTCCTGTCAGGGATTATAAATTTTGTGCGGTATATCATATAGCCATAACATTTAACAGTTACATATTGTACATATTCAGTTTTTTTTTGCCTCCCTTCTCCCGTTTGTGTATATCTTGTGTCCCCGATTGGTCGGGCTGGGTGGCTAACCTGACCCCCTCTCGCCTCGACATGGGATCCCAACCGCTGTGCCCGACTCGTGTGCCTTCCTCTGGGGGGCTGAGGGCTTGCATATCAATCTCCTGGTTTTTTTTTGTTTGTTTTTTGTTTTTTTTTGGGTTGGGTCGTCTCTCCCCCTTCCTTCCCCCTTCCTTCCCCCTATTTCCCACCACCCATCTTAACATATATTGGTGTTTACTCCCTGCGCCGGCCCTCCCCCACCCTCCTCTCTTCCCCCTCTTCCCACCTCTCCCCTTCCCTCCCCTCCCACCTCTCCCCTTCCCTCCGTCGCCTGTCTGTCTTGAGTGTATCCCATCTGCCTGCCTTAATTGCGTTTCCTCCGTTCCTTTCCCCTAACTTGTCTCACTCTCTTCCCGGTGATGCGGGTGTGATGCCCCCTCCCCCCTCCTCCCCTGGTGTCGTCCCGTATATTTCACCCCATCCCCCCACCCCTTTCCGGTTAAGTGTTGAAGTATGAGTCTGTTTGGAAACCTGTCCAAATTGCACCTCCGGTGGCAGTTATCGTGTCCGTTCATGCGTCAGTTTGCTCCCCACGTTGCCCACCGTGGTGGTCCCACCAGTCCCCCTCCCCAAAGTGTCCTGGCTGCCCCCCCTGCGTCTCGGTTGGCAGTTTATGCGTGTCCCTGTGGTTATCCTTGCGTGGAATCCCCCGTGGTGTGCGGCTGATATGGCTGGTGTCCCCTGTACCCCGTAGCCCACTTTCCCCCACCCCAATTTTTGTAGGCATGTGTGGTATGAGTGGGTTAATCCCCACTGTCGTTACTCACGGTTACGATGCTCTGTGCGGTTGTGCTTAAGTCCCCCATCCCGTGCCCCGGCTGCGCTGCTTGGTGCTTGGTTACTGCTCCCTCCTCACTGGGCCCTGGTGCCCATCGCGTTGTTGCTGTTGCTGGGGTCTTTGCGGGCCAGCGTTGGGTCTGCGTGGTAGTTGTGGTCCCGGTGGTTGTTGGAGGAACGATCTCGCCAACCAGTCTGGTACCTGCTGTGGCGGGAGGCCCAGGCTGCGTAGGAATCCCGGGACGTCTCCTGGCTTCCTTACGAACAATTGGTCTTGTCCGTGTCTTGCAGAAAGTGAGAACGGATAGCCCCAGCGGTACTGGATGCCTGCCTGTTGTAGGGCTGATGTTACTGGGCGTAGGGCTCTTCTGGCTTGTAGGGTATATCTGGACAAATCTTGGTAAATGGAAATGGCTTGGCCTGCCATGCGGATAGTGCCCATGCGGCGGGCTGTGCGTAGTATGTCTTCTTTGAGGTGGTGATTGTCTAGGCAGCATATTATATCTCTGGGTTGTTCTTCTGGAGCTGGTATCGATCTCAGGGCCCTATGCGCTCGGACCAGGCCTATTCTGGGTATTTGTTGGCCGCCCAAGACTTGGGTGAAAATTTGCCTGAGGAGGTCTGGTATGTTCTCCGAGGGGCCTCCCTCCCTTACTCCGCGTACCCGCAGATTCATTCTGCGGCCGCGGTTGTCTAGGTCGTCTACCCATGTAGTAAGGTAGGCTATATCTGCCTCTTGGCTCACTACGGCCGTGTTTGTCTGCTCCACGTCTGTCCTCAGTGCCCTGGTCTCTGTTTCCGTCACTGCCATTCGGGCCTCCATGTTTGCCATGTCTAAGCGTAGTTGGGCCACTTCCTCGCGGACCACGCGGCCTAGTCGGTCTGAGAGGGCGTCAAAGTCTGACTTGGTAAGTAGGTTAGGTAGGATGTCTCTCCACTCACCGTCCTGCTGCCTCTGCTGGGGTTCAGAGGGTGTTGGGGAGAATCTGGCTGGTGTGGATGGGAGTGATTCGTTGGACTGGCTTGCAGCCTCCATCTCCCGTTGCGGCGACTGCGCCCGGGCCGCAGCTTGGAGGTATGCCCGGATTGTGTGGTCTCCCCCGTGTCCGGAGGGTCTCGGGGTGCTGGCAGGGTCTGCCTGTCGTTTTGTGCGGCCCATCTGCGGCGGGTATGAGAGCCGGTTTCGCCGATGTGCGGTCAGTGATTGCGGGCGCCACGAGGAGCTCAGGGTCTAAGCGGCCATCTTCTCCGGCTCTGTATGTATGTTAGTATGTGTCTCTGTGTCCTTTTGTGTCTGTGTTTGTGTCTGTGTGTGTATTCCTGTGGGTGGGATTTGGAGGCGGGCACCAAGGGGCCAGATTTTGAGCTGTGTTAGGGGCCCCAACATTTTTTATGGCGGCCCTGTGTGTGTGTTTGTCAGTAAGTGTGTGTGTATGTCAGTGTGTTTCTGTCAGTGAGGATGTGTATGTCAGTGAATGTACATCAATGTATGTGTATCTGAGAGTGTGTGTGATATTGAGTGTATGCCACTGTGTGTCTATCAGTGAGAATGTGTGTGTCTGACAGTGAAAGTAAAACAGTGTGTGTTTGTCAATGAGTGTGTGTGTCAGTAAGTGTATGTCAGTCAGGGTCGCCATTAGGGGGTGACAACCATGACGATTGTCACAGGCCCCCCCTTCACAATGTGATGTGCTCATAACAGCTGCGGAAACACATCTGGCACGCTGGCATCAATGACCATGCCCCCTACATTATACAGTGCCCCCTGTGTGTCTTATCCCTTGCAGGGCCTATTAATTTGGGCTATAAGCAGATTTGGCGCATCGAGAGCGCCAAATCTGCCAATAGCCCAAATTAATAGACTCACTGTACCGTCATGGAAAGAATTATTGCCCCTGTAGGGGGCCAAAACAATATATATTAAATGCATTTTTAATCACTTTGGGGGAACTGTGTTTAACACAGCCTCCCTACACACTGTCACACATACTCCTCACATATAGCCACCCCTCTCCCTGCCACACACCCTATCACGTTCCCCTCACTCTTTCACACTAACCCCCCGAACCCTGTCACTCTAACCCTGTCAAACTAATCCTGTCAAACTAACCCCCCTAACCATGTCAAACTAGTCTTGTCACCTTAAGCCCCCTAATCCTGTCACAAAAATCCTGTCCCACTAGTCCCCCCTAACCCTGTTACACTAATCCCGTCAAACTAATCCTGTCACACTAAGCCCCTAACCCTCTCACAATAATCCTGTCCCAGTAGCCCCTCCTAACCCTGTCACACCAATACCGTCACTCTAACCCCCCTAACCTTGCCACACTAACCCCCCTAACCCTCTAACACTAATCCTGTCACACTAACTCTGTCAAACTAGACCTCCTAACACTGTCACAATAACCCTGTCCCTCAAACCCAGTCACTCTAACCCCCTAACCCTGTCACACTAACCCCCCAATACGGTCACGCTAACACTGTCACACTAATCTTTTCACACTAACCCCTCAAACCTGTAACACTAATCCTGTCACACTCACCACCCTCCCACAATCACTTACCACCCCTTACCCTGTCACACTCATGCACCCAAAAACTCCCACTCACTCCCCCCCCCTCCCCACCCTGTCATGCTCACTCCCTAACTGTGGCATGCACACCTGCTCCTCAAACCCTATCACACTTACTCAACTGATGTCTGTGTGAATGTGTCAGTGTGTGTATCTGTGTGTCATTGTGTGTATGTGCCAGTGTGTGTGTATCTCTGTGTATGTATAAGTGTTTGTATCTATATGTCTCTGTATTTGCATGTATGTTGGTGTGTGTCTGTGCATGTTTATCAGTGTGTGCGTGTGTGTGTGTATGTTTATATCTGTGTGTGGCAGTGTATACACTACATACAAATGCAACTTGCATTCAAAACCAACATTCACACACTCCATACAAAAACATGCTTACGTTCAAACACACAAACACTGCTCAGTGCTAAACACAACCCTGCAAAGATGGGCAAATTGTAGATTTGGCCACCCTTGTGCTAGAGGGCATCCCAAAACAACATTTTTTGCACCAGCTCCCTCTATACATCAGTTCCAGCACTGCCCCTGCAGGCCCTCAGCAGTTTGTACAGTGAAGAGTGGGCGCAGCACATGCAATCTCAAATTCCATAAGCTCTTTACAACTCCTGCGAGCCCCTGGCTGTCAGAGTGTTGCCGCGGGTTACCACGGCAACCCTCCAAGTGACACGCAGACTGGACTCACAAGAGTTAGAGAGAAGAGCTGCCAGAAGCTAAAGATCATGTTGGCTGCACCCCTTTTCAATACACAGCACCTGGCACCCTGCACAATGCCACCAGGGAGTGAAATGTCCACCGTCCCTGGTCACATCTATGAGGTATGAAGGGGGGGAATAAAAATCGTAAACTAATATTTACATTTTTTAAAAAACACAGAATATCCTACCCCACATATATACACACACACACCACATCCACTTTACACACACTGTATCCTCTACACAAATACATACATCATCTTCATGTTCATCTTTGTGGCAGACTCAAGGCGGGCACTGTGGGCAGATTCAGGGGCAGGCCCTGTTGTCTGACTTGGGGGTGGGACCCAAGAGCCCAAATCTTGAGCTGTGTTAGGGGCCCCAAAATGTCTGATGGCAGCCCTGATGTCAGTGTATGTGTATCGGAGAGTGTGTGTGTCTGTCAGTGAAGGTGTGTGTTGGTTAAACAGTGTGTAGCAATGAGTGCATTTATGGGTCTATATTAGCATGTATGCTTAAAAGAATGAAAATGTTTAATGAAAACACATAATATATACATGTGCATTTTTTATAAACATATCTGTATTATATTAATGTAAATATAAAATAAGTGTATGTTAAAGAGCAATAAATTTCATCTATACATTGTGCTAACAAAAATGCTAGCAAATATATAGATTTTAACTTAAACTCCTTTAAAAAATATGGTCCCCTTTTTACATGTCAGTGGAATCCTCTACATTAGACCTGCGTTCTAGTGGCACACAAGGTCTAATGCCATAGATTGAGTGACAGGTGGTCCTCTTGCTCTCTGTCACTGCGTTACTGCATATAAGATGGACTGGTGCCATTTCCAAACAGGGCCAATCACTTCACACTCACACGCAGCCAAACCCCATATACAAGCACACTCAGCCAGCCACATATATACACACAATCACTTTCTGCCAACTCCACACATAGATAATACACTCAGCCAACCAACTCAATCACACTCAGCCACAACACACATCGCACTCAGGTGTATTGCTTAGAAGGAGCAAGGAGGAGCCTTTCTTTGATTCTTGCACCGGTGTCAGGTGATTCCTACTTATGTCCCTGTCAGGAACTTCATCCAAACCTGAAATCATTTGTTCATCATCCAGATGACCAGGGCCGGACTGGCCCACCGGGATACCAGGAAATTTCCCGCGGCACCTGGGGGCTGCAGAGCTCTAATTCTGAGGGAGTCATGCGGCGTCGGCCGCTGGCCACAATTAGGTGTTGCCGGGTGCCCGTCCATGGCACACTCTGAGGGGGCCGGCCGTGTTCAATAGTTACCTTGTGGCCGGCCCCTTAGTGTATGATGGTGCCGCCGGGCCGGGTAGTGAGTGTGATGGGGGAGAAAGACAGAGGAAGGAGAGTGAGAAAGAGGTGTAAGAGAGAGACACAGGGGGAGGGGGAGAAAGAGACACAGGGGAGAGTGAGACAGATGGGTAGTGGGGGAGAAAGAGGGTGAAGAGAGAGACAGAAGGGGAGTGAAGGAGAAAGAGGGGAAAGAGAGAGACACAGGAGGAAGGCAGGGAAAGAGACAGAGTACGGGGGAGAAAGACAGAGGAGGGAGAGTTAGAAAGAGGTGTAAGAGAGAGACACAGGGGGAGGGGGAGAAAGAGACACAGGGGAGAGTGAGACCGAAGGGTAGTGGGGGAGAAAGAGGGGTAAGAGAGAGACAGAGGAGGAAGGGAGAGAAAGAGACAGAGGAGGAAGAAAGAGAGGCACGGGGAGGGGGAAGAAAGAGACAGAGGAGGAGAAAGAGACAGAGGAGGAAGAGAGAGAGACAGGCGGAGGGGGAGACAGAGGGTGAAAGAGGCACACAGAGGGTCTGCGGGAAGAAAGAGGCACACAAAGGGACTGGGGGAAGGCAAAGAGACACACAGAAGGTTTGCTGGGGGACAAAGAGACATACAAAAGATTTGTGGGGGACAAAGCTGGGCTGGGGGAAAAATATGCACACAGAGGGACTGGAGAAAACAAAGAGACACACAGAAGGTTTGCTGGGGGGGACATAGACACACACAAACAGCGATGGGGAAGAGACATACAGAGGGCTGGAGAAGGGTAAAAAGAGACACACAGGCTGGGATGAAGTAAAAGATACACGAGGGAGTTGAAAGACACATAAGGGGGGTTGTAAAATACAAAGGAGAAAAATTGGAGACAAGATACACTAAACAAGTTAAAAAAAAAAATCAAAAGAGGGAATAAGAAACACAAGAAAACAAGCGAAGATGCATTTTTTGTGTGTGTGTTTGGCGGTGATGCATTTTTTGTGTGCGTGTTTGGGGGTGATGCATTCTATACCAGCCCAACAATGCGCTAGCGCGACGCATTGTTGGACTGGTATAGAATTTTTTCCAGGGCTGCTTTTAGTTCCCAGTCCGGCCATGCAGATGACGCTCAGTTTGAAACAAGATGCTACATTAACAACTGCATACAGGTATACCTCACATTATTTTACTAATACAGTACAGCAGTTGTCAATTATAGTCAGATGATGGCTATCCACTATTTTCAAGTAAGCAATTCACATGATGGTATCAATTTTCTTATTCATTATTTTTACTATTACATATTTTCTTTGTCTAGCACTATTGGGCACTTAATATATATATATAATGTATATAAGTATAAATATGATTGAAGGCTTTTACATACACTAGCAGATGAAAAACACCTGTGATTTGCTTTACAGTGATATTCACGTTGCAGCAGTGGTCTGAAACCGTACTGAGATGTGCCAAAAACTGTATATTTTGACTCAGGGTAAATATTGATCAGAGCCTGTGAGCCTGAATTTTGTAGTTTGGACTTAAAGGGGCATTTCAATGCTCCCCCTCTGCTTTCCCCTCTCCCCCCTCCAAACCCCCACCTGCAGAATAGCTTGCTCTTACTGTACCAGAGTGAAAGAAATGCAAAATACTTTGTTTTGAAACAAAACAAATATAATTCACCCATATTCATATTTCACAGAAGTACAACTGGTACATTTGTGAGAAGTTTTACTTAAGGCGGAACTGTCACTTTTCTGGAGTTCATTCCATTGAGTAAAATATTCAAAATAACCTATTACTTTTTTATGAGATGCTCCTATCCCTTTAAATTTATATTACAGATTTATAAAATGACTACAAATTCCAGTTTAGAAAAAAGCTAAATCAGGACAACAAACAAAAAATCAGTAATAGAAACATTGTTTAATGTCTCCCTTTCTCTGTGTGCTTTCCCTATCCAATGCCAAGGTGCCAAGGACACAGCCTATGATAATGATATTTCAGGGAGCTAAAATGGAGACACCCACTTGCAGGATTACCAGTTGTGGAACTCTTTATCCCTTAAATGGGAGAGCCACCATCCGAGAGTCCTTAAACAGGGGATCCCGACCGGACAATATCTCAGACTCCGACGAAATTGTTCGGACTTAGAAGACTTCCAAATTAAAGCTAGAGCCCTGAGAGTACAATTTAAAGAAAAGGGGTACCCAAACAAGTGTTTGAAGAAGGCATACAAAAGGGCCCTTCTCACCAATAGGAAGGACCTCCTATTAGAAACATCCAACTCCAAAACCACTCCGAATAAAATCATTCGAATGATTGGCACATTCGACACCGGCTGGGACGTAGTAAAAGGGTCTCTCCAAAAATTCTGGCCCATTTTACTTAAAGACACCCACTTGAAATCAGTACTGCTCGTAGGGGGAAGAACCTACGTGACATCTTGGTCCCCAGCCACTACGTGGCCAAACAGAACCCCCAGACCACCTGGTTAAGCGGTTCCATCCCAGTTGGTACTTACAAATGCGGCAGATGTGTAGCCTGCAGACTCATTTTAAGAGACTCCAAGAGAGTCCAGGATAGCGAAGGAAAACAGTCTTTTCAAATTAAACATTTTTTCAACTGCAACTCTATGGGGGTAGTATATCTCCTTACTTGCAGCTGTAAACTAATGTATGTTGGCAAGACCTTCCGCCCCTTCAAGGAACGCATGAAGGAACATGCGAGATGCACAAAAAACCGTATGGAGACACCAATCTCCAGACATCTCAAAGATAAACATGGGGGCTCATCCAAAGACATACGTTTCTGCGGGCTTGAACTGGTGAAGCGAGAACAGAGACGGGGGGATTTTGATAAAATCCTGCGCCAGAAGGAATGCAGGTGGATTTTCAATTTGAAGACTCTAAATCCCAAGGGGCTCAATGAGGGCTTTTCCTTTGCTCCATTCATCTGAGTATGATAGCCACCTTTTGCTTCCTTTGCTCTCTCTTTCCATTCGCTCAAAGATACCCCTCCTTTTTCAATCATATTAATAAGCACCCTACAAGATCTTGGGCACCGTCTCGCAATCGGCTCTATATATTAATACCCTTTTAGAGTAGCCATTTATCTCCTGGTTGAATCCAGTATTTGAAACTCTACTATATTGAATGATTTGTTATGCCTATGCTTATTTTCAATAATTCCACTACATTAACGTCCTCATCAGATATACTTTCTTGGATAGAAGACCCGCCAAATTAATGTATTTTTGTATTGTCTTATTATAATGAATTTTTGTACACATCATATTTTTCTTTTTTGGGGGGATTTTTTTCTTCTCTCACTATAATTAGTGGGATTTGTTTGGTTCCCGCCTCCCATATATATTTTTTGGCGACATAATATTTAAACTTCTGTTTATTTCCTATTTTCTTTCTCTCCTTTGAGCATTACTGTTACTCTCTATTGAAAGTACAAATAACAGTAAATATGGGAATAATATTATCCATCTGTTGCCTATGGGTTTGGCACATCCACATCGTGCGCTTTAATAAAGTCATATTCGTGCACCGTTTATGAACATTCTCCAAGTTTATTAAATCCCGCTTGCATCATATACTATATACCTACCGGGGTACATATTGTATTGTATTATACCATTTGTGTGATGGCATCAGGCATTATACTGAGCCAGTTTTCTTTACCAGAAAAGACTAACTCCATTAAGGGGTTAACTAATATAACATCTGAGGCTTGGCTTGATTAGCACTGTTTAGGAGATCTTTACCGGTGTCCCCTATGCACATTTATGGTCCGATTTACTTTGAATCACTATTCATACACTGAGACCTTTCTTATGGCTGCTTATATCGAGTCCAATATGCATCTAATGCGATTTTAATCAATGCAAAATGTGTATAATGTATTGGGATTTACTGGTAAACTTATCCTAACTTTGGATCCAATGCGAAATGTGTATAATGTATTGGGACTTACTGGTAAACTTATTCTAACTCTGGATCCAAACGGAGCTTCTGATCTCTCCTCCCCCGCCCCTCCCTTTCTACCTCGGAGTGGCTGACATCTAATGGAGGAGGGAACCAGCACACCGTGGTGCAACCCCGCAACGCCCCCTACATACTGATTGGTGAAGCTTCCACCAATATGAGGGCAGGTGTGAGGGAATCCACGTGGGGCGCTTTGGGAACGCCCCCTGCACAGTGATTGGCGGCTTTTCCGCCAATAGAAGCACAGTTTCCCCCTTTAAAACCGGCAACTGGACTGCCGATTTTTCAGCTCTTGACAAAGGCGTGTAGATACGCCGAAACGCGCGTTGAGCGTTTATATTGAGCCGATGCTCACACTTAGATTCTCTACTTTAAACCTGGAATGATTTAAGCCGATGCTTACTCCTTAGATTGAGTCTATAACCTTATTTAAACCTTTTTTTATCCGGATGGGCCAATATTCTGAATGTTTGAAGTTTCCACTACGTGGTTTATCTACTAAGGGGTGGGAGAGATTGTGATATATTTTTGCATGTCATTTTGTTTGGGGATATAGGGATATCTTGAGGCTGCCTTGAAGTAGCAGTTAGTCCTGACACTCACAGATGTGAGCTAGACAGCTATCCTAGGGCAAGCTTGAGACGTTTTGTGGGGTTTATGGGATAGGTATGGACACGGGCCGCATTGTGTAGCAGCAAGATTGTGTCTCCTTTTGTTGGAGTACCTCCCTCGCTCCTGTGTATCCCACTCTCTACACACCTGCCTTTTGCAGTAATCATAGCCCTCTATACCCCTTACCACAAGTTTATGCACTTTAGTACTCACAAGGATATAATATATTTTTTGCTCCTTCTCTCCTGCCCCCCTCTTTGTCTTCTCTGTATTCAGATACCTATACCTTGGAGCTTCTGGCCCCTCATGAGTATCTACTCTATGACAATTTATTTGCCCACCGTTTAGGTTCTAGTGTGTATTGGCACCTACTTGTGGCCATTTTTCACGGCCCCTTTTTTAACTTTAAATTGTATCTGTCTTCCTAATAAAGGTTTACCGTTTTTTTTCCCTTCCCCCCTTCCTTTATATGTGACTTCCACCACTTTGAGGTATATAATCCATGAAGACGGATTTGGTCCACACTCATTGTATGTGAGTGTTCCCCATATTCAGTTTTCACTATTTTTTTCTTTTTCTGACTTCCCTGGGGTTAAGCCCCTTATATACCTCTAGTAACCTATTTGGAGTGTGTGGGAGCTGGTGAGTCCAACTACACCCACTCCTCTTTTTCAATTTAGAGCAACAGTTATTTAATGCAAAATGTTTCTGTTGTTGCCTGGAGAGTGGTTTTACAGTACAAAGTTGCTATTGATCACATCATTTTGTCCTCTTCATCATTCTATGAATTCTATGAAATTAACCTGTCGATAGTAGATGCTTTTGTCCAGATATGTGGTTATTTTATGTAGAAACTTAATTTTCATTTGTTATTGCTCTCTGTACCTGGATATAATTTTGTGCGTGTGAATAAATAAGAATGTGTCTGTTTTAGTTATTTTTCCAGTTGGTGTTTGTTTTTTACACATTGTAAAACTAAAATTTGCAAAAAACTCCCTAGGTACTTTTGCTTCTGTCGAGTTACACAACAACAAGAGGAAGTAATACTGCACAGCACAGAATCATCCTCGAATTTTACATAACAAGCTTAGATCTCAATTATATTCTAATCTGTGGCGTACATATAAGGGTCGAAGCAGCGACCGGGCCCGTCACTCCAGGGGGCCCGGCCGCCCTGCAGACCCCTTCGACCGGGTACCAGCCGCCATGTTTTGCGGATGGGTATGGATTTCCAAGGACGCCCGGTCAGCGCGGCGGCGCTTTAATGGCGCGACCGGGCCCCCTGTTATGAGTGACTGCCCCGGTCACTCCTCCCAGCTATCAGAGAACCGCACGGGAGGAAGGAGAGGGAGTCAGAGTGGGAACTCTGACTCCCATCAACCTGAGCCACCACTGGTGATTTTGTCCAATCAGCACCTCCTCGTAAAGATGCATTGAATCAATGCATTTTTATGATGAAAATTCAGCGTCCCCATGCAGAGCGTGGAGACGCTGAACGGCTGTGCTGCCTACTGTGCAGCCCTGAGCCAGGAAGCATCTCCTGTGGCCATCTGAGGAGTGGCCACTTGGAGGTGTCCCTAAACACTGCCTTTTCTCTGAAAAGATATTGTTTGCATGAAATATATAATATTATATATATATATATAATGATTATACACACCAGAACAACTACATTAAGCTGTAGTTGTTCGGATGACTATAGTGTCCCTTTAAAATCTGGCAGAATTAAGAAAAGATAATAAATATAAATAAAGGTAAGGAAAAGATGTTACAATCTTTAAGATACAATGGGCATGAGGAAAGGAAAGGAAAGCATCAATATAAAACAAAAACAACACATGACAGAGATGCTTTAATTCTGGGGGATGGATTCTCTTAGGAGAGTAAGGTTTTATGCTGTTTATGAAATATCAATTCCTCCATTAAAGATAACTGAAAAAATGTGTAAGTGCTAAACAAAAAAGGAACACACAGGCAGCACACTGTATTTTTTTTTTTTTTGTCTTTTTCTTTCATTACAGTCTTTTAGGAATACTGTCCTTCAGTAAGTAAGGAATGCTTACTCTGCTAAGAGAATTCAGTTCTATATGTGTAAATGTTAGATTTACTGTCTGTAATTAAGCCATTTTGCACTACATAAACACATGAGCTCTGTTATGGTGGGGCAGGGTTACGGCGTCCCCCGGAAGTGAATTTACATGGTAGCTTCTTGTGTTTAGATTACTGATGCTAACCAGAGACAGACAGCCTTTCTCTTGAATAGATGCCTGAGTTGATGAAAAGGCACATGGAATGTGTGTGGTATTATTCATGATGCAGACCTGTCTCTTAAATCAAACATACAAGGCTACACAGAGTTAAATAAAAAAAAATGTATATCAATAACTCAATCAATAGATCCATAGAAGCAGGGGTCTTCTACACCAGGCAAGACGCAAGCAGGGCCGCCATCAGTGGTGTATTTAGGATTTGTGCTGCCCTAGGCAGGACGGTGCTCGGGCACCCCCCTCGCCCTTAATTTACATTTTCCCCACCCCTTCCAGCCAAGGCCGCACTTTGACTGACAGACGCACACACTCACTGATAGATGCATACACTCATTGACAAACACACACTCTCATATACACTGACAAAGAATGACAAACACAAACACTCAGGGCCGGACTGGCCCACCAGGATACCAGGAAATTTCCCAATGGGCCGTCGGCACCTGGGGCCAGGCAGACATGTGGGTGTGCTGGCGGCCACTGGAGGAACTGTTCTGGCGGCCGCAGGGGAAGCTGTGCTGTGTCTGCTCCCCAGCGCGCTACTGAATGAGACCGGGGCCGGAATATGACGTCATATTCCAGCCCCGGTCTCATTCAGTAGCGTGCCAGGGCAGGGGAGCAGACACAGCACAGCTTCCCCTGCGGCCACCAGAACAGTTCCTCCAGCGGCCGCCATCCCAGTTTCTTCTGCGGCCGCCATCCCTGCTCAACCAGCGGCCGCCATCACACCCAGCTCTCTGCCCTGCATGACCCCCCTGGCCGGTCACCCACAGGTAATATGTGTTATGCTGTCAGTGTGTGTGTGTGTGTCTGTCATGGTATGTGTCTGTCTGTGTCATGGTGTGTGTGTGTGTGTGTGTGGCATGGTCTGTCTGTGTCATGGTGTGTGTGTCATTGTATGTGTCGGTCTCTGTCATGGTGTGTGTGTGTCATGGTATGTGTCTGTCTGTGTCATGGTGTGTGTGTGTGTTTGTGTCATGGTGTGTGTGTGGCATGGTCTGTCTATGTCATGGTGTGTGTGTGTGTGTGTCTGTCTGTCTGTCATGGTGTGTGTGTGTCTGTGGCATGGTCTGTCTGTGGCATGGTGTGTGTGTCTGTCTGTCAGGGTGTGTGTGTGTCATGGTATGTGTCTGTCTGTGTCATGGTGGGTGTGTGTGTCTGTGTGTCAGGGTTTGTGTGTGTCTGTGGCATGGTCTATGTGTGTCATGGTATGTATGTGTCTGTCTGTGTCATGGTGTGTGTCTGTCTGTGTCATGGTGTGTGTGTGTGTGTGTCTGTCTGTGTGTCATGGTGTGTGTGTGTCTGTCTGTCATGGTCTGTCTGTGTCATGGTGTGGGTGTCTGTGCTATGGTGTGTGTCTGTGCCATGGTGTGTGTCTGTGTGTCATGGTATGTGTCTGTCATGATGTGTGTGTTTGTGTCTGTGTCACATTGTGTTTGAGTCTGTATCATGGAGTGTGTGTGTCTGTCTGTGTCATGGTCTGTCTGTCTGTCGTGGTATGTGTGTGTCTGTCATGGTATGTGTGTGTTTGTCATGGTATATGTGTGTGTCTGTCATGGTGTATGTGTGTGTCTGTCATGGTGTATGTGTGTGTCTGTGTGTGTTTTAAAAATAGTGTTTTTACTCAACATGCTTTCACGCCATGCTGGTCTCCCCTCGACTGGCCCTGCCTCTATGGCTGAGATCATCAAGCTTGCCATAGGATTGGCTGCAAAACGCTACACCAATCAGCATCTCCTCATAGAGATGCATTGAATCAATGTATCTCTATGGGGAACCTTCAGCGTCTCCAGAGCGTGGAGGACCTGAATGTAGGTGCTGCTGACACAGGAAGCACCTCTAGTGACCATCTGAGTGGCTGTCACTAGAGGTGTCCCTTGGAAGCAATGTAAACACTTCCTTTTCTCTGAAAAGTCAGTGTTTACATTGAAAAGCCTGCAGGGACAGGGTATAGACACCAGAACCTCTACATTAAGCTGTGTGTGTGTGTGTGTGTGTGTGCGCCTACTAGTGAGCTTGCTTGCTTGCATGTGTGTGTGTGTCTGCTACTGAGTGAGCTTGTGTTTTTATGTCAATGAGCTTATGTATATCAGTGACATTGTTTGTCTATGAGTCTGTGTATCAATGAACTTGTGTGTGTCAGTGAGATTGTCTGTGTCTGCATGTGAGTATGCTTACTGTATAATTAAACATTTTACTATGAAAGGACCAATATTTTATATTAGAAAAAACAATATATATATATATATATATATATATATAATTACTCAATCATCTGGGGTGGCAAGACATAGCCTTACATATTACATGCGACAATATATGGTGCATTGACTTATGGGGCTGGCATATATTTTTTTCCAGGGCTGCTTTGTATCCCCAGTCCGGCCCTGCACACACTCACTGATTTGACACACTGATAGACAGACACACACTATTACTAGGACACACACTGACAGACGCACAAACTCACTGACCGACACATACACATTCACTGACCGACACACACACATTCACTGACAGACACACACACATTCACTTAGACACACACATACACACACATTCAGTTAGACACACACTTACAGACACACACACATTCACTCACAGACACACACTCACAGATACACACACTCATTCACTCACAGACACAAATACACATTTACTCACAGACACACACACAGACATTACCACCAACACTTACAAATTATTTTTTTTTTCTTTTTTTTTTTACATTCACCGTAGGACTGCTGGTCGGGCAGGCAGGGGGCGGACAGGCAGAGAAGGCAGCGAGGGAGCTCGGATTTTCCTGCTCAGCTCCCTCGTGCGCTTAGTGATGCTGGGAGCCGGAATGACATCATATTCCGGCTCCCGGCTTCATTAAGCGGATCGGAGGGAGCTGAGCAGGAAGAGCTCAGGTGAGTATGCTCCCTCGCTGCCCGCCTTGTAGGGGCTCAAAAGTGGCCAGCTGGCCAGCTCTTGAGCCCCCCAGGACATGAGGCAAGCAAGGGATCTGCCTGGGTGTTTGGGGCGGTTTTTGCCGCCCCCTGCAAAGTGCCGCCCAAACAAGATGCCTTGTTTGCCTCGTGTAAGATACATCCCAGGCCGCCATCAGGACATTACAACCATGACGGTTGTCATGGGCTTGGAGGTCCTGGGAGGCCCGGGCTGCTCTTGCAGTCTGAGCCCAACATTCCTTATGTGCACATATATATAGTGATTTTCACTATATATATGTGCACTGTAGGCCCCCTGCTACCTGCACACTGCAGTGGGGGCCTGCAACAGACTCCATCTTCCCTTTCCAGATTCTCTCTGTCTAACATTGGCGAGCCCTGCAGCCATCAGAGCGTTGTCACAGGTTACCATGGCAAGGCTCCGCACAGCACGCAGGCCGGTCTTGCAAGACTTAGACAGAGAGGAGCTGGATATGGAAGACAGAGTGTGCTGCTGGGCCACTCTTTGCAGTGTGCAGTGGCTGGCTCCCTTCACCAAGCCATCGGACCACCAGGGAATGCAATTTCCCCTCTCCCTGGCCAGGTAAGAAGCAGGGAGGGGGGAGGAATAAAATTAAAATATACAAAAATAAATGTAAAAAATGCTTTCCCCCCATTTTACACACACACTGCATCCTTACACAAGCACATGCTCTGCACTCACTACAATCACACTATAGTCAGTATACACACCTTGCATCCACTACAAGCACACTACTAGATATGTTCAATTAGTTTCGGTCCGAATTTAAATTCAGCCAAATTTCGGCTATTTGGACATTCGAATGTTTCTGAATATCGGAAGTGCCAAATTTCGGAAGTGCCGAACTGAACCGAATTGCTGAAGTCCCGAATTGCCGAAGTTCTGAAATGCCGAAGTCCCGAATTGCTGAAGTTCCGAATTGCCAAAGTGACGAATTTCGGAAGTGTCGAACACATTGCCAAATTTCAGAAATGACAAAGTGATTAGGATTTCTGAAAAGTGGCAAACCAGGAGAGGGAGGGAAAATTAAGGGAATGATGACAGGAATCTAACCCTAACCCTACCCTTAACCCTAACCCTACCCTTAACCCTAACCGTAGCCCTAACCCTACCCCTACCCCTTACCCCAACCTTTCTCTAACCCTACCACTAAGCCTACCCCTAACCCAACCTTCCTCTAACCCTACCCCTAACCCTAGTAGGGTTAGGGTTAGGGTAGGTTTAGGTTCAGGGTAGTGTTAGGGGTAGAGGTAGGGGTAGGGTAAGGGGTAGAGGTAAGGTTGGGGGTAGGGTTATGGGTAGGGGTAGGGTTGGGGGTGGGGGTATGGGTAGGGTTAGGGAATTGCCGAATTCTCTAATTCCTGAAGTGCCGAATACCCGAATTTCCGAAGTCGCGAATTTCAGAAGTGCCGAACCGAAGTGGTGAAGTGCCGAAGTCACGAACTTCAGAAGTCTGAACCAAACCGAAGTGCTGAATTCCTGAAGTCCCGAATTGCCGAATTTCGGAAGTGCGGAACCGAACCAAATATTTTGCCCATGCACATCCCTACACACTACATTAAGTATACACACTTTGCATTCACTACAATCACACTACATTCAGTATACACACTTTGCATTCCCTACAATCACACTACATTCAGTATACACACTTTGCATTCACCACAATCACTCTACGTTCAGTATACACACTCTGCATTCACTACAAACACAGTACATTCACTATACACACTCTGCAGTCACTATGCACACACTGCATCCACTACAAAAACACACACTCTACAGTCATTATACAAACACACACTCTGCATTCACTATTCACTCACTACATCCGCTATACAAACACACACTCTGCATCTAATGCATACAAACATTACACACATTACACAAAATGTAAAATCTGCATCCACTATACACACTGCATCCATGACACACATACCACATCCACTACACACATCCACTATATACACAATACATTCAGTACACACACATTCATCATCATTCATCATTGTGGGCAGACTCGGGGCAGGCCCTGTGGGTGGAATTAAGGTTGGGCCCCTGGGGGCCCAGACCTTGAGCTGGTTCAAGGGCCCCAAAATCTCTGATGGCAGCCCTGGACCCAAGGTGCAGACTGTGCAAAGAGGCCTCTATGACAATCCAGCACATAGTAGCCGGGTGCAGGATGTTAACGAATAAAACCAAGTTGCTAGGATTTTGTACCAAAATATCTGCACAGAAAATGGGCTGGACCTGCCCAAGTCCAGATGGAAGATACCCCAAAGGGTAGTTGAGAGTGACGGGGTTAAGATCCTGTGGGGTTTTCATATCCAGACAGAAATGCAAGTAGTGGCCAACCAACCTGACATCATGGTGGTAGACAAGAACATAAGACTGCCGTGGTGGTGGATGTGGCAATACCCAGTGACTATAACATCAGGAAGAAGAAGCATGAGAAAGTGGACAAAGGGTGTGGAAAGGAGCACTCCAGCCTGTGACCTCCAAGTTAGGGGAGTGGCTTAAACAGATTCCAGGTGGAATCTAAAATCGCTGTCCAGAAGAGTGCAGTTCTATGAACAGATAAGATACTGTACAGAACCCTCAGACTCCCAGGCCTCAGGTAGAGGACCCGAGAATGATTAATTCCCAGGCGGGAGGAGAATTTTTAAATTTTATTTGATATGTATATGTGTGTTTTTATAGCAGTGAAACAGTGCCACTTATCAACAACCCAGGGAATTTTTTTTTTTAAAGTTAACTGTGCACAGTATCCCAATTCCCTATAAACATTTAAATTTACATTTATGACTCCAATGGCCATTAAAGTGTAAGCTCACCCGCCACGGTTTCGTTTTTATAGTATGTATTGGGGCTGGTGTATACTGTTGTCATTGCTGCCGCCAAGAAGTAGGTGGAGTTTGAACAGGAGGGCTTAATTTTGAAATAAAATAAAATTGAAAGAGACTGGCAGACAAAGACCAACAAAATACTGAGAAATCTTGTGAAAATATCTGCTTTCCAACCACATCTTCTAAAGTACTTGCTAGCCTGCCACCACAATAAATAGTTTAAACAAGTAAATAGAACGTCTGAAACCCCTATACTATTTTTTTACATTTTTTTCACAGATCAAGTGAAACATGATCAAAAGAGGAAAAAAAGGTGGAGTAGTAAAAAAAAAATCTATATTTATATATTATATATTTAATAATTATATATATATATATAGATTTTTTATTGCTCCTCTTCTTTTTACCTCTATTGGTTAGTTTTCTCACTAGATCTCTGAAACACGTGGCTGCAAAATGTGCCTACAAATGCACTGCAAAATGTATATATATATATTTATTTTTGCAGTACACTCGTTGTTCCATTTTCACTCTATGTTTTATTTGTCTGAATCAATTTCCTGAATATTTATCAATGGATGATATTAAGATGAGCTAAGCCATCAAATGAGCTATAGTCAGAGGTCCCGAACTAATAAGTAATATGGGGAAGAAATAGTTTGGTGAAACCAAACTTTCCCACAGTGCACAAGTCTAGTAAATATAAACAGTTGCACTTGTGTTTCAGTTATTACTTGCTAGATATGGCTAACTACTTCACATAGATTCAAAAAAAACTCCATCTATATGATTCATGCTTTAATCACATATCCACACTCATAATCCTGATATTCTAAATGAAGAATTTATGTCTAAGGTCTTGGAAGAATTCTACCCAATATTCTTGACCATAGACACCACATCCTAGAACAGGCATAGGCAACCTTCGGCACTCCACATGTTTTGGACTACACCTCCCATGACGCTTTGCCAGTATTATGGGTGTAAGAGCATAAAGGGGCATGTAGTCCACAACATCTGGAGTGCCGAAGGTTGCCTATCCTTGTCGTAGAAGGCATATGCTGGGACATAAGACATTCATCTGGTTGTCACTAGAGATTAAAAAAAAAAAAAATTGTTGTGGTTTGTTTTACATGTGTTTGTTTAGCTAGTAATTAAAAAACAAAACCCAGTTTAATATTAGTTTGATTAATAAAAATACCTTTGGGTTTATAACTGAATAGTGCATCTTTGTTTTTACATTTTATAAATAAGTGCACATCACAGATTGTGCCAGTAGGTGGTGATATTAGACTTGCTATTGTCTAGCTATAGCTAGCAGCGAACACAGTCCTGCTGTCCCCATGTCAACCCTGCTAGAATAGCTAGTTTATTTATAAAGCACCATGATGTTCTACAAGAATAGGTGGCAATGCTAATGTAAATAGTCAGAAACAGAGATTATGCAAATCTTTGTTAAAATAGCTACTGATGTAAAATATGTCCCCTCTCTTTTCTACATATGTAATGCATGCGGATGAATAATCAATATAATCCAGGAGAACCGCACAAAGACCCAAAGGAGATTGGAACATTTACGGCTGAAGAAAACTAACAAGAGAAACGTATAAACTGCCTATAATATATGCTATAATATTGATGGCTTTGAGTCAAAATAATATGCCAGAATATGTTAACAAATATTTGGCACCTAGAATTTAATCAGAATCATTGATCTAAACGGCAGAAACACAGACACTATTTTTTTCTCAAATCTGAATTTAATACCTCTAAAAATAAGCAGCATATACCAACCAGTATATTCAAAAGCTTATTTGACTAATGCTTTAAAAAGAAGATTCTAATATTTTGTATATAGGGCATCTCCTAAACAATAGCTACCTATCTGGCATGTCTTACAAGTAGGGGATTGTAGTCTATCCCGTATGATAGCTTTGTTGACATTTAGCAGAGTTGTATTAGCACAGCAGCCTGTAGAAGTCAGGGTAGGACTAGGGCTAATGCAACCATAAGGCAGCACAGACCAGCTGCCTTAGCGCGCACCAGTCTGGGGGGCGCAAGATCCAAGTGACTAGCAGGAGGGGTGCTCCAAAAGACACACCGAGGGGAAGGGTAAAAAGACACAACGATTTGGGAAAAGGAAAAAAAAAAGAGAATGAGACACTCAAAAGGGGCTGAGTAGAAGAGACACACAAAAAAGGACTGGGGGGGGGGTATTCATTTACTTTTATGTGGGAGGGGGAGGTTGGCTTAATCATTGGGGTTAGCTAAGCTTCCGCATGTCAGCGGAGCACCGACGCTGTCACTCTGTTAAATAATTGTTTAACCCTTCATCCAGCGATTTCTCAGCCCTATATCAGTCCCTGATATCTGGGACACTATGGGGAAAAAGGCAAAGAAAATTTAAATCCACTCGGGGGAGAAAGCAGGAGATATTGGAGACTTGCTCCATTCCTAAAATGGTGGAATTGCCAGGATTACAGAATTCGTCCTCCGAGGATGCACCAGATGAAATACCAGGAGCTACTGACCCAAATACTTACCTACTAGTGGAAGATGTTAGAGGCTATGGCCACTAAAGGGGACATCCTTGGCCTCATGAAAAATACCTGCACCATTTTTCCACGTAGACCTGGTGGTTCTAAGCGAGGAGCTGTCTGCAGTTACAGAAAGGGTAAAACTAACGCGGAGGAAGATATATCCTCCATGGCACAACAGCAATTGAGCATGGTGGAACACCTAACACAACTTCAGGCCTCTCATCGGGCCCTGCCAGCTGGAGTGGAAACTCTCAATGATACGTGCACAACCATAAAGTGAGGAGCATAGCTGAAACCATTGTTGATAATGAACTACTGCATTTCCTCAGACGCCTGCTGGCTGACAATCTGCTCTCGTGCAAGACCAAGAACATATCGGTAGATGTCATGTATTGGCTAACTAAATCGACTAGGGCTCCAACAATGGACTCTTAAGATGTCCTAATACACTTCCAGTCATTCCGAGACAAAATGGAGGTCATGGAAATGCTCAAAGTCGGGGCACCCTTTCAATTTGAGGCTATGCAACTTATCTTTCTTCAGGATCTCTGCAGAGCCATACTAGACTGGAGACATTCTGTTCGACAGTTCAGTCTGACCCTCCGTGAGGCCAACACCAGATATAAGTGGGGACCAGCTCCCACTCTACTGGCCAGCAAGGATGTAACCACATAATACTTTGCTACACAGGTGGACACTGCCTCTTTTCTTCGGGACTTGGGCCTGATAACGGCCTGATAACCCCCAACTGCTGGTTGCTCCTGGGATGTCCCGAGCATTGTACCTTAGTACCATGTTTCACAACTGGCACTGGCTGAGAGATCAGCAGCCTTGTTTGACAATGCTATGCTATGAAGAATGACAGAGGGCGGTCTTGGACTGGGCGATAGTTGATATTTTTGCTGTTATCCCAATGTTCCTTTTTCTTTTCCTTCTCAAGCTGATGTTTTCTTCCGATTCTCTATTCATGTGTTACACTTCAGGGTCTCGGCCTGTATACTCTCATGTAACCACGTACACCCTTGCTCCTGGTGTTTAGGAAAATGCTATAATTACCCTTATGACATAGCCCTTTAGTACCCAATCTACTGGTTTTATACTGTTGCTTTTTTTTTCTCTAAGTTTCAGTTTACATTTCAGTTGACATTTCTCATTAGCTATCCCTGCTACAAGCTGGTGACACAGGGCTGTTCAGCACCAGTTCAGGCCTGTGGGTGGCATACTGAACATTCTCCTCATGGGTTAAAGTTCTGGGAAAATGAATCTACTGTGTCCTCTATTAGACCAAATTATAGGCTAATCACAAAGGGTAGTTAAAGAACAAAGTAGAGAATTGAAATAATTCACACAAAAGCAACTGGTGTGCTTTGTGGTGTCAACTGGTGTGCTGATGATGTTCTCCTTACTATCACAAACCTGATCACCTTGATGCAACAGCTTTACTCACTACAGCCAGAATCTAGAGATATAGTGGGATACAAAGTTAATATGAACAAGTCAAGTTCACTTCTACAGAATCTTCCAGCTGCTGACATGGCACTGGTTGGGACTACATACCACATACATATAACACAGTAGTCATTCACAAACTTAGGTATTAAACTTATCGCAGACCTCTAAAGCTATTCCAAATGAACTATATCCCTATGTTCGGTATCCTCATAAAGGACATGGAGGTATTGATAAACCAATATGATAAAAATGAAGATTCTCCTGAGTATTCTCTTCTTGTTTTAGTCCCACCCTGTTAGTGCCACCAAAAAAGAAGTAGCACCACTGCAATAAACAATAGACAACATCTACTGTAGCAGTACAAACATCATCGAATAGCCAGGAATGTACTTTACTGACCAAAGTCTGCAGGAGGTTTAGGACTACCACATATCCATCTCTATTATTTAGCAGCCCAGGTGAACCAAGTGGTTACATGGCACACCCCTCCGGAGGCTAGAAGGTGGGTGGCCTGGAATCATTGATGATGAGGAAGGGCAATTTTGCCACAATTTTGCATGTGGGTCCCAAAAGAACATACTTCCGGGTCCATTATTCCGGGCAAAATTCCCAGCAATAATGAACAACTTCCTGGTGTGGGATTTGATTGTTACAAAAAATTCATTGACCTCCTGACCCTCTCAGTAATGCTAATACTGAGAAAGAGAGCATTCTTTCCAGGTATGTGACACCGACAAACACATGTGGTGGGTCTGCCCCAAAATGACCACTTTTAAGGAAGACATCAATGAGCTGCTATGGCAGGTATTTGTTAGGCGGTTAGAACTAGATCTGTGAGTGTATTTGCTGTCAAAAACAATAGAGGGGTGGATGCAATCGAACAGAAGCGCCTAAAAAAAATGTAAGCAGCTAGGAGGACCTTAGCACATTAACATTGGTTAAATACAGATATTCCATCCAAGGAGTGTGTTCAGCATAAGATAAAATATACTTTATGAATAAGCTTGCTGTTCAGGTCAGGAACACACTTTCTGTGTGGAGTATGAAGGACAACAGTATCTTAGTTGTTCAGGTTTGCCGGGGTTCCTGGTTCTCATTACAGCAATCTCTCTTCTATTCCCTTTATCGATTACTCTCTCTCTCTCTTATATTCTTTTAGTCTTATTTCCTATCTTTCCATGTTACTCTCCAGTGGAACAGAAGTGATCATGGTGATTAAATTCTGTATGTGCAGCATTTTGCTTTGAAACGATGCACATTGAGAGATTAAATTTTTTTTTTACATTTTCTAATAGCATCTATACCGTACTACAGCTCAATCTCTTCACTACAATGCCTATCCCACACTATAGGCTCCTACCTGCCATTATAGACACAGTCCCCCACTACAATTCCTTACCCCTACTATCACTCTCTACATTTACCACTACAGATACTATCCCCTCACTACAGCCTTTATGTCTCTACTTTAGTTACTATCACCCCCACTGAAACGTCTTTCCCTTCCCTACAGCCACTATACCCTCGTTATATTCACTATCCTAAACTGAAGCCCTTATTCCCCCACGACAGCCCCAAATGCAACATAAGAAGCAGCCCCTATAAACACAACTCCAAAAAACAACATTCCCACACATATACAAACACACCCTTTCCCAGCCCTGTCCCACTTATCATCCAACCACCCACCTAGTGACATTCAATCACATTCACATTCAATCATACCCCAAACTAGACATATAACTTTGCATTCAGGAAACTGGTCTTAGGGCAGCAAGGAGGGTAAATCCGGCCATGGGAATTACCCCATTTGTTATCCAATTTGGATAAGTTCAGAGTTGATTTTGGTCATTTCAAAGAATAGTAAATTGATTTAATATTTTCAAAAATGTATCTGCCATTCGCTCTGAATTTTTGTTTCATAAAAATGACATTTAGTAAATTACCCAACATGTTTTTTCTTGTCTACACTTATTAGCTTTATTTTCCCTCCCATTGTCCATTCTTCACATTATAATTAAAGAAAATAGTTCTCTGTCAGAAACATAATTCATGAATGAAATAAATTAAAGCTGGTCCGTGAATATTAAAGTAAACCTTGCACTGCCTACTTGCATAATAGACTGTGGTAGTCATAGCAAAACCTCCACACTAGCATCACAGGCGGTGTCACCTCTCCTGTCCCAACATGATTGGAAACTTGGATAGGATCCTTTTATTGTGATGTGAGGAAGCGATGGTCAACGGAACACTTGGGGAAAGAGGAGTGCAGGATACAGAGCAGGATCTTCTCAGTTCTACAACACAGGTCTGTTGTTACCTGCAGCTCCCAGTTCATGGGTTTGGTTTTCAGTTATATTCTGTGCTTTATTGTGCTTTTATATTCAGCTGTGCAATAATACCATATTAATGTTTTTCTTCTGCTGTGTGAGCAATCACTCCGTACATGCAATCATGTGGTTTTATTCAGTTAAGCTTTGATTTAAGCATAAACTTTCCTCTTTATCTTTACTACCCAACACTGCTTTTTGTTTATGTCTCTCACTGGATGTTCCTTCTATTTCACGTTCGCTTGTGCCTCCTTTCTCTCTCCCTAAATTCTTTCACTCTGGACCTCTATCACAATGCTCCCCTCCTCACTATTTCCTGTGCACTCCTATCTCTCACTTCTTTCTCTGTGTGTCTGCACCCACTTACTTTTTTCTTTTTTACTTTGTAGAAGCACCCATTCTAGTTTCTCATTTCCTTTAACTCTTTTCTGTGCACGCACTTATTCTTTCTTTATATACAATCCCATCCCGCTTTCTTTCTATACTCCATGCTCACGTTTCACTCTTCACGGACCCATCTCTTATCTCTTCTCTTTATGTACCAAACCTCTTCTTTGTGCCGTACACCCTCAATAAATCATCTCTTTATTTTCACACTAACAAGATCAGTAGAGTGAGATTTCAAGGTGAATTCAAAGTGAATTTCAAATTTAAAGTCAAACTGGAAAAATTATCTACGTCAGCTATGCTTTCCATTCAGCTACTCTGGCCTTGAATTTGAAATTCACTATAAATACACCTTTTTTTCACTTAGTAAAGATCCCGGTTTTATGCTCATTTCTCTAGGTCCCCTTCCTCTCACTTGTTTCACTCTCTCTTCTTCCAGCTCAGTGTTTGTTTATTTCTATCACTGTATTTGCTGTACCTCCATTCCTTCCAACATTGCTGTCAGTCTATTCCTTTCATTCTTTTTTTTCCAGGTGGCTCCATATTTCACTCATCTCTGTGCAGCTTGTCTTTGGATTCCTGTTTCTGTTCGCCCTCTCATTGCATTGTCATGTGCCTCCTCCCATTACACTCATTCCAATGTGATTGTGTACCCTTTATCATTTCTCTCTCCTAGAGCTCTTTTTACTCTGTTCTGTTATTCTTTTCTTTGTACAGCTTAACCTCTCAATGTTTTCCCCTTGCTATCTCTCAGTTCATCCTGGACCCCTTCCTCTCACTCACTCCACCCTCCATGACTATATTACACTCTGCGCATCTACCACCACCACTTCCTCTCACTCATTCCACCTTCTGACACTAAATCCCACTCTGCCCATCCACCACCACCACTTTCTTTCACCCCCTCCACCCTCCAACACTAAATCCCACTCTGCCCATCCACCACCACTTCCTCTCACCCCTTCCACCCTCCAGTATTAAATCACACTCTGTCC
The DNA here is from genome assembly GCF_036172605.1 of Pelobates fuscus. Taxonomy (NCBI): domain Eukaryota; kingdom Metazoa; phylum Chordata; class Amphibia; order Anura; family Pelobatidae; genus Pelobates; species Pelobates fuscus. The sequence goes on along the minus strand of NC_086321.1, from coordinate 179,343,466 downwards.
ATCCACTACCACCACTTCCTCTCACCCCTTCCGTCCTCCACCACTAAATCCCACTCTGCACTCTGTCCATCCACCACCACCACCACTCATTCCACCTTCCACCACTAAATCCCATTCTGCCCATCCACCACCACCACCACCTCTCACTCATTCCACCCTCCACGACTAAATCACACTCTGTCCATCCATCACCACCACTTCCTCTCACTCATTCCACCCTCCACCACTAAATCCCACCCTGCCCATCCACCACCACCACCACTTAATTTCACCCCTTCCACCCTCCAACACTAAATCCCACTCTGCCCACCCACCACCACTTCCTCTCACCCCTTCCACCCTCCAATATTAAATCACACTTTGTCCATCCACTATCACCACTTCCTCTCACCCCTTCCACCCTCCACCACTAAATCACACTCTGCACTCTGTCCATCCACCACCACCACTTCCTCTCACTCATTCCACCTTCCACCACTAAATCCCACTCTGCCCATCCACCACCACCACTGCCTCTCAATCATTCCACCCTCCACCACTAAATCACACTCTGTCCATCCACCACCACCACTTCCTCTCACAAATTCCACCCTCCACCACTAAATCCCACTCTGCCGATCCACCACCACCACTTCCTCTCACTCATTTGACCCTCCACCACTAAATCCCACTCTGCCCAACTACCACCACTTTCTCTCACTCATTCGACCCTCCACCACTAAATCACACTCTGCTCATCCACCACCACCACTGCCTCACACTCATTCCACCCTCCACCACTAAATCCCACTCTGCCCATCCACCACCACCACTTCCTCTCACTCATTTGACCCTCCACCACCACTTTCTCTCACTCATTCGACCCTCCACCACTAAATCACACTCTGCTCATCCACCACCACCACTGCCTCACACCCATTCCACCCTCCACCACTAAATCCCACTCTGCACATCCAACACCACCACTTCCTCTCACTCATTCCACCCTACACCACTAAATCACACTCTGCATATCCACCACCACCACTTCCTCTCACTCATTCCACCCTCCAACACTAAATCACACTCTGCCCATCCACCACCACCACTTCCTCTCACTCATTCGACCCTCCACCACTAAATCACACTCTGCCCTACCACCACCACCACTTCCTCTCACTCATTCCCCCCTCCACCACTAAATCCCACTCTGCCCATCCACCACCACCACTTCATCTCACTTATTCCACCCTCCACCACTAAATCACACTCTGCCCATCCACCACCACCACTTCCTCTCACTCATTCCACCCTCCACCACTAAACCACACTCTGCCCATCCACCACATCCACATCCTCTCAGTCATTCCACCCTCCACCACTAAATCACACTCTGCCCATCCACCACCACCACTTCATCTCACTAATTCCACCCTTCATGGCTAAATCACACTCTGCCCATCCACTACCACTTCCTCTCACTCATTCCACCCTCCACCACTAAATCACACTCTGCCCATCCACCACCACCACCACTTCCTCTCACTTATTCCACCCTCCACCACTAAATCACACTCTGCCCATCCACTACCACTTCCTCTCACACATTCCACCCTCCACCACTAAATCACACTCTGCCCATTGACCACCACCACTTCCTCTCACTCATTCCACCCTCCATGACTATGTCACATTCTGCCCATCCACCACCACCACTTCCTCTCACTTATTTCACCCTCCACCACTAAATCACACTCTGCCCATCCACAACCACCACTTCATCTCACTTATTCCACCCTCCACCACTAAATCACACTCTGCCCATCCACCACCACCACTTCCTCTCACTCATTCCACCCTCCAACACTAAATCCCACTCTGCCTCACACTCATTCCACCCTCCACTACTAAATCCCACTCTGCCAATCCACCACCACCACTTCCTCTCACTCATTTCACCCTCCATGACTATATCACACTCTGCCCACCCATCACCACCACTTCCTATCACAAATTCCACCATCCACCACTAAATCACACTCTTCCCATCCACCACCACCACTTCCTCTCACTCATTTCACTCTCCAACACTAAATCACACTCTGCCCATCCACCACCGCCACTGCCTCTCACTCATTTCACCCTCTATGACTATATCACACTCTGCCCATCCACCACCACCACTGCCTCTCACTCATTCCACCCTCCATGACTATGTCACACTCTGCCCATCCACCACCACCACTGCCTCTCACTCATTTCACCCTCCAACACTAAATCACACTCTGCTCATCACCCACCACCACTTCCTCTCACTCATTCCACTCAGTACTCTGTCCTCTCTATCCTTTTTATTAGACCCCTTCCTCTATTTAATTTCTACAATTCCTTCTTTCTGATTTGACAGTTTTTCTCAGCACCGGACACCATTAACCACTCATTTCTCTGCAGTTTTCTTTCTAACCGCTTTGTATCTCGATTCCCTTTTGGCAAATTAAACCCAACTCTCTAGCTGTCACGTATGTTTATCTGCTTTTTCTAACTTCTTTTGTCTCCCTGTATGTCATTCGCCAAAGAAAGCAGTCTGATATAAACTTCTCCCCAGCCCCAGTGTTTCGCCACCTCCCCTTTGCCTCTCCTCCTCCTCTGTTTTTCCTCCTCCTTTCTCTCACTTCTGTTGAAGTTCCATTATTTCAGTAAGAGCATTACACTTCCAAGTAGGGAGCTGTCCCTCCTCCTCCCTCCCTGACCATACTCTATTAAAGGAACACACCATCATGTCTCATGTTTGTCCTCTCTTACTATGTGCACTTTTAATGCATTAATAGCTTTCTCCAGTGAAGCAGTAGGACACCTTCTCGGCAGACACCAGAAAGGAGGCAAAGGAGCCCTGTTTACCTGACCAGGTGAGACACCTCAGAATAAAGTAAGAGGAAACACATAACAGATGGACTAAGCATCTAAAACTTCCCAACTTTGTAGAGTAACAGAGGACTGATATAACGTGTGGTTTTTTTTTTATCACCTCCTGGTGAATGTCCCCTGAGGTGTAGAGTAACACAGGATTTATATAACGTGTGGTTTTTTTTGTTTTTTTTATCACTTCCTAGTGAATGTCCCCTGAGGTGTAGACTAACAGAGGATTTATATAACGTGTGGGTTTTTTTAATGCAGAAACAAGAACACTGTACTATAACATTTGAAATGCTGTAGGAGAGAACAAATGATTCGATTAATAATTTTGCAGCAGTTATCTGTTGCAGCTCTAAGGTTAAATCTGCAAAGCAATAGCCTTTACAAAATATTTGACATCTATTTTAAAAAAAAAATAACTTAATGTAAGAAACATAATTTGTAAAGGTTTTAGCTCTAATGCCATTACAGAGGGTATCTGTGTCAAGTGCATACCAAACTGGTACCATCTATGAGGGAAGTCAAGGTCCCCTCTGTACAAGGGATACAGGAAACTTCACATTATCATTTTCACCTTCTTGGACATTAGTGAGTTTTAGCTGTTACTGCGCCAGCAACGATAACTGTCAATGTTTGGCTCAGTGGAAAGGGTAGCAAGTACAATTCAGTGGCCCATTCAGCAAAAAGCAATTCTCCTCCTAAATCATTTGTTTTAATTACAAAAATCTTGAAAAACACGGAAATGGCATGCCTCACAAGCGTCCTTATTTTTGATTTCTCTTCCTCTTTTCTGTCCCAGTGTCCCCTTTTGTAGGTGCCCAGAATTGGGGGGCATTTTGGTGTGACTGAATTTATACCATAGTTTCACTGTAATATCAGTCACACTTATGTTTCTTTAAATTACCATAAATGTGCATTGAACTCGGGCTGTGTAAATTTGATATATTGCTATTCTTCTAAATTATATTTTACTTACCCAAATTGATATTAGCAGGTCACCTAAAATTCCTCAGCACAACCCTGTCCATGACCACATTCCCACTCACACCCCTAAAATTACAGTGTCACTTAAAAGGCACACTATAGGCACCAAAACAACTTTAGCTTAATATGGTTATTTTGGGTATGGATTATGCAGTCTAACTGCCTATTTGTGTTCAATTTAAGACTTAAATCACTTTGTTTATGCAGCCCAGCCACGCCTCTCCTTCATGTGACCAACACATTAAAGGTAAATTAACAGAGCATGGTGATAAAAATGTCTAAAGTAAATTAATGCCTGATTAAAAAAATAAAACTTTTTTCATGCAGGTTGTGTCAGTCACAGCCAGGGAAGGTATGGCTATAAAAACCAAAGTGATTTAGCTCCTAAATGGCAGAAAATTAAGCTGCAAGAAAGTAATAGCATGATCTATACACCAAAACTGTTTTGTTAAAGGACCACTATAGGCACACAGACCACTTCAGCTCAATGAAGTGGTCTGGGTGCCAGGTCCCTCTAGGGTTTACCCTGAAGCTGAAAACATAGTCGTTTCAGAGAAACTGCTATGTTTACACTAGGCTTAATCCAGCCTCCAGTGACAGCCGCTAGAGGCGCGTCCGTGCTTCTCACTGTGAAAATCACAGTAAGAAAACGCTGGACGTCCATAGGAAAGCACTGAGAAATGCTTTCCTATGGACTGTTTGAATGTGCGGGCAGCTTTTGACGGGCATACGCCTTCGGCGCTAACGTCAGCAGGAAGAGGAGATTTCCCCAGCGCTGGAGAAAGGTAAGTGTTTTAACCCCTTCAGCCCAGCGAGAGTGGGACGCTGAGGGTGGGGGGACCTAAAGACCCGATAGTGCCAGGAAAACGAGTTTATTTTCTTGGCACTATAGTGGTACTTTAAGCTTAAGCTCTTTTGATGCGTAGAGTATCCTTTTAAGGGAAGAAACACTTAACTGTATAACATGAAGTCAGTTGACTCCAGATGGTTAGAAAACTGCAAACCTTTATCTGACATGACAGGTTCATTTTAAGCTAGAAAGCAACGATACATAATAAAATCCTACTCCACAATAATACTGCAAGTAAGAGCCAAATTAACTTTTAGATTTATGAAATAATCCAGGAATTGTATATATTTATATTGTATATATAATTGTATATACTGACAAAGGACACTGACAAATACACACATTTTACTCACTAAAGCTGGATTTATGAAGCTGGGGAAAACCAATCCCAATCTGCTATTTTCCAGCTTAGCTATTTTGTCCTAGTTTGCAGTTTTCTTGTCTATTCTCCTCAGTTCCCAGGGTGATAAATACACCCCATTATATAGGCAGAGTTTGAATGGAAAATACAGGTGGGAACACATTCTGGGTGTGAGTTGGAATTCTGACAAAAATTGATTATGCAATTGTTTATAACATGGCTCACTTTCATCCTCAGGACCTGTTCATCATCCTATGCGAACCATTTATCATCCCTTTGCCAGGTCTGGATAAGCAGGATTAACAAGTCTACGCATCAATACTGTCTACAACCAGGAGTTGTGTGTTCACATGTAATGCATCTGTAGAAGGATCACTTTGGTGTTTTGTGCTTTATCCCCTCTGATCTGGTGAAATTCTTGCCTAAAATCTCAAGGATTTAAAAAATGAAAACATGTGGCTGCCTGCGCCCTGAGACTGACTCAGAAGACGAAGAGGTGAGTTATGCAGGATAACAATTCATTTACATATAACAGAAACTAAAAACAATTGCATTTGGTTGTACAACTTTGAACATCAGAGAATTAGGCAAGGACTAATTAAAGAAACACTCCAAACACACATCAGTATGTGAAGCTAGTAGCATTCGTCCAGTTTGCCCGATGGCCATTTTGGGACTAGGAAGGTAACTGAGAGAAGTTTAGTCCTGGTACTCTAACTCAATTGCGCTAAGCTCAAGTGGCAGACACCTGCCCACAGCTCTTGCCTTTAAAAGACTTCTCAATAAAACTCACTGAGAAAACAAGCACAAATAATTACATGCATTTTTTTTTCTTTGGGGTTATATGTACTTGATTGTGGGGGGGTGGGGAAAAACTATTGGACACTCCAGGGCCCAAATAAAAAAAATAAAAATCATGAGTAGTCTTTGAAAGGCAGGTGCTCTGAGCAATTACTTATCTTATAAAGTTGGCTCCACTGAGGTTAACAGCCAGGAAATAACAGGTCCAGTAGTCTCCTTGAAAGCCAGCCAACGAGATAGCGTATAGATCCTTAATAGCATGCAGGTTGATACAGGGTATGTTGGTTACTACCAACTCAATCGTATAGTAAATTGTTTACTCATTGGCAGATGGACTGTAGGGGGAAATAATGTGAGGAGAAATATAAAATAAAATTGAAAATAACTCAGGGGTCTATGAGAATGCGCAGTGCATTCAATCCGGTGGTAAGAGATAAGGAAGGAGAAAAGCCAAACCTGCAGAAGGTGTGTCCTCTCTGGCGACCTGTTACCCAAGTCCAGTGGTGTGGCAGTAAATAGGTGAGTAATTGGACTTACTATAAGTAGTGGGGTCGTCCAAGCCCTGCTGCCAATGAGCAAAGAGATGGAAAAGTAAGAAAGAAAAAGCATCAACGTAACTAAACAGCATTTCTCAATGACCAGTTAACGAACCATAATATATACCCACAAATGGAAACGTACATAACATATTGAGACCAGCCACTTGGAGACCTATTCTTTCCCTTACACATATTCCTTATAGGTAGTAAATAAAATTTGCCAAAGTGATATTCACCCTAGAAGATAGTATGGGCAGATGAGAGAAGGAAGCATAAGAATCAAAGGGGGGAGTGAGAGAGTAAAGAAAAAAAGAAAGGTGGGGGGACATATTATCTTAACAACTTTCTTGCATGACCTTTTAGCAAGCTATAATATTCACACATTCGTGAACACATATGACCTGTTTAAGCCAGCAGCTTGAAAACCTATTCTTCCCCCTACGTGTATTTCTTAAAGGGTGTTAATAACAACTAGATTATTATATGGGCAGAGAAGGGAAGGAAATGGGAGAGAATAGGGGGGAGAGAGAAAATTAAAAAATAAATCCATAAATATTAAAGAGAGTATTAATGAGAATAATAGAATAAATTATTAGAATCCCCTGTGTGGGAAATATTCCCAACAAGGGTGGTCAGTGTGAGTGGTACCCACCCACTCTGGGCATGGACCCTAAAAATATGACATAGAATCAAGAAATAAGGAAATTCTCTTCAGAGAAATTCCTCTTGGGTACTAATCAGTTAACAGGCTAATAAAGGTGAGTACAACATATAACGCTTAACGATGAAATAAAAGCCTAATAATAAAGGATAGGGGTAAAATTATTTATTTGGTAAACCAGATGGCTTTATTATCATTGCCTAAAATGTATTACCCATAAATGATTCTATCCATATAGTTATAAAAAACTGATGGAGTTGTCAACAGTTTAAGGTCTCTCAATTGTCAAACATAGATAAGTACATAGGTCTCAAGGAGAAGATATCCAAATTACATATGGTCTAGTTAAATCTTTAGATAATGGTCCTCCACGTTGCCTTTTCTTGCTGTTAGTACAAATGGGAATTGCCAGCGGTACCTGATTTGGTGTTCCTGTAATGCAGCTGTGACGGGTCGGAGGGCTCGTCGCGTTTGTGAGGTGAGATAGATCATTGTACAACTCCACATTTTGGCCTCCCTCTCATAATGTCATCCTTCAGTTGAAAATCTTGATAACATTGCACGGTGGGGCAGATGGTAGTGGTTTCGGGCGGAGGGCACGGTGTGCTCTATCTATATAGAGGCGTGCACCAGGAGGCCTACTCAGGATGAGGTTGAACAGTGGGATCAATGTTTCCTGCAAATTTTCTGGGCCTTGCAAATCAAGCAGCCCTGCACTCTAATGTTGTGCCTGCGGCTACTGTTATCTAGATCTTCAACATGGAGCTGCAGGTCAGTGAGCTGCCTGACAAGATAAGGAAGGAGAAAAGCCGAAGTCCATGGTTCGTAGTGCTGGACACGCTGCTTCCGGGCCCACGGTTTCCAGCGCTTTTACCCTCCCCTCTAAGTCTGTCAGTGAGGTGCAGAGTGTAGCAATCTCCGTCTGGAGAGTGGATTTTACCTCCTCCAGGATCGTCTGTAGAGCTCCCTTCTTAGGGAGTGAGGCAAAGCACGAGTACCAGTCAGGGGTCTGCCTGTCTCGTGTGTGGGTATCCGTCGGCTGGCCATATTCTGACATGGAGGAGCCCGTGTTGCGATTCAAGGATCCGCGGGATTTGCAGGTAACTGCGGATGGATGCAGATGGAGCCTCTTCTTGCGTCCTGGGTGTTGAGGGGGTCATTTGTATTCACTTTGTTCGACCGATCTTGGTATTATTATTATTATTATTATTATTGCCATTTATATAGCGCCAACAGATTCCGTAGCGCTTTACAATATTATGAGAGGGGATTTAACTATAAATAGGACAATTACAAATAAACTTACGGGAACAATAGGTTGAAGAGGACCCTGCTCAATCAAGCTTACATTCTATAGGGTAGGTGCGGAATGAGGCTAATTAAGGCAGCAGGGCACAGAGCTATTGATTCAGGTGGCCATTCCTGTCCAGCGCCAAACCACGCCCCCAAAAGTGCCAATTTTGACTCAAATCATTTTTGTTAAATGAAAAAAGAGGACACACACTTCACTCATAAAGCATTTCAGAAAGTGCTTTAGGAGTCCAGTGTATCCATTTAGAGCAGATTTACCAATGTATGGCACACATACATTATTGATGGAGTTATTAACTTATGTGTGATTTGTTGGACATTCAGAGTAAATTTCACTTTTACGTTCAATATACTGTAGGCAAATTGGAAAAAAAGATTGTTTTCAATTTGGCTATTCCATTTGAATTCATGTTGGGGTTGATTACCCAAATTCACTGTAATTATATAATTTAATAGTTCGAATGGCAATGTCTAGAGTCTAGACAAAACTGGTTGTGACTTTAGCTATGTTAGAAAAACTGCTATTTTTGCCTACAATTTACAATTCAGATTTGAATATGCTTCAATTCAGAGTTTAGTTAATAGGAACCTATGATTTTCTTGAATTCACATTTTAGTAAATAACCTTGTTCCTTTAAATATAATTTGGCTACTCCAAGCATTAAAAATTTAAGAATGCAAGGTCATACAGGTTGCTTTGAATGATACCAGATGCACGTTTCTTGAATGACATGTAAAAAACTATTTTTACTAAATTTCTAGTTAGTCAGTGCAGGGTAAAAGACTCAAAGCTGCATATTACTTGTAGCTGCTAGGGGTCAGGAAGCAGGCAGGGGCTGTGAAAGCTCAGAGGGCAAAATTCCTGCCCGCATTGTTAAAAAGAGTTCAAAGTTAGCTTTACAGACAGCCTAAGTACAGCTCCTTAGGACTCCCTCGCTCCACCAAACACATGGGAGCTAACAGACTGTAAGACTAGCAGTACAGAAGAAAGGGACATATATGAGTAGGACATAGAGCATTGATATGGAAAGGGCATGTAGAAAGATAGCGTAGATGAGTCAAAGAAGGGACATATGGAAGGTCATATAGAAAATGAGGAGTATAGGTGTGGAGAGGTGACATTGGAAAGAGGGATTGGTTCATATACTTTATTCACTCACTACACAAATACACCCTTTTATTTATCAACTCTCTGACACTTCACATATACATCCTTTCATTCACAGACACACCAAAACGTCACACTGTATAAATCTCATAGATTGTAAGTTTGTTTGAGCATGGCCTTCTTCACCTCCCAAATATCACATTTCTATAATTGTAAAGTGCTGTGGAATATGTTGGTGCTAAATAAATGTAAATAATAATAATAATGACAGGTATTAAACCAAAATGCTGTTCAAGGTCAAGGTGGCGAGTAAATTCTAGGCCTGGCTACTAGCTCAATACTGTATAATACCAGATATATTGATAGGTTCGCTGTAATACAATGAAGCATAATTAGAAGGCGTTTTGTTTTCACGTATTTTTTTTTGCAGAGACCACCTCGGCGATGTAGCGATGTATCCGATAGTGAAATGAAAGAGACTGGGAAACCCAAGGTTGATGCAGATGGAATCTTGCTAGCAGCAGCCGTGGGTGCAAACAGAGCCCAGTCGAATCAAAGAGAGCGTGAAAAGGAACGTCTTAAACTGAGGGAGCGAGAGCGGAGGAGAGAGGCGGAAAAACAGAAAGAAAGGCATAAAAATGCAGAGAGGGAAAAGGAGAGGAAGAGACAGAGAGACAGACAAAGACAGACTGAGAAACAAAGGCAGAAACATTCTGAAAAAAAGCGGAAAAAAAAGGTTATGTAAGCAATTACAGGAAAATAAACAACCAAAGGAGTTTATTCACTGAACGAGAAAGTGAGGAGAACTGACAAGAGAACTGCATGTTTTAGGCCGTAATAGTTGAGTGGTAAAAATAGTTGGATAATTTTTTCAATGTGCAGTTTCTGTGTTCATTCTGCAATTACCAGTTTAGTGAATAAACGCCAAAGGGTTAATTGAGATGTAGTGAGACATAAAAGCTAATTTGTAAACCACTGATAAACACGTTAAAGCCTATGCTTCTACATACAGCCTTAACACATTGGTGTGTGGCGTACTTGAAAATCTTTGTATACATATCATTCACATCAGTATGAAACTTTAGGAGTCCCGACAAATACATCAATAGTGGGAAAATTGCCTAAGTACTTATCCATTGTTATCTAGAGCATATACAATGTTTAAAAAAGTATGCAGTCATTGGCCTTTGTTCAAAAGTAAACCACACAGCAACCATCAATCTCATTTTCAATGTATTTTTATATTTCTTTGGCATTCATGTATGTGATGTTTCTTACGAACAAGTAAACACAATGTCAACGTTTTCATATAATGTGTATATTTAGACGCACTATATTTGAAATCACAAACCGAGAGACAATAAAGAGATCATTACAAATTATTGGGAAAAAAGCCAAATTTGTAAAAAAACACTTTGTTTTAAACGCAACTATTTAGCCCTTACGTTTGCAATTCTGTGTTAAATGCCCTACAAGTCACAGCTTGATGATTGCATTTGTTAATCTATTACTATTTGTAAAGTTGCATATACAAATATATAGATAATATTGTATACAGTTTTTGTTTGTGAAGGAAACTTATATTAAGCAAGCAACACATATAAAGTTTATAGCTGTGAATACTCTAGAAACATTACTTCGCAGTGATGTTGAGAGTGGATTATGATTTGTCACATGTGTGTTTGCGTGTTCTAAAATAGAATAGAACAATGTCAACAATGTGTAGTGTTATAATTATCTATCTCTTTGTGTATATGATCATGTCATCTGACTTATAATATACTGGACGGACTGAATCACTGTTATGACAGATTGGCCAAGAAAAAGTTTCCATTTGGTTCCTAATACCAGTTGTGGTGAATTGAATATTCAATGGAGTGAAAATACATTTTAAAAGGTTATTGCACAGTGGACAGAAGTAATCTAATATAACAATATAGGACTAATTGGGAAGTCACATTTTCAGACTAATTATGTAAAAATAATGTTATAAACCACTTTAATGTAACACAAAATGTGACTCACGGATCATTCTGTTACCACTTTGATAAATACTCGAGTGTGCAAATCCACATTAAGGGAAGGTTCACCAATATCAGCAGTTACCACCAAATAATATATCCCAAAATGCTTTCTTTATTTTCTCAACACCTTCAAGGTATTACATCGACGGTTTCAAAGTCACAACACTATTTCTAAAATCCTTGTTGTAACACAGTTATTAGATTAGTGGAGGTAACCCTTATCTCACACTTCATGGTAAGGTAGCTTGCTGTGGTAGTTGTGGTGCCAGGGCTTCCCCTGTAACTGTCCAACTGTTAATTATTTAAAGGAAGACTATAGTCACCAGAACCACTACCGCTTAATGTAGTGGTTCTGGTGTCTATGGAGTGTCTTGTTGATGTAAACACTGCAACAGTATAAAAAACAACGTCTACATTGTTACCTAGTAACACCTCTAGGAGCCGTTACTCAAATGACCACTAGAGGCCCTTCTGTACTTCAATCCTGTAATCTTCGCATGCATGGAGACACTGAACATTCTCCATAGATATATATGGAATCGCACAGCATATGAACACTAGCCTCCCAATGCTTCTTAGTGAATTTGTCTGTATTAAGCTTGTGTGTTTCAGTAAACTGTCAGTGTGTTTGTCTGTAGTGAGTTTGAGTGTGCCAGTAAGCTTGTGTGTGTTTGTATGAGTGAGTTTGTCTGTGGTGAGCTTCTATGTGTGTCAGGGAGCTTGTATGTGTTTGCATGAGTGAGTTTGTCAGTAGTTAACATGTGTGTGTATCAGTGAGCTTGTGTACATCAGTGAGCCTGTTTTAATGAGTTTGTGTGTCAGTGAGCTTGTCTGTAGTGAGCTTGTGTGTGTGGGTAAGCTTGTCTGCAGTGATCTTGTGTGTTTGTGAGAGTGAGGTTATCTGTAGTGAGCTTATGTGTGTCAGTGAGCTTGTGTGGGTTTGTGCCAGTGAGCTTGTGTGTAGGGAGCTTGTATGTATTTACCAATGAGTTTGTCTGTAGTAAGCTTGTGTGTATGCCAGAGAGCTTTTGTGTTTGTGTCAGTAAATTTGTGTGTGTCAGTGAGATTGTCTATAGTGAGCTTTTGTGTTGATCAATTCAGACAAAATCAATTGGTTCAAGTGGTTTCACAAAATCCAACTGAAAATGCAACTACTAATGACTTCTCCAGTCTCAACATTTTTGAATCCCCTGAATAGAATCACCCACAACTGCACAAATGTGCAAAACTTGTTATCTCAAACACACCTGATGCAACTAATCAAAGGATTCATAAGTTGCACCAGGTGTGCGTGATCTGGAACACTTAACATGAATCATTAACAGATGTATTTAACCAATCAGTGTTAACAGGAGTAGTCCCAGAAGATTGGAAGTTAGCGAATGTTGTGCCCATTCACAAGAAAGGTAGTAGGGAGGAGTCGGGCAATTATAGGCCAGTAAGCCTTACTTCAGTAGTGGGAAAAGGAATGTAAACCATGTTAAAGGATTGGATTGTTGAACATCTAAAAACACACGGATTTCAAGATCAGAAACATGGGTTTACTTCAGGGAGATCATGCCAAACTAATCTTACTGATTTTTTTGATTGGGTAACTAAAATAATAGATCATGGTGGGGCAGTAGACATTGCTTACCTACTCAATTGGTAAGGCAGTGGCTGAGTGACAGGCAACAGAGGGTTGTAGTCAGTAGAGTATATTCAAAGCACGGGCTTGTCACCAATGGGGTCACCAATGTACTTGGACCCATTCTCTTTAACGTTTTTATTAGTGATATTGCAGAAGGTCTTGATGGTAAGGTATGTATTTTTGCTGATGATACTAATATATGTAACAGGGTTGATGCTCCATGAGGGATAAGCCAAATGTCAAATGATTTAGGTAAACTAGAAAAATGGTCAGAGTTGTGGCAACTGACATTTAATGTGGATAAGTGCAAGATAATACATCTTGGATGTAAAAACCCAAGCGCAGAGAACAGAATATTTGATAGAGTCCTAACCTCAACATCTGAGGAAAGGAATTTAGGGGTGATTATTTCTGATGACTTAAAGGTAGGCAGACAATGTAATAAAGCAGCATGAAGTGCTCATGCCATTGTACAGAACACTGGTGAGACCTCACTTGGAGTATTGTACGCAGTACTGGAGACCGTATCTTCAGAAGGATATTGATACTTTAGAGAGAGTTCAGAGAAGGGCTACTAAACTGGTTCATGGATTGCAGGATAAAACTTACAAGGAAAGGTTAAAGGAACTTAACATGTATAGCTTGGAGGAGAGACGAGACGGGGGGATATGATAGAAACATTTAAATACATAAAGGGAATCAACACAGCAAAGGAGGAGACTACATTTAAAAGAAGAAACACTACCACAACAAGAGGACATAGTCTTAAATTAGAAGGGCAAAAGTTTCAAAATAATATCCGGAAGTATTACTTTACTGAGAGGGTAGTGGATGCATGGAATAGGCTTCCAGCTGAAGTGGTAGAGGTTAACAGTGTAAAGGCGTTTAAGCATGCGTGGGATATGCGTAAGGCTATCCTAACTATAAGATAAGGCCAGGGACTAATGAAAGTATCTTTTAAAATTGGGCAGACTAGATGGGCTGAATGGTTCATATCTGCCGTCACATTCTATGTTTCTACTTGAAATACTTGAACTGGCTAGGGGTTTGATGATTGTCACATTTGACTGCATGTTAGAAATATGAAATAAGTCACACAAAGTAAGAAGAGATCATCGCCCTTCTCAAACAAAAAACAGGATACAAAAAGATAGTGAAGGCACCGAATGTTCCTAGAGACACAATTGGAAGCATAGTTTACAAATTCAGAGTTGAAGGGACAGTGGTTAAACTACCTGGACGTGGGCAGAAAAAATAAGCTACCAATGACTGCAACCAGATTTCTGAGAAGGCAGGTTGTGAAAAACCCTTGAATGATTGCACGAGATCTGCAGCAAGACTTGGTGGCAATAGGCACTGAGGTTTCAGCGAGTACAGTAAACTAAGTGCAGAAGGTTTCCATGCCAGAACTTCTAGACGTACACCACTACTGATCCAAAGGCACAAGAAAAGTTAGCTCCAATATGCTCAAAATCATATCAATAAGCAACATAAATTTTGGGATTCTGTTCTGTGGTGTGATGAAACAAACTTTTTGGCCCAATGGATCAGTGCGTGATATGTCTACAGGAAGAAGAATGAAGCATACGCCGAAAAAGAACACTCTGCCTACAGTTAAGCATGGTGGTGGCTCAGTGATGCTCTTGGGCTGCTTTGCATCCTCTGGCACTGGTAACCTGCAGCTTGTGGAATGCAAGATGGATCATTGAAGAATCAGAAAATCCTAGGAGAAAACGTCATGCTGTGTGTGAGGAACCTGAAGTTTGGGCGTCATTGGACCTTCCAACAAGACAATAATCCCAACAAATTCCACCAAGGCTTGGTTGCAGAAGTCCTGGAAAATTCTACAGTGGCCATCACAGCCACCTGACTTGAACCCCATAGAAAATATCTGGTATGATTTGAATAAGGCATTATCAATGGGGCTGGAATATTTCTTTTTTCCAGGGCTGCATTGTATTCCCAGTCTGGCCCTGCCTAAATGGTGACTAAGGCATTATAGCTGGTATTCCTAACGCTATAGTGTTTCATTAAAAAGTATACTACTGGCCTGGCTATGTTGTGCACCCACCATGCTTCCAGCTTCAGCTGATATGCTATTGCAGAAGTTCATACTTATGCATCATCATCAACTCACAACAACTTTTGATATTATTTATTGACTCAGAATGGGTGTAGTGTGAGCAACACAGAAAGATAAGTATCAAGGCATTCTTCCACAGTATACAGGAACTCCAGTCACCATAACCACCACAATGTACTGTGGTCTCCATCTCGCACTACACATTCTTAGCACTACTGGTATCGGAACAACAAGCAATGTAGCACTGTATTCAAAAAGTTGGAGAAAGTGTATGTTCAGTATTCTCGAGGAAATACCCTTTGATCTAATTGCTAATGTCATAGGCACTGGTAACACAATGCAAAGCAAGAAAGGAAAGTAAGAGTATGGAAAATGACAGTGTGCCCCCCTATAAGCCAGACCACCAGTTTTGTTTTGTGTCCTCCCTCATTTCCTTTTCCCCTATATATACGCCCCCAGCACCTGATGTTGGTTATTCGGTCTGTCTAGTTTAGACAACTAGTCTATACTATATTAGAGTGTCAGAGGTAGTCTATTTTAGGAACGTCTTTTGAACTTTATTAAATAAAGTATTTTTTAGATTCTTATTTTAGGGACAGATCCCTTCTCTCTTTTTTAGACCACCAGTTTGGTCACTTTATATAATTCTTCAAACAGAGATAGGAAGAAGGAGTACTTATCCATTGTTATCTAGAGCATATACAATGTTTAAAAAAGTATGTAGTCATTGGCCTTTGTTCAAAAGTACCATAAAGTACCATAAATCTGGTGCACCCAGACAGATCGCTTAAGCCTTGCAAGTTTCAAGGTGGAGACTCCATGGATCGGATTTTTTTTTATAACATGTTAATGTGGAAGCAGACTAGCATGTGCTGGCCTACTGCCACATAAAACCTTGCACTGCCAAAGGGTTTTTGGTTTGTCCGAATAATTTCTCCCAAAACAACCACATGGTCAAAATTTGGATGAACTTAAATGCAAAATAGGCGAATGTTGGTTCATCCGCAATATGTTTTTCAGACAAAACAAATTTTTTTTTTTGCCATCCACAAGTCAAATTTATATATATATATATATATATATATATTAAGTCAAATGAGCTAAGTGGATATGTGATCCACAATAGACATGGGTGTCAAAATTAAATTTTAAGAACACGCTATAGAGCTATAACAGCTATAGAGTATAACAGTTTGTTATACTCCACAAATATATCACGTTCACAGTAAACATATATACTGCATTTATTGAGTCTCAAATGATTTTGCCTACAGCACTTAGGCCAATTGGTTTTAGAGTACCAACATATTCTGAGCTGTCCACATTGGCAGTGTATTTATACCAAAGCCGTGTGTGTTAAAATCAGTTTTAAGAACACATAAAAGCCTTAATTCATACAGTTTGTTATTCTCAACGACTGTTTCACATTTACAGTAAACATCCATTGATCAGCCACAACATTAAAACCACCTGCCTAATATCATGTAGGTCAATCGTATTTTAGCCTACATATTGCCATTTGTATTTAGTATGTTGATTACAAATTCCTAGAGGAAAAACAAATTATTTTAAAAGTAGGAGTTTGAGAATTTCAAATGTTATTCGAGTTGGCAGGAAAGAACATTGTTATTGGCAACCTTAGAGTCAAGGCTAAAAGTGGTTCCAATTGAATCAGGATAGAGCCTATCTGGTTTGTCAGGGATTCAGACATTTAGCAATGCTTCTGTGCAAACTAGAAAACAAACCACAAATGATCTTAACCCCTTAAGGACTGGACTTTTTTTGCGATGTTGTACATTTGCGACCAGGCATCTTTTTGACACTTTTGTGGTGTTTGTGTTTAGCTGTAATTTTCCGCTCTCTCATTTACTGTTCCCATACAAATTATATATTGTTTTTTTCAGGACAAAAGGGGCTTTCTTTACATACCATTATTTATATAATCTCATCTAATTTAATTTAAAAAAAATGAAAAAATATGATGAAAAATTGAAAAAAATACACGTTTTTTGAATTTTATGTGAAAAATCTTTTACTCATCTACAAAAGCGAATGAAAAAAACTGCTAAATAGATTCAAAATTTTGTCCTGAGTTTAAAAATACCCAGTGTTTACATGCTTTTTGCTACTTTTTTGCATGTTATAGGGCTATAAGTACAAGTAGGATATTGCGGTTTCAAAACATACATTTTTAAAATGTATCAATAGTGACATTGTAACACTATTATCTGTCATAAATTGCTAAATAACACCCCACATGTACATATTTTTTTAAAAGTAGACAACCCAGGGTATTCAATATGGGGTATGTCCAGACTTTTTTAGTAGCCACTTAGTCGCAAACACTGGCCAAAGTTAGCGTTCATATTTGTTTGTGTGTGAAAAAAGTAAAAAACTAAATTGAACGCTAATTTTGGCCAGTGTTTGTGACTAAGTGGTTACTAAAAAAGACTGGACATACCCCATTTGCAATACCTTGGGTTGTCTTCTTTTGCAAATGGTATGCCATCATGGGGGTAATTCTCATTCCTGGGCTACCATACGCTCTCAAAGGCAACCTAACCAACCTGGCCATTTTCAATGTAAAATATTTGACCGATATATTTGACCCTGTAACTTTCAAAAACGCTATAAAACCTGTACATGGGGGGTCCTGTTCTACTCAGGAGACTTTGCTGAACACAAATATTAGTGTTTCTAAACTGGAAAATGTATCACAACAATTATATCATCAGTAAAAGTGCTGTTTGTGTGTGAAAAATGCAAAAAAATTCACTTTCACTGACAATATCATCGCTGTGATATGTTTTACTGTTTTGAATCACTAATATTTGTGTTCAGCGAAGTCTCCCGAGTAAAACAGTACCCCCCATGTACATGTTTTAGGGTGTCGTAGAACGTTACAGGGTAAAATACAGTGATAGCAAATTAAATTCTCTGGTCTTTCGGCCTGGGTTGGCAGGCAGGTCCCTTAAATTGCAATCAATAAAATAACTTAATTATGTAAAAATATTACCTAAATACGCACGTAGAATTTAAATATATATGCATATTTATATATTTGAAGTCTACGTGTATATTTATATAATTATTTATGTAATTTTGTATATCGACATATGAATAGTTCGCATTCTTTTTATTTATTTAAATATACATAGATATATATACAATTTCATTCTAAGTGTATTTTGATATAAATATATATATATTAATATCAAAATACAGTTAGAATAAAATTTCGTATAGATATATAATTTTTTTTCAATTTTTTATTATTATTTTTAATTTTTTTAATTTAATTTAAATTATTTATTATTCGTATTTTATAATAATATATATATACAATATATATAGTTATTATATATATTATATATATACGTGTGCAAATTAATTATAAGTGTATTTTTATATTAATATATGTACATATTAATATAAAAATACACTTAGCATGACATTATATATATGATATATAGACATATATTATATAGGTATAATATATGTCTATATATCATATATATACACATATATAATAATATATTTTTTTTTATTAACTATAACTTTATTTTTTTTTATGATTTTACACATGCAGGGAGACTGCCTGTCAGCACAGACAGTCCCCCTGCAGGCAGAGACATGGACACCTATTGTGACCATGTGGTCGCCCTGTTGGGCGATCACATGGCCCCAGGGGTCCTAAACCGCCATGGGGAGACTGTCTGGGCTGCAGGCAGTCTCCCCACACCGGGAGCACCGCCGATCGCCGCCGGGGGAACGACGGCGATCAGGTAAGTACATTTTAAATTTAGGACGGTTCAGGACCGTCGTCGGTCGGCAACGCAAAAATGCCGATGACGGTCCTGAACCGTCCTGCGTCCTCAAGGGGTTAATCGAGCAGCTCATACCCTATGCAGAGGTCAAGCTTTGCAAATAGGCAGATAGAATGCTAAAACAGATGTTGAAAGGAACTGGCAGACACTATCGTCTTGCATATTGAGCCACAAATATTATGCAATGAGTAGAGGAAATGGTAGTTGTAAAATACAGAGGAGTATCCCAGGAATATCATTACTAACAAAGAATATGAGAACTCTGAGAACAGACAAAACCTTAGAGAAACTCAGTAGCATGGCCT
This sequence comes from Pelobates fuscus, assembly GCF_036172605.1. Taxonomy (NCBI): domain Eukaryota; kingdom Metazoa; phylum Chordata; class Amphibia; order Anura; family Pelobatidae; genus Pelobates; species Pelobates fuscus. The sequence goes on along the minus strand of NC_086321.1, from coordinate 179,324,090 downwards.
TCGGTAAATCCCTGCTCAGGTCCCAATCATTTTTGATCACTTATGCCATTACAGAGAGGATCAGTTCCAAGACATATCAGACTGACCCCACCCATAAGGGCATTCTAGAACCAAAATTTCTCTCTGCCTGAGAGAACCCTGGCCAATCGTTTCAGCCTCCTTCTTTGGACCTCGTCAGTGAGGTGTAGCTGATGCCTCTCTAGGCACAGTAAGCCCGGGGTCCACGTCTGGATTACCCTTTCAACTTAAGGAGAGCCAAGATAATGCAACAAAAACAAAAATTATGAAAACTCTGAGAACGGACAAAAGCTCTGAGGAACTCATTAGCCTGCCCTTAGGTAAATCCACGCTCAGGTCTTAAAATAGTTTCTGCTCACTTGTGCCATCACAGAGAGAACCAGCCAGTATCATATTAACCTTTATATATTTAAAATGCTTAGATTATTTTCTTAACATGTGCAGTATTAAGTACAATGGGTGGAGTAGGTTTGGCAGGCATAGGTCCCTTAAATGTGACTGCTCCCTAGGGTACATGGAGCCTAGTACAGAGGATATAAAAAGAATAACCAATTTTACTGCAGGACTTATTCTATGCAGGGTGTTTCCGAGCAGTTCTTAGTGAATGAATCACAGACCAACAAGTTGGAAACAAGTGGTTATATATTCGCCTTTACCACTAAACACTGCTGAGAATAACTTCTAAGACAACTAAAAATCCATTTAGGATACTTTCCATCTCTAAATGCCAGACCTACTTAGACACATTTCCCAGATGTGGTAAAAAAAAGTAATTTGTTAGCTACCTAACATAAGACAAAACGCCCAATAACCTAACTTCAGCCAATGGCCACTAAACTTTTCCTAATGAATAGGAAGATACATTATGACTTTTTTTTGTTTGTTTAGGAATTGTATCCTGCACTCCTTGATGAACATCCAAAGAAATTAGCTTTGATCGACAAAATTGGCCTTCCCCATATAGCTGACTAGAGTACAAGAAGTTCTCAAAAACATCTTATTCAAAAGGTGGGAAATACCAGAATCTGTTGATTTACTGTCAGAATATTATAAATTCCTAAATGTTCCATTAGCCACTTTACTCAAATCAATTTATAAAGACCAACACCCTCAATGTGACCAGAACATACAGTACCTGTTTCCCAAAACAGGAAAATAAATCTGCATTCAAACAATTTGCAAACAATACGTGAATATCAACAGCTTGGTTTTGTAGCGTTAGACACCCTCTAGTTGGGGTAACGTTCTTGTGGTAATTATAGCTATATAACATAAAAGGTCTGGACCTTAAAGGACAATTGTCACCTCAACACTATTTTTTAATATTATAATCATTTCATCAAGTATTGAAAGGAAATAGATTCTGTGATAAGCTAAGCATATGTTAAAAAATGAGAACAACTCATTCAACAATCTACCTTTAGTTTATGACAGGATCATTCAGCCATATACATACACCTTGGTTCAGACTAGGGATGTGCATGTGCAAAACATTCAGTTCAGTTCGGTTAGAAAATTCGGGTAAGTAAAGAAAAAAAAAATTCTGATTCAGCAATTTGGACCAATGGCATTTGGTTCAGCACTTCCGAAATTCAGAACTTTCGTAAGCATCCCTCTTGTTTTGCCACTTTACAGATATCCGAAGCACTTTGCCAACACAACCACTTACACATCTGTAGGGCTCCTTAACCCTAACCACCTACACATCTATAGGGCTCCCAGTGCCTGGACTGCCACCACAACCACTTACACATCTATAGGGCTCCCAGCTTATTGGTCAAGATTCCTGTCATCAATCACATAATTTTCCCTTCGTCTCTTGTTTTGACACTTTTCAGAAATCCGAAGCACTTCACCACTTCGGAAATTCTGCAATCCTGCAATTCGGTTAGGTATGGCACTTTGGAAATTCGACACTACGGCAATTCGAACTTCGGACATTCGTAAGCAACCGAATGTCCCAATTGCACAAAATTCATCCGAATGTAAATTCGTAACGAAACGAATGGCACGTGTCTAGTTCAGACAGTGTTTAAAAACCTCTATATAGTCTTTATGGTCTTCCCTGCTTCACTCAATGCACAGAGCAGTAACATCATTAGAACAACAAACACTTAAATACACACACAGTCTGACCCAAGATGGATCTGTATGGCTAAAGGATCCTGTCATATACTAAAGATCGGGATGAGTTCTCATATTTCTTTTTTTATATATTCTCCATTTAACAAAGAACTAATTTCCTTTCAAAACTTGGTGAAGGATCATTATATTAAAAAGATAGTGTTGAGGTGACCATTCTCATTTTAAATAGCCCTTACATTGAATCACATGTCTGGGCTTTAAAAAAAAAAGTTTTGCTAGCTTTTAGATGTTTTTAATGGGATTTGTGGCTGCTGAATTTGAAAATCCCAATAAACATGTCATATCACCCACAGTTTTTTCACAATATCAATGTTTCGGTACCATGTACTGATTTGTGGTACCAACAGTGTATTGTACAATTTTGATACTTTTTTAAACTGATTTCTGTGTTCCATAGACGCAAATTAAACAATTAAAGATGCAAATTAGACATTAAATGTCTGTTAGAAGATATTCACCCCTTTCTTTTTAGGATTCTGAAAGGCGAGACTCTTGTTGTGTTCTGCATACTGTAGTTAATTGTAAATTCTGGCTAGCCGTGGATGTGTCAACAGTCCAGATAACCTTTGCTACATTTGTGAGGAACTGATCATTAAGAAACATCAAGGTAATGTAAACGTCTTTTATTAGAAATGTGTACCATGCCTACTTTGGATTGAAATTAGGAGATCAAGACAAACCTACAATATTAGTTTTATTTGCATAGAGGATCCAAAGAGGTGGTCAAAAAGGCAAAAATAATCATTCAGATTTGGAGTGCCAGTTGATATGGAGGGAGGCAACGATTAGTGTGATGACAGCTATTTTTGCTCTTGCGATGTTAAAGGCTGTAACTTGAAAGGTTGAGAAAGACACTGTCTATCCAAACCATCAACTATACGACCTGTTCCATACAGCCTAGAAATACCAGTTCTACTGCCACCAGAAACATTTGAAGATTTGTCTAGTAATGCAGGATCAGATACTGATGATGACTTTTTGTTGTTCACTAAAAAGGAACTACATTATTTAGTCAGAGATTCTGCTCCAGATTGCAAGAAAAATCTTTATAAGCAGCAAAATGAGTAATTTTTCACTGCTAATTTAATTCAGTCTCATGATAAAAAAATTAAAGATGTCAAAGTTAGTTGTGAATAAACAGTATGCGATGGAGCAAATCTGAGGTAATTTTTGCATTCAGAACCCAAAATTCATATAAAATCACCATACATTTTGGAGAAAAAAAAATGCATGACCCTCAATTTCGTTGGCTTGTGTAACTTTATATGTACATTCATTTAACAGGCTAGATTCTACACTTTTGATTATGGAGAGGAGGAGCCTAGCAGGGAATACCCCCATATGTTTAATAACCCTAGACCCTACTTAGATCCTCAAGGCAGTTCCAAAATATTCATTAAAATGAATGAATTTTAATCCAAATTAAAATAATTTTCCTCAATAACGCACATAAAAGCTTCCTTTCACGTTTGTACTTCCTATAAGATTTCCATGGTGAGACGGTGAGGCTGCACCAGTGCCCGCACACTGAGGGGGCCCATCAGGTAGCCCATGCACTAAGGGCCACCCGATGGGTGTTGCTGAAAAGGGGCCTGGCTGGGTGTCGCGGCCCTCTAATGCCCAGGCCCCTTTCACTGTAACAGGTCACTTCATTCCAGCTACAGCAGCAGCCACACGGGAGGAAGAGGAGGCAAAGTAGAAGGTAGCAACAAAGGAGGGGGGAAGTATGGAGAGTCCCAGACCCACACTCCCATCACACTGAGTCAAAAGCAGGACCCCAGGTGTGTGTATTTGTGTGTCAGGGTATTTGTATGTGTCAGTGTGTGTATCTGTGTGTCTGGGTGTTTCTGTCCGTGTGTCAGGGTGTTTGTATGTGTCAATGTGTATCTGTGTGTCAGGGTGTTTGTGTCAGTGTGTGTATCTGTATAGAAAAACAGAGATAGGCGCTCACTACAATAGTACATAAGTAGGCAGAAATAAATCAGAGAGGATTCCCAAAACCTAGCAAGCAATACAGACTGTAACAAACAAAGTGACAAACCGCACCCAGAAGGTGTAGTGTAAATATACAACACCCTTGTGTTAATATAAATGCATATAATTACATATACTTCTTAGTAGCTCATGACATGTGCACAGACGTTATTCGGCATGTGCAAAATTATAAATAAAACACAGACACCGCTTATTCTGTTGGAGTACAACGTCCACAGCTTTATTAATTATAAAATATTTAAATTAACAATTTAGGGTCATTGTCAACAGTAATAACTCCGTTCCTCTCGATCCCAAATACCCCTGACAATGACCCTACCAAAACAATACAAACATAACAATTGATACATAACGAATAATACCTGGCCTACCAAAGAGGCCCCCAACATTTGTTTACCTGCAGGGGTGTACCCAGACACCCCTACACCCCTAGGTTCGTCGCCACCTACGGGCTAGAACCTACCAAACACTTTAACTTCCGTCCTACTCCAGCCTAGAACTTGGCATAACACATTCATAACCCCCAAATAGCCAGTTTACCCAAGCCCTATTTCCGCCACAGCACATGGCTTGACCCCATAAGCTCCTGTGCGACCCCCACCACACATAAATAGGGCCTGCGCAATCCCCTCTTGCAAGCCTAAGTTGAATAAGTCGCAACCTACATCAGAAAGGTGAACACCGTCCGACCTAAAGTAACCAGGTAACATCTCCTCCAGTTCCCTGTGTCGTACCACTACGCCCCCCACTCTCCGAACAAAACTAGCCATGATCTTATTGATCTTACCCCTGGATCGTGCGACCGCAGCCGTGTCCCTGGCGTGTCTCCACCTGCACCGAGGCACCATCTCCGACCACACCACCGTCACGCCAGGGACCAGGTCCCGCAGCCGATCCACATCCCGCTTCATCTGCCTTACCAAGCCGCGCAGCGGCACCAAACCCAGGTCATTACCCCCGCCGTGGATCACCACCACGTCTGGCAATGCCCGTCCCATCACCTTGCGAAAAAGTTCCCCACTGATGCTCCGCCAGTCAAAGCCCCGATAACCAAACCAGTATATCTCCACTTGCTCCAAAGGAAAGCCCAGCTGTATCCCATTCTTTCGAACTGCAGCTCTCTTCTGAGCCCAATAGACGTAAGAATGACCAATTATCCATGCCGTCCAACCTAGGAGAGACAAAAAACAAAGGTAAGCATCACCCCTGCAGCCCGGCTGCACCCCCACATTGTTATGTTCACACCAACCTGTCTGGGCGTACATACGAGCGAAACCGCATTGATTCCCAACGACCGATACGCTTGATCCGCTCGTTCCCCAAACCCAGCCGTGCGGCTTCCGTGGCCGCCCCAATGCGGAAGGAGTGCGTTCCGAATTGCAAGGGATCTAGCCCCATCCCCTTTAACCCCAACCGAAAAATCTTAGTAAATTGGAAGCGCGACAGCGCTGAACCATCCGCATGCACTAAGAAGCAACCCTTGACTTCCGGCCTTAACTCCAGGAACCTGGCCCCGCAGGCCACTGGGCACACACCCGATCCCGGCAACGCACCCAGCGTAACCGCACAACCTTTCCCAAAGACATCCGTCTTGGAACGGGCCAACCGTATCTGCACCCTGTCCGAACACACCGCTACGTCCTCCAATCTCAGTCCCCCATTACCCGCCTTGCTTGCACTGACCAATTCCCCAATCCTAAAAGCCCCGAAAAAGGCCCACACAAACGCCGTTGAAAACAGAGCCACCTCGTGCCCAGAAGAACATATGTCTGGTAACCGCTCCACCAAACCCTGTAGAACCTGAAAGGAAACCGGCCTCCTCTCATCCCGAACCTTCTTACCTTTTCGAAAGCCCCGCACCGCCTGTCTTACCAGGAAATGTTTCGTCACATCCACCCAACCATTGAATTTAAAGAGAAATGCCAGGGCCGCGAGGTGCCTATCCACCATGGAGGGGGAGGAATGCTCAGCAAACAAACGGCACAGAATCCATAACAATACCTCCAACCGGCTAGATGCAGAGACATCCAAGCCTAACAGAAGCACAGTCTCATCCCAAACCCGCCAAACCTTAGCGTAAGAAGACCATGTGCCCGGGGCCAGCGAATGTTTTATGTACTCCCCAAGCAGGATGTCGCGAGCTGCCACATCTCCTCCGGGCAAGCGTGTCCCGTGTCCTGCGCCTCCGGTGCCGCCTCCCAAAAACGTTCCCACTGAAAACGAGACAACGCGTCAGCCACAACGTTTTCCAAACCCGGAATATGCTTAGCCCTGAACACAATGTTAAATGACATGCATAACAACACCAACTGTCTCAGCAATCGAACAACCGGCAACGAGGACGCAGACAAGCCATTAATGGCCTGCACCACTGCCATATTATCCGAGTAAAATACTACCTTCTTGTTAGAAAGGTCCCCACCCCACAATGTCACCGCAACTACCACCGGAAAGAACTCCAGGAATGCCAGGTTCCTAATCAGCGGGCTCGACCTCCAAGCCACCGGCCACTCCTCCGCGCACCACCGACCCGCGAAAAAGGCCCCAAACCCTACGCTACCCGAAGCGTCCGTGAACAGTCTCAAATCCTCCGAGGACCCCACCGGCACCCGGAAAAATACCCGACCATTAAAATCCCGCAGAAAGCGCGCCCACACCCTTAAGTCAGCCCTCATCTCTGCTGAAACTCTCACGTAGTGCGACGGCCGCTTCAGCCCGCTCGTTGCGTGAGCCAGCAGCCGGCAAAAAACTCTCCCCATGGGAATCACCGACAAGCGAAGTTAAGGCTCCCTATCAACGACTGCAAACCCCTCAACGTCACCTTCCTCGCCTTCGCCACCGCATCCACCGATTCCCGCAGGGCGTGCAGTTTGTCAAGCGGCAACCTGCACTCCCCTCGCACTGAGTCAATTTCCAGCCCTAGGAAACTGAGGCACGTTACCGGCCCCACCGTTTTATCTGCCGCCACCGGCACCCCAAACTTATGTGCTACCCACTGGAACACTTTCAGTATCTGCCCACAACGCCCCGTCCCCGCCGGGCCGACACACAAGAAGTCGTCCAGGTAGTGTACCACCGCACCCCCTGCCGACTCCTTCCGGACCACCCACTCCAGGAACGTGCTGAACTTTTCAAAATATGCGCAAGATATAGCGCAACCCATAGGCAAACAGAGATCCACAAAGAACTCCCCGTCGAAGTAGCAACCAAGTAAATGATGACAATCCGGGTGAATGGGAAGCAATCTAAACGCCGCCTCCACATCCACCTTAGCCATCAATGCCCCGCGCCCCGCCCTCCGCACCAACTCGACAGCATTGTCAAATGATGTATAGGAGACTGAGCACAAGGTCGCGTCGATATCATCATTCACCGACGCCCCAGCCGGGTACGATAAGTGATGTATCAAACGGAACTTACCCACTTCCTTCTTAGGGACCACCCCTAGCGGTGACACCCGCAAACCCGGCATGGGCGAAGCCGCAAACGGGCCTGCCATCCTCCCCAAACTCACCTCCTTCTGCAATTTCTCCCTAACCACCCCCGGATGAGCCAGCACCGATTTGAGATTCCCGCAAAGCACACCCGGACCCCTGTCCTGGAACGGAATCACGAAACCGTTCGTGAACCCGTCCCACAAAAAACTGGCTACTTCCCGGTTAGCGTATTGCCTTAGCCACGGCAACATCGCGTCTACCTTCACCGGAGATGCCCCCCGCCGCAGAAACGGGGGCTGCCGCGCCAGTGCCCCCCCCTCCAGTGCCAGCTTTCCCTTTCTTGAAGCATCTGGAGAGGCCATGATTGCCGCCACAGCCGGAGCACTCATGTTTGAATTTACAGGACGCTCCCCACTTGCACTGCCCCTCATTGAAGAGCCAGCACAAACCCTTCTTCTGTCCCGCCGACGCGCCACCACTTGGGCCCGCGCCGGCTGTCCCGAGAAAGGGAGCACTCTTTTGGGCCATCATCAACCTCATCCACAAAGGCAGGTCCATCTGGTCCCACCGCATGGCCGGATTCGCCGCTAGGCGCTGCCTAAACTGCTCATCATACCTCCACCAAGTCCCCCGTAGGTCCTGTATGCATCCCCAATGTCGTCCAGATAGCAAAAAAGCTGTGAGCATCGTTCCGGGTTCTTTTCCCCGATCACGCTCGCCAGTATGCAGAAGGCACGCAGCCAGTTACCGAATGTCTTAGGTATCTTACGATACTTACGCCTTTTCTCCTCTTCCTCCTTTTTTGCGTCCTTCTTGTCTTCCTCTTTCAAATCTAAAAACTCCTCTAAGGGAAGAAGAGAAAATATTTCGACAAATTCCCCCTTACCTATCCTCTCCTTAACTTCAGCCTTCAAATGACAGCCCAATGGTCCCGCGAAGGACACGTGTACGTTCTGTCTAGCCGCCTCCGAAATATCACCGCGGTCCTCCAAAGCACCCGCACAGTCGACCTTCCCAGTATCCGCATCCGCGGCGCCCCCTCTCGCGCCCCCCGCCGGTGTCGCCACGGGACCCCCTCCTACACCTAAGTCGCTATCCGCTGCCCACACCTTCCCGAAGTGTCCAGGGGACCCAGCCTCCCCCGACCATGACCCCAAAAGTGATTGCAAGCATCCTAACAAGCTCCCAGAATGAGGTGTAGATGTCAACTCACCACCCACTCCCCGGACCTCGGATGGCCGCGGGGGTACCGTCCTTTCGACCGCCTCGACTGGCTCCGAAGCGTCCAGGGGACGTCGTTTCCTGCCCGCCCTGCTGCGATCCATTCTTGTAGGCGACACACTTCGTGACCTGTAATGAGAAGGTGACCTGGGTAGTCTGTTCATATTGAGCCTCACCCGTCCGTCACATTTGTCTCCTGTCCCGTCAAGACCAGACCCCGTCCCCCGCTTGGCCTGAGACCCACGGTCGCTCCTAGTCCCGCTCCACCTGGAAACAACACTGTCTTTCGACCCTGACTCGCTGCGCCGGTACCTCCTCCATCCGTCCCTAGTGGTGGACCTCCTCCTCCTATCCCTACTCCTCGAGGGACTCCTGTCCTTGGACCTGCCTCGCTCTGAAGATCGTCCTGAGCTGCCATATCCATCCCTCCCGCTGCCTGGCGTGGCTCTATCTGCCCCCCTCGTGGGGCCTGCCCTGCGCCGTTGAACCTGGGAGCGACCTGAGAAGGCCTCCCGCGCATCACACCCCCGGGGTTCCCCGTCTGCATGGCCCCTCCTCTGGCTCCGACTATCCCGCCTCGCGCTGTCCTTCCCGGTCACCAGCTCCCTTACTCTCCTTCCAACACTCCGCTCCTGGCTGTAGTCCCTCTGCACCTCTGACCTGCCGCTGGGCTGGGGCACACTCCCACTCCTCTGGCTCCCTCCATCCCCGGAATCCACTCCTGAGGACCTAACCCCTGACAGGGCTGACTTGCTTGTCGAGCTGCCCGCCTGGACCCCACCACCTCCATGTGAGCCCGCTGTCATGGTGCTCCCCGATCCCCTGACACCCCCCTGCCCCTCAGTGTTGCCCCCAGGGGGCGACTCACCGGGACGCTGGGACACCAGCACTGCTCCTCCTCCGATCCTCTGCTCAGCCTCCTTGCCCTGGGCTCCAGCAACAGCCAGGGGTGTCCTTTCTTCCGCCCGTCGGCAGAGGGCGCTCTGGGCTAGAGGCCCCTTCCCGGCCTTCCGTCGCACCTGACCGGCACCGTGACGACCAGGCAGCACCAGCCGCCGTTCCGAGCCTCCCCAGCTTCCAGACCCACCAGCCACCTCGTTCTCCATGACTGCAGGGCTCTTCTTCCTCCGCGCCACCGGCACCGCACCCGGACTGAGCCGCTGGGGCGGTCTCGCCCGCCTGACAGGCCTCTTCTCGGCCGCACCGACGGGGGGAGCAGACGTGCTCGGAACCCCCAGCTGCTCCTGTAACCATCCGAAGCCTCTCTCCTGCACCAACGATCGGACTCCAGCCAGGATTTCTTCGGCGGACGCCATGACCTGCAGCAAAAGAAAAGAAGAAGAGCTACTCTGACCTGTAACAATTCACAGGTAAGGGCAGCTCAGATTAAGATGGCCTCAACCTAAAATGGCCGCTATTTAAACTACCCCTCTCCTCCCCACACTAGCTAGGCCCACCCCCTGACCTCCAATTCACCTGCCAACTTTCTGGCCCTGTCAAGGCCCACTCCCCCCCTGCGTTGCTCCATGGGCTACAGTAAAGTTAGTCCTCTATACACTTTACACAAAGCACGACATATACAATTTACGTATTATATTATTTATTGTTCTTTTCCATTTTTTGAGGTTATCAAATTGCTCAATACCTGTATATACCGACCTCAAAGAAGTATATGCAATTAAATGCATTTATATTAAAGGGACACTAAAGTCACATTAACAACTTTAGCTTAATTAAGCAGTTTTGGTGTATAGAACATGCCCCTGCAGCCTCACTGCTCAATCCTCTGCCATTTAGGAGTTAAATCCCTTTGTTTATGAACCCTAGTCACACCTCCTAGTGCACAGCCTTCCATAAACACTTCCTGTAAAGAGAGCCCTATTTAGGCTCTCTTTATTGCAAGTTTTGTTTAATTAAGATTTTCTTATCCCCTGCTATGTTAATAGCTTGCTAGACCCTACAAGAGCCTCCTGTATGTGATTCAAGTTCAATTTAGAGATTGAGATACAATTATTTAAGGTAAATTACATGTGTTTGAAAGTGAAACCAGTGTTTTTTTTCATGCAGGCTCTGTCAATCATAGCCAGGGGAGGTGTGGCTAGGGCTACATAAACAGAAACAAAGTGATTTAACTCCTAAATGACAGTGAATTGAGCAGTGAAATTGCAGGGGAATGATCTATACACTAAAACTGCTTTATTTAGCTAAAGTAATATAGGTGACTATAGTGTTCCTTTAACATAAGGGTGTTGCATATTTACACTACACCTTCTGGGCGTGGTTTGTCACTTTGTTACAGTGTGTGTATCTGTGTGTCACGGTGCACTCAATCCAAATATAAGATCCTGGGTTCAACCAAACCATAAACCAGCACCAGGTCCCAAATACAGTAGGTAAGAGAGAATAAGGTCCAGGCACTGCAAGGAATCAGTAAGGCAAAGTTTAATGAAATCCAACAGTCAGCAAGCTTGAAGCCTGAAAAAGACCATTTTGGTTGAAACGTTACTGACTGTTGGGTTCTTATTAAACTTTGCCTTACTGACTCCTGATGACCCAACAGTCAGAAAGCTTGATCTTGAAAAAGACATTTTGGTTGCCTGGACCGTTTTCTCTCATAGGGTGTGTATTTGTATCCGTGTGTGTGTATCTGTGTCAGGGTGTTTGTGTCAGTAAGTGTATCTGTGTGTCAGGGTATGTGCCAATGTGTTTGTATGTGTCAGTGTGTATCTATGTGTATTTCAATTTGTATCTGGATGTGTGTGTATGTGACTGTGTTTATGTGTGTATCTGGGTGTGTGTGTAAATGTGTATGTTTATCTGTGTACGTATGTATGTGGCAGTATTTGTGTGTATATGCATACATCCCAGCAATCAAACACCAACACAACATATAAAGACACCCCTGCAAACACAAACAGTACATACAAACACACCCTGGTATTAAAATGCCAAAATTGTAAACACCCATTCATTCACATAGCAACACTACACCCAAATGTACACCTGCATTTGAAGGCCAACACTACATACAGATACTCCCCTGCATTCAAACGCTACACAAAAGCACACCACCGCATTCCAATGGCAATAGTACATACAAATACATCTTTACATGCGCACATATACTCTATACCAGGAGTTCACAATTTTTTTCTGTGGAACCCTTTAACATAGTGTACCAACATCGTGGAACTCCCCCAAAATTTTGCACCATAGCACAAACCTTTTAACCCCTTAAGACCGGAGGGCATACAATTACGCCCTATTTTGAGCGGCTATAAACGCCGCCGGGCGTAATTGTACGCCCTCCGGTCTTTTCTTACTTACCCGGTCGCCGGCGATCCCGCGCCGCGATCGCGGTTGGGGGGACTCCCAGGGAGCCCCCCGCGGCAGATCCTCACTCCTGGGGGCCCCCCCCGGCCATGTGAGAGTGAGGTCCTTGCGAGGACCTCACAATCACATGGCCGGGTTAGCTGCCTGCTGCAGTGCCAGCAGGGGGACTGCCTGTAATGACAGTCCCCCTGCTGGCTGGAAATTAAATAAAATGTAATTAAATAAGTGTAAAAAAAATATATATATATATACTTAGATCATATATATATATTTGTAGTCGGGGACAAAAGCCGTATACATGATAAGTTAGATATATGAGCAAGTCGGTTGTAGTGTGCCGAAACCGACGTATCGGGTAGGCCTGCAATAAAAGAGGGCCCACCTGTAATAGTAATATGTATAAGGGGAGAGGTGGGAGGGATGAACCAGGCAGCATCAGCCCTGTGGTGTAGGGGGCTTGAGTTTAAATAGCCGGGTAACCCCTCCCACAACTTCAGGCTACGCCTTCCAATTTGTAGTCGGGGACAAAAGCCGTATACATGATAAGTTAGATATATGAGCAAGTCGGTTGTAGTGTGCCGAAACCGACGTATCGGGTAGGCCTGTAATAAAAGAGGGCAAAAAGTTGAATAAGATACCTTATTACACATCTTTACGTTGCGAGATTCATAACGGCTTGTCCTACTCAAATCTAGCTCTGGTTGTGGTATGTATCTAGTATTATACTGTGGATTTCCAGCGTCCTAATGTTTATGGTGTGAGCAGGGACATTTTTCTGGAAGCAGCTGATGATGCCCTGATTCTGGAGGAATGTCCCGAAAAGGCATTGGGGTTGAGTCCCCGCCTAGTTAAGAGGGTTCTGAGGTACATTATGAATGTGAGTGGTTTGCCCTGCAGTTAAATAGGGGCATATTGAGATTTGGTCCTGTGAGTGATAACCTGTAAAGGTCTGACATTTTGACCGGCACCTTATTGCCCGTAGGATTGTCCCTACGTATTACATATGGCAAGAGGATGTGAACTGTTTGGTACTAGGATGGGCACTTAAGACATGGTGTAGCCAGCCAGGTAAGTTTTGTAGTGTTAAGAGAGATTTTATAAATTGTGTGGGCAAAAAGGAGAGGAGTGTCGCAATGGTGACTAGTGAACGAATATCGGTTTTATGGTAATCGCTGGTAAACTTGTTGTAAAGGTTAAATCTCTATTGTATGCTTGTGATGTATAATCAGAGAGGGCAGCTCAATCCAGAAATCTGCCAAATGCCATGAGGCGAGTTAGTGCAGTATTAAGCCATGGAATGTGGGTATAGCCAGCTGCTTTATTGTCAGAAAATCACTTGACTTCCCCTATCCGATCATACCTCCCCAGGCCTTGTAGGCGGCCACTATGGGGCAGATTCCAAAGAAATGTTGAAGAGGAATAGAAATTCTTTTTTTTTTTTTTTTTTTTTTTTTTTTAGAGTCTCAACTGGCCAGGCAACTCAGAACCAAAAGTCACCAAATTGGCTGTGAAATCAGTGTGTGCGGACGCATTGGTCCATGTAACTGGGAAATGATGAGAAATGGCGGGAATAACCTGGCCCCCAATCCAATGTGGTATGAACCTGAGCCATATGTGTAGGTCTGCTTACAACTAGTGCCAGAATGCAACTGTCGGTGGGAAGAAGACTCAGCGGTCGGGAAATAAATGTGCAGAATAATTCTCATGGCAAACCTCAATGTGCCCAGTAGGACTGTAGATCCATTCTCCCCCCACCCTCCCCGCTTGTTCTTCAGAAGAAAAGGTTCCCAGGACTCCGATGCGCTGTACCTTCTCTGTAGGTGGACATGTTCTGTAGCTTATTAGTGTCAAGATGAATGCCTAAGAAGGTCAGTTTGTGAAAGTGGAACCCATAGTGAGGAAAAGTGCCATCGTCTTGTGAATACTAACCAGAGCGGAGTGAGGGCGTTCTATCATGAGGAAGTTATCTAAGATAACCGGTGACTGCAGGACATTCGCTAATATTGAGTGTTCGTCAACATAGTGTGTTAGAAAATAAGATAAACAGCTTGGGGTTACTCTTTGCTCTAAAAGTTACACGTGTGGGAAATTCATGACAATCCCTCCATAAAATGCCATGAACATGCCCTTGGGATGGCTGAATAGGTAGAAGCTTGGAGGCATAGGAAATGTCTGTCTTGCCCACCCAAGCTCTGGTCAACCCCTTTGGCATAGTGCTGGGAGAATTCCTTAGAGGAAATCAATGAGTTGAGGCTAGGGGTGGGTAATTAATATGGTTGAATACCTTCTTAAGCAACGTGATTGAGTTGCGGGGTCTATTAATGCAGACAGAAGGTTTTGACACTCGTGAATACCGGACAGGAGTGTGACCAGACCTGTGTGGAACTGGTGTGTGGAAACCTTGATGTAGAAGTCGACTGAGTGACAGAAAGGCTGTGCTTAGAGGTAAAACTCCAGGTTGTCGATGCAAACCTTCTCTATGGTGAGGAGAAGTAGAGCCACTTACATCACAAAAGTCTGAAGGCTAGGATGAATTCTGGGATAGTGAGTTTCTGATTGAGTCTGGGATTCTGGTGTATAGAACGACGTACAGATCATCGTAGTAGTAAGACTTGTACTCTAAGACATCGTGGGAGGCAATCAGTAAGGAGACTAAATTAACCTTTCCAGATGTCTTTGCGTATGGTCAGGGACACAAAGTATGAGGGAGTAATAATGTAAACCGATGTGCTAAGGGAGGGATTTGAAAGGATAACATAACCATGAGAGGGATTTGGGAGTCCTGTGGCTGGGATGTGCATCAGTGCCTGTGGAGATTCCAGTCTCTGTAGTCCATCGTTGATGTTACGTATGGAGGCAAGTAGAGTGGATATCAACGGTTTGACTTCATGTGATTTGGACTAGTGGGCAGGGGCCACTGAAAGGTGTGGCAAGAACGTTGGCCTCTTGGGGACTGTAAAAAGAGTCAATATAAGAGGCCATGCTGGGTGAGGCCCTAACTCGTAACCTGGAGAGGTTGATGTGAGGCGTTAGCTATGTGTTGGGCCGAGGGGCGTGTACCTCCATATGCGGATGAAGATGGGTGTTGGCCTCACGGAACTGATAATGATGAGGCTAGTTACTGGCATAGCTGGGTACCAGGCCGATAGCTGACATAGTGGATCCAAGAATGGGACGGGTAATGGGTAGTAGCAAGGTGGGTAAACATACCTTGCTTGGGGTAGAATGTGGTTTCCTTGCCAGAGGAATGAGATACTGGAGAACCTAAAGGGAAATGATGGTGGGAGGCAAGTTGGAACTGGAATTGGGCTTGACTTACTGTGAACGAAATACGCCTGTATAATCGGGGTGGTTGTTCTTGAGGCTGGTCTATGAATAGGTAACCTGAGGACATAGTTGTTAGAATCCTGACCCTACGATGGTGGGTACAAGATTCATAGGACATAAATCAAATATCCCTATAAGTGAGTAGGGTGAGGATCCTAGGCCATTACCAGAGACCATGGGGAGTGTTTAACCAATACTGCGACAATAATGGGGGATAGGCAGAGTCATGAGTGACCGCTAATTGGTCCTGTGACTTCTTAAGCTAAAATACATATAGGGGGATATGGAATACCAAGCTATGATGGCAGTTTTGAGCTATCCCGGTAGGACTTAGAATATTTAATTATGGTCGTGCCAGCATGGGAAGGAGGGTGTATGTGTGGGGAATTAAGGATCCCCGGGCGTGGGCCTGTGTACGGCCTGGCAAAGGAATTGCGTGCCAGCATTGGCTGATGTAACATAGAACAGTTAGAGTGGAGTTGCTGTAGGTTTAGTGATACAAGGGTCGGTTAGGATGATGAACTTGCTTGAGTAGAATATAGCAGCAATGAGTAAATAACCTTTGCATAATACGTGAATATTTTGACGTAGAGTCAGGGGGAACATATGATGGTATGGTAAAGCCTGTTACACTAGGGTTTGTCCCAGGGAACATGACGATACATATGAACATAGGAGTGTGGCGTGTTACAAAAAAGGTTTAGCGAATAGGTGATCGTCCTCCAAATAAGTAATATACCTATCGTGGGAGCAAGTATACAGATTGGCCATAACACATGGTAACCAATGTGAACGTGATGACTGCCTCAGAACAGTACCAGGTCCATAAGTGATAGAATAAGACATATGCGATATATGATGGTAATGCTATATATGTAGTGAATATTAAATGCTTACCAGAGCTGAATTAGTAATGGGAAACTGACAATATCCATGCACAATCGTAAATAATAACAAGAAACATAGCAAATATAACAGAACTACAGGGGGCATGTAAGGATAACTAGTAGCAGGCTAAAGAACCTGGACATTTCATGTATCAGGGAACAGTGTAAAACTAACGAATTGGTACTATGATTGTGGTGGCCGTTGATGGAAGCATGGAATGGAAGATGGAAGCATGTAATTGAGATAGACGGGAGACTAGTTTGGTAGAAATTTGACGAAAAGAAACTAGCGAATAGGAATGGAACAAAGAGCAGGCAGGAGTAGGTGAACTGACTTAAGTCCTGAACGGGAAAAAGTCCAGAATATACGGTATGTAAAAACGTAAACGTGTGAACAATTGTGTGTTCATGGATTTGGCCCGTACAGGCAGACTCACGGTTCGTGGATTTGACTGGTACAGGAAACAAACGAGAGGTCAGCTATGTGGCTGGAAAGTACCCAGACTTGGTGGACACGGAGGTTTGGTCCAGGAAAAGGCCCGATAAGCCGGTAAGGGGTCTCATAGCGCCAGCAAGAACGAACAGCCAGTTCTGGAGAGGAGGTGAGTAGTCTCTGACTGCGTGTGGCTGGAACAGCGTGATGGGAGTTGTTGGAGCAGGGAAAACTTGGTCCGATCAGCGTGGGAGTCAATGACCGCATGTGGCTGGAACAGCGTGATGGGAGTTGTTGGAGCTGGGAGAACTTGGTCCGATCGGCGTGGGAGTCTGACCGCATGTGGCTGGAACAGCGTGATGGGAGTTGTTGGAGCAGGGAGAACTTGTCCAATCGGCTTGGGAGACTTTGACCGCATGTGGCTGGAACAGCGTGATGGGAGTTGTTGGACCAGGGAGAACTTGGTCCAATCATCGTGGGAGTCTCTTACTGCATGTGGCTGGAACAGCATGATGGGAGTTGTTGGAGCAGAGAGAACTTGGTCCGATCGTCCTGGGAGTCTCTGACCGCATGCGGCTGGAACAGCGTGATGGGAGTTGTTGGAGCAGGGAGAACTTGGACCAATCAGCGTGGGAGTCTCTGACCGCATGTGGCTGGAACAGCAGGATGGGAGTTGTTGGAGCAGGGAAAAACTTGGTCCGATCGGCATGGGAGCCACAGTAGGCCCAGACCAGCTTGTTTGGAGTTTTAGGCAGTCTGTGTTGATGACCTTTGAACCGGAAGTAGTCATGAACCAGGCAGCATCAGCCCTGTGGTGTAGGGGGCTTGAGTTTAAATAGCCGGGTAACCCCTCCCACAACTTCAGGCTACGCCTTCCAATATATGATCTAAGTATATATATATACACATATACACACATACACATACACTGTCTAGGTGTATTTTACTATTAATATATATATAATTATATATATATATATATATATTAATTTCAAATTACACGTAGACTGATACTGATTAAATATATATATATAATTATTGTTATATATATTTATATATAATATAAAAAAATGTAAATACGTAAAAAAAAAAATTAAAAAAATAATTAAAAATATCAATTAATTCTCCACGCATAAAACTATCCCAACAGAAATGCTCCAGGCTTCTATAATGCCAATCCCTAAACCAGACAAGGACCCAACATATACTTCAAATTACAGACCAATTTCTCTAATTAATTTAGACATAAAAATGTATTCTAGAATTTTGGCTGATAGACTCAAACTAAGTATACCAGATATTGTACATTTAGATCAGAGTGGGTTTGTAGAAGGTAGAGGTACGTCTGATAACATCAGGAAATTAATGAACGTTTTATACTATGCAAGTCAAAGTTCGTCCCCCTTTGCCTTGGTCGCCCTTGATGCCGAGAAGGCCTTCGACCGTGTTAAATGGAAATATCTGGAAGAGGTTTTGAAGGCCTTTGGCATAGATGGTGTTTTTAAGGAATGTACAATGGCACTATATAAAGATCCCCAAGCCAGAGTCTCAGGATTTATGTTCCAATCGAAATGGTTCCCAATTAGAAATGGGACGCGACAGAGCTGCCCTTTGGCACCCCTGTTATATATCCTCTCTATAGAGCCATTGGCAGCTGCAATTAGACAGAGTGAGGGTATCAGCGGGTTAAAGGTGAACACATTGGAGAATAAAATCACACTCTATGCAGATGATGTCTTATTGTCTCTTACGGACCCTATTAGATCTATTCCAGCTATATTCTGCCTTATTAAAGAATACGGTAAACTCTCTGGCTATAAAGTAAATATAAAGAAAACTTCTGACAAAATTGGGCCCGGGGAAAAAATGCTTAAAAAGGAATTTAATTGTGATTGGGAATTCAGGAATATAAAGTATTTAGGGGTAAGATTATCTCTGGATTATAGAGAAATTGGAGAACTTAACTATACAGGAATTGTAAATCAATTCAGGAGTATTCTAAAAAATTGGAGGGGGTTAGAATTGTATTGGTTGGGGAGGATCGAAGCAGTAAACTCTTATCTACTTCTTAAATTATTTGGTAATCTCCCGCTGAGGGTGTCCTCCCAGACGATACGCGGTCTCCAAAAACAAATATCAGACTATATATGGCAGGATAGGCGTCCTAGAGTGTCATTGGAAATCTTACAGAGAGATTGGAAGGAGGGGGGAGTTTCCTTTCCGGACGTACAAAAACTATATATGAATAATATGGTTGTACATTTAATCAAGTGCGATAACTTTACAATATCAAGACCAACCTGGTTAGATATTGAAAAATCGGACCTCTGTGATATCGAACCCCTATTTCGCTTGTGGTGCAATAGCGTACTTGTAAAAAACATCTATATAGTAAATTATTTAAAGAAAAAATATGGCACCAAACATATATCAAGAAATGCCCCATTAACATGCTTAAAATATTATATAAAAGACATAAACATTCAAGAATGGGAAAAGTGCAGAATTGCAAGATTTGCGGAACTACTAGAGGATAACAAAATACTGCCATTTCCAATGTTACAGCTTAAATATAACCTCCCCTCTAAAGAAATATTTAGTTATTTAAGAATAAAATCTTTCACTATGGGAAAATTTTTGCGGAAACCTCTCCAATTGATTAGTTTGTATCATCTCACTATAGGAAAACAATTGCTTCTAGATTTAACCAATTTATAAGAAATCAAAGGCAAATAGTGTCAGCAATGAATAAATGGGAGCAAGAACTCAATTTTTCCTTGCCGGTTGAAGATTGGCTCTCGGGCCTACAATCAGTAAAAAGATATATACATGGGGTAAATATACGGGAAGTGTATTTTAAACTTGTATACCGTTGGTACTTGGTACCTACTCGCCTTCATAGATTTCAACCCACAATTCTACCAGATTGTTGGAGATGTGGCAGGGAGTTAGGTTCATTCTCCCACATCTGGTGGGACTGTGAGGAGTTGAAACCTATGAAAATAATCTTATCGGAACTGGTAGATTTTGTTTTTAAGGTTCAAACTGTTATTACGCCTCAAATGTTCTTGTTCCATTTAGATTTGCCAAAAAGTAACATAAAATGAAAAATTCTTATGATCCACATCGGTATGTCAATAAGAATAGTTATGGCTAGGAATTGGAGAAATATGGTCTCGTTAAACTGGCAAGATATACGTATACAAATAGAATATCAATGCAGTATGGAAGCTGGGATAGCATTAAATAAGATATCCAGAGAGAAATATGATG
This sequence comes from Pelobates fuscus, assembly GCF_036172605.1. Lineage (NCBI taxonomy): Eukaryota > Metazoa > Chordata > Amphibia > Anura > Pelobatidae > Pelobates > Pelobates fuscus. The sequence goes on along the minus strand of NC_086321.1, from coordinate 179,304,021 downwards.
AAGTTTGGGCCCCCTTGGGTTAGATACCTTAACAAAAAAAACTCAACCCCCCTCCCCCCCCCCCCCCCCCCGCTCCCTTATAGATAGCCACTTCTAGGTAGCAGTGAAATGTGAGATGTAAGGAAGGAAGAGGAACAGTATCGTATGTTATATCCTCTTTTTTAGTATGACTGTAGTTATAGCAGAAAATTTGTAAATATATGAAATACGGTTCTAATACAAAACATGCATAATTATTTATTTCACTGTAATGTAATTACTGTACTGTATTTCAAATTTATTTTTTTTGAAAAATGTATATGGATGAAATTTTTAAATTGAAAAATAAAGATTAATATATATAACAAAAATAAAAAAAATAATGGGGGGCGGAGCCAACGCTTGAACCGAGCAGTCGCCATTCCTGATCGCTCCTCGCTTACCGTGTAAACTAAGCCTGAAAACCACAAGATAAACCCGTCAAAGCTCAAAATAAATCGCGGCACTGTCAGCCGGGCGACAAGCTGAACCCACTGATGCCTTTCACGTTCACCCCAAGGCAAGCAAAGCCAAAACGCAAGGCTGGGGCCTACCACGCTTCACAAACACGAGGCCTAGAAACATTCCTCGACAGCTTTCTGGAGGCACAAGACATACGAGAACCCGAGTCCCAACTGATAACCCCGCAATCACAAAACCTCCACATGGGACGCAGATCACAAAAACCCGACAGGGACATAGGAGCCATGCTCCAACGGCCTGCGACACCTAAAACTCCACAGACGGAGAACCCACAGCCTGAAATACAACAGAGTCCTGCACGGGACTCACCGCCACCACACCCCTCGACGAGCCTTCACCTTACTGATAGCTCACCTCCGACAACCAAAGGGGATCTTAAAATACTCCTTGCTGGTCTACATCAAATGATGGCGGCGGACCGAGCACTTCTGCAGGCCGAAATACGGGCCAACACAGACCGCATTAAAGCAGCTGAGAGAGATATCCAAGACACCCAAGCCACAGTGTCCAACTTCAGCGGCTCAATACAACTGCTACAGGCCCAGCAGAGCAACCTCTCACAACGGGTGGCTAACCTGGAGGACCAACAACGCCGGAATAATATCAAGATCAGGGGCATCCCAGCCGGAATAACAGCGGAGGAACTGCCACATTATACACGGAGGCTGCTAGCCACTATCTTGTTACCAGCGGTGACCAAACGACTCACCCTAGAAGGGATATTCCGCATCCCGGGCCTCGGAACAGCCACCACAGCACGGGACGTCATAGTCCGCTGCACATCTGCCACCGACAAGGCCCACATAATGGCTGCCGTCCGAGGAAAGACGCCCCTAAAGTTTGAGGACTCTCAGCTCACCTTTTTTCAAGACCTCTCAAAGACAACGCTTCAATGGCGCAGATCCCTGGGGCCAGTCACTACCCACATGCGGTCCTCAGGGGTGCAGTATCGCTGGGGTCCGGCGGGCTCCCTCATGGCAAAGAGCAACGGAGTTACACACACGCTCCGCACGCCTGATGACATAACCGCATTCCTGGAAGCGAACGGACTGCCACTACCTACCACACAGGAACCCACCGATGACCCCGACAAATCTGTCAGATCCTGGGACCCAGACAACGTAGAGCCCTTCGTTCCCAGAGGCTCTGAAACACACGGGACCTGACTGCTCAGAGCCCAACGGGCCCTACGCTACCAAATGGGTTTAAAGGACACAGCTATATGCAGACGTTATTAGGGTTCACTGTTATGCCCTAACCTTCTGTTTTAATTTGTTATGCCTACTATTAGGTCAGTTTATCACTATGCTTATGATCTCACAGTTACACACAATCTCAATCTTGACAACCCAGTTGACCCCCTTGCCTAAATGCTACAAACCATGCTCGGGGCATGGACTGGGACAGAACACTGTCATAACATGACTACACTACCATACCGACACGCCTAACCAGACGGGACATCACCCTTCCCCCCCCCCTCTCCTCGAACCAGGGGCACAATACACAGGGATAACCAGCACAGTACCCATGTAACAAACCCACCTAACGACCACAACCTTATGGCCTGCTGAACATCACTCGACAGCACACTGCCAAAATGCCGCACTACACTCCAGCGAGGCACAAGCGAGCTCTTGGGATACAACGCCGAGCTAATGCCATCACATGTTCCTCATACTACGCAACACATCGCATACCTACACCTCACTCTGGGCTCCCATCACTTGACGGAACAGCAAACCCCCTCATACGACCTTCCTAGAGAGACCGGAGAAGGCAAAATAAAAAGAATCGTATAAAGCCTTTTTTCATGCTTTTGCCTCTAAAAGGCAATCTGACACTACCTACTACTTACCACATAATGCACGTCACTCATGCTTGTCTCTAAAAAGCGTTACTAGACTACACACCGCATAATGCAAACCACGGGGCACAACCGCTCCACTGTGAATTAAATCACTAAAACCTGTACTAGCATAGACGACCTACCAGTGTCTAGTAACCAGCATTACTATTTCGATATATGTTGATATATTTTGTAATACTCTACTTATCCTCACACTGTTGACGTTCCAGCTCAGCTAAACTTGTAACATAAAATTTGTGCGAATTAACATACCACTGTCTGAATATTATGAAAGCTAAAGATACGCTATTGTGGCGTCTGTCATAACCATGTAACCATCTGCACAAAAAAAAAAAAAGAATTAAAAAAAAATAATAATAATAATAATTAAAAATAAATAATTCAAAAATATATAGATGTGTGTTATTTCGTTCTAACTATATTGTGATATTAATATATATATATATATATATATTTATATCAAAATACACGTAATTATAAATAATATATATCTATATACATAAATATATACGTATATATCACTATATATATACCTATATATAAATAAAATATTAAAAAAAATTATATATATATATATATACTTATATATACACATATGTATATATATATACATATATTAATTCTACACATATATTTATGTAATATTTTTACATAATTAGGTATCCTAATCAATTACAATTAGCGGGACCTGCCTGACAACCCATGCCGAAAGTATAGGGAATTTAATTTGCTAGCACTATATTTCACCCTATAACTTTCCAAGACACCATAAAACCTGTACATGGGGGGTACTGTTTTATTTGGGAGACTTCGCTGAACACAAATATTAGTGTTTCAAAACAGTAAAATGTATTACAACGATGATATCGCCAGTAAAAGTGAAGTTTTTTGCATTTTTCACGTACAAACAGCACTTACACGGACGATATTATTGCTGCAATACTTTTTACGGTTTTGACACACAAATATTTGTGTTCAGCGAAGTTTCCCGAGTACAACAGTAACCCTCATGTACAGGTTTTATGGTGTTTTCAAAAGTTACAGCGTCAAATATAAGGCTTGTGTTTCATTTTCTTTCACATTAAAATTCGCCAGATTGCTTACGTTGGTATGGTATGGTAGCCCAAGAATGAAAATTACCTCTATGATGGCATACTATTTGCAATAGTAGACAACCCAAGGTATTGCAAATGGGGTATGTCCAGTCTTTTTTAGTAGCCACTTAGTCACAAACACTGGCCAAAATTGGAATTTTTTGCATTTTTCACACACAAACAAATACTAACGCTAACTTTGGCCAGTGTTTGTGACCAAATGGCTACTAAAAAAGACTGGACATACCCCATTTGCAATACCTTGGGTTGTCTACTATTGCAAATGGTATGCCATTATGGGTGTAAATTTAAAGTCTCAAAGGCAACGTAACCAATCTGGCGAATTTCAATTTCAAATGTAACACGCTATATTTGACCCTGTAACTTCCCAAAACACCCACTGGCACAAAGATAAACACACACTGACACAGATACATACAGTGGCACATACACACCTTGACACACAGATACACGCAGTGACGCGTAGATACACACAGGGATTTGCAGTAATCCTCCTGTTAGATTACTTTTTTCCCTGCAGGAGGGTGACTTGCTAGGAGTGTTGCAGGCTGTTGGCTGAGGCTGGTGTGCTGCTGCTCAATCTCCCCATTCTGCTCGGCACGCTCTCTGTCTGGGAGGAAGTGACACGCTGACACTTGTTTTTGCCCCCATTTTTCATGAGCTGAACTCAAAGATCTAAGACTTTTTCTATGTGCACAAAAGGCCTATTTCTCTCAAATATTCAAAATTCTGTCTAAATCTGTGTTAGTGAGCTTCTCTCCTTTGCCGAGATAATCCATCCACCTCACAGGTGCGTGTGGCATATCAAGATGCTGATTAGACAGCATGATTGTTGCAAAGGTGTGCCTTAGCTGGCCACAATAAAAGGCCACTCTAAAATGTGCAGTTTTATCACACAGCATAATGCCACAGATGTCGCAAGTTTTGTGGGAGTGTGCAATTGGCATGCTGACTGGAATGTCCACCAGAGCTGTTGCCCGTGAATTGACTGTTAATTTCTCTACCATTAGCCATCTCCAAAGGCCTTTCAGAGAACTTGACAGTACATCCAACCGGCCTCACAATCGCAGACCACATGTAACCACACCAGCCCAGGACCTCTACATTCAGAATCTTCACCTTCAAGATCATCTGAGACAAGCCACCCAGATAGCTGCTGCAACAATCGGTTTGCATAGCCAAAGAATTTCTGCACAAACTGTCAAAAACCATCTCAGGGAAGCTCATCTGCATGCTCGTTGTCCTCATCTGGGTCTCGACCTGACTGCAGTTCATCTGCGTGACCGACTTGAGTAGGCAAATGCTCACATTCGATGGTGTCTGGCACTTTGGAGAGGATGAATCCTGTTTTTTTACTGTACAGGGCAGATGGCAGACAGCGTGTATGGCGTCGTGTGGGTGAGCAATTTGCTGATGTCAATGTTGTGGATCGAGTGACCCATGGTGGCGGTGGGGTTATGGTATGGGCAGGCGTATGTTATGGACAGTGAACACAGGTGCATTTTATTGATGGCATTTTGAATGGACAGAGATACTGTGATAAGATTGTGAGGTCTATTGTTGTGCTATTCGTCCACAACCATCACCTCATGTTACAGCATGATAATGCACGGCCCCATGTTGCAAGGATCTGTACACAATTCCTGGAAGCTGAAAACATCCCAGTTCTTGCATGGCCAGCATACTCACCGGACATGTCACCCATTGAGCATGTTTGGGATGCTCTGGATCTGCTTATACGACAGCGTGTTCCAGGTCCTGACAATATCCAGCAAATTCACACAGCCATTGAAGAGAAGTGGACCAACATTCCACAGTCCACAATCAACAACCTGATCAACTCTGTTGAAGATGTGTTGCACTGCGTGAGGCAAATGGTGGTCACATCAGATACGGACTGGTTTTTAGAGCCCCCCCCCCCCGGACCCTTCCAATACAATAAAACTGCACATTTTAGAGTGGCCTTTTATTGTGGCCAGCCTAAGGCATAACTGTGCAATAATCATGCTGTCTAATCAGCAACTTAATATGCCACACCTGTTAGGTGTATGGATTATCTCGGCAAAGAATTGCTCACTAACACAGATATAGACAGATTTGTGAACAATATTTGAGAGAAATAGGCCTTTTGTGTATATAGAAAAAGTCTTAGATCTTTGAGTTCAGCTCATGAAAAATGAGGGCAAAAACAAAAGTGTTGCGTTTATAATTTTGTTCAGTGTATATGTACTCAATACATTGTTAAACACAATAGCTGCCCAGTCACTAGTAGTTTTAACTTTGTTTAGACGACATGCGGGAGGATTTAACCTGCCTTTTATTAATATGGGTGTTGTAGTGACCCCCATAGGTTTTAATGCAGGTTGGGGTTAGGAATGGTTTCTATTACAAGGAGGGAGCTGGTAGCACTGCCGGCTCCCTCCTTGCTTTTTTTGCGCATGTGCAGTGCTATTTTCGTCTTAATGGACGAAAACAAATTATTTCTTAACGAATTTCATTCGAAAAAACAAATGGTTGACGGACAGAATTTGGGATTAACGAATTCACTTTTTATTTAGTACGAAATCATTCGTACAAAACGAAAATTTCACTGGTGCACATGTCTAATTCACACTGTGTACATCCGGATTGTTTCTGATTGACTGCAGCATAGGCTCTAAGGCCAACACATAAAGGAAGGGGGAAAGTGGGCATCCTTGCCTCATGTTATTGGTGATGGCAAACACTGGTGATATCAACCGCATTGACAGAACATGTCCTTTTGGTTGGAAATAAAGGGCAAATATTGTTCTTATAAAGATTGGGGAAAAACTAGATTTTTACAGCACAAAAAAAGGACAGGCATTAAAAACTGTGTACAGTTTTTCCGTTGACAAAAGGCTGAGTTAATTCCTCAACCTGCTCTGGTCATAACTGTAGCAACACTATATTAGGTAGGTAATAGTCTATGCTTTGGCCCAACGGTTGGGGTATTTTGGGTTACTATAATTGAGCATAAAACTTACAAAAGGCTGAGCCTATGGCCTGTGGCTCTGTACACTTTATCCCCATCATGATCTTCTAGCCATACTACTAGATATTGGACTTGTCTAGCATTTAATCTTGTAGGGATAATACTCTGTGCTAGCATTTTCCTGATATGCAGCTAAAATGATAATTTTATTAAGACACGGAGGCTCCTATTATGCTGCACTCTTTCTTTATTTCCCTCAGCAGCAAAGAAAAAACTTTATAAATATAACAGTAGTAACATTAACAGTCTTAGGTGTATTCTTCCTAGTAACAGGAACAGCCAATCAGGAACAGCCAATCAGGTTCCACTTCTCCAGCATAATAGGCTCTGTCAGCCAATCCTGTTCCTCTTTCTTTGCTGCTCCCTCAGTTAAGTATACCTGATCCCTCAGCTCCTTAACTGTGGGATTATTATATCATTATTATTATCATTTTACTATTATTAATTATTATTATTATTACTATTCATTATTATTACTACTATTAGTATTATACCGTTATTGTATTTTACTGTTATTTTAATTCATTTATTGATTCATTCTCATTTCGCTATATTTTTCTTGCCTTTAATCCTTTCCGCGGTCCAGCCTGTCCCCAGAGCCTAATTTAACGAGCGGCTCGGGGACGCCGGCTGGAACCGCATTCGGCGCTTCGCGCCCCCCCTTTCATTACTGGCGCCGTGAGCGGCCGCCATCCGCGGAGCTCACAGAGCTCAAATGCCGGTTCCCTGCTCGCGGCGCGAGCACAACTTACCGGCTAAATCTCCCTATTCTTTCCATTTCTGCCGCCCGCGGCGGCCATTTTCTTTGCCTTCCCGCGCTCACACACAGCTCCACCCCCAACGTCCGGACCTCGGAGTTGGGTTAAAGCTGTAGTGGCGGTCGGATGGCTCTTTGCTCCCTCCTTGCTATTTTCCTACTTATTACCTGTGAATCTTCAATTTTGGTCAGACAATTACTGCTGTTAGTTTAAAGTTTATGTGAGTAATTCATTTTTTGTTCTTAAAGGTATTTTGTTTTCCTTTGGGTTAATCAACCCATTTTAGTTTCAGCTCAGATATTATTATTACTACCAGTGTCATACTAAGCATGCCTGGTGAGAAAGATTTACCCACCCCTTCTGGGTCCCTTGTCACCAAACCAGGGAGTGTTAAAACACCCACAGGGGTATCTGAAATTGGAGCGGCTAACCCCGCTGATTTTGCTCCCACTGCTGATATGCAGTCTCTGATTGACGACACTATGTCTCATGTTATGACTAAGGCCCTCACATCGGCCATGGGATTGATGTCTGAATCTTTCTCGCAGACTCTTACACAGGCTCTGCTTGAGGCACAGAAATCGGCTCAGCCGACCGTTACCCAGGCCTTGCCAGTAGTGGTCCCTTCACAACCTCACACTGGCCGTAAGGCCACTGCAAAAACCAAACACTCTTCAATCTCACAGATGGACAGCTACAAACCTGTCACAGATGGCGCGCCTAATATACCACCGTGCAAAAGAGCCACTAGCCGGGCAAAATCGGCTAGTTTATGGAAACGGGCAAAAGCCCAACTAGATTCTGAGTCAGATCTCAGCGAGATTGAAGAGGAAAACTGCATGGATACTGAAGATCCATCAGATCCCGAATCCGATGATATGGTCGAGGACCATGGCCTCAGAGAGCATAATACGCCTCCATCTGAATCGTTTGACATGGAGCTTAAGGTCCCAGACGATGCAAACAAATTAGTTGACCCCTATGGGGAACCCCTGTTCGACCCCGATGACCTACGTCATCCAAGGTCAGCAGACTGGTCCCCTTCGACCCATGTGGCCAAATACGTTGCATCAAGGACTCGCAAGCCTTTAAATAAGGCAACACGCAATAAGCTGCGGGCAGAATGCCCACGCCCTACTGTCCCGGACGAGGCCTGCAGAACACCTGCAGTAGACCCAAAAATCGTCCAATTCCTGGGCAAGACTGGCTGGAAGCCTAATAAGGGCCTTGATTTCTCCCTGCGCAATTGCCAGGATAAATTACTGGATATATTGGGCCCAGCAACCAAAATTTTTGATATGGTCGAAAACGACCAAGACTTAGATCGTACCGCCATAAGTGGTTGGATTCAAAGAGTAATTTGCCTGATCGGCAATGCCAACTGTGCGATAGCCACAGAGCGTCGCAAGGCGATCTTATTAAAGATAGAGCCAAAATTGGTAAATATGGCTATTACCGAGCCGGGCACCCAGGCCCGTGGTCTCCTGTTCGGAGACAATTTTGTCAAGGAGCTTGGCTCCTTTGTACATACTTTTACTGCCCTAGACAAGGCGCAATCAAACATGCGCAGAGTTTTCCACCCTAAGGTTTTTGGTGGGGCCGGAAGAGCCAGGAGCCGTCTGTCCGGCCGTGTTAACAGGGGTTCATTCCGACAGAACCGAGGCTCCTACACTGGACAAACCTCCTTCACAGAGCACCGCAACACCCCGGCCTTCTTCCCACAACGTGGGCGGCCATGGGTTGCTCGTGGATCACGTGGCACCAGACCAAGCAGACGACCTTATGGTAAGTCATCTCCTACTTCCTTCTTCCCTAGGGGCAGTGGGGGGCAGACTCCGACATTTTTTCCATGTATGGTCACACATTTCATCAGATGCCTGGGTATTGAACACGGTAAGAGGGTATTCCTTAGAGTTCCTGTCCCTCCCAGTACAAATCTCCCCGCCACGGGGAATGTTATTCTCCCAACAAGACGCCTCCCTTGTTTCCAAGGAGGTCTCAGAATTGGCACACAAACAAGCCATCTTAGAGATCCCTATGACTACCCCAGGCTATGTGAGCAACCTATTCTTAGTTGCCAAGAAAGGCGGCGGCGTCCGCCCAGTGATAAACTTGAAACAGCTCAACACTTTTATTGCCTACAACCATTTCAAAATGGAAGGCATATACTGCCTCCGAGATCTCCTCCAACCGTCAGACTGGATGGTCAAGTTAGACCTACAGGACGCCTACCTCACTATACCAATCGCACGTCAACACCAAAACTTCCTCCAATTCATATGGCAAGGAAGAAAATGGAGATTCGCCTGCCTCCCATTCGGACTATCCTCAGCCCCATGGTGTTTCACAAAGCTCCTGAAACCCGTGGTGGCTCTACTTCGAAGTCGAGGGGTTCGTCTAATAATCTACTTAGACGACATCCTCATCATGGGTCAATCCAACCACATTATCAAGACCCATCTGACGTGGACTCAGAATCTCTTGCAGAACCTGGGTTTCCTTATCAATGGGAAAAAGTCCATCCTGACCCCTACACAACGCATAGAGTTCTTGGGCCTCATAGTGGACTCTACTCTACAGACACTACACTTGCCGACTGCGAAATTGGCCACCATAAAGAAGGAAATCAGACGCACTCTGAGGATTCCCCTGATCTCCCTAAAACAATTGGCGAGAGTGATTGGCCTCTTGGCGGCCTCCATCCAGGCCATCTTCCCGGGCCCTCTACACTATCGAGCGCTACAGCGCCTACAAGCCTCTCATCTGAGAGACGGGTCCTCATACACGGACATGATCTCTCTGGACACAGAGGCAAAAACAGAACTCAGATGGTGGCTCTCCCATATGGAAGCATGGAATGGCCGGGCCATTTTCGGCACCACACCAGACATAGTAATAGAATCCGATGCGAGCTTGCACGGTTGGGGTGCACGCTGTGGCAATATCTTTACAGGTGGCAGATGGTCCGAAATGGAATCTACGCTTCACATCAATTGCCTAGAACTCCTGGCCGGTTCTTTTGCAATCCGCAGTTTCTCAACGACTCAAGCCCGATGTGCCATCCTATTGAAAATGGACAACATATCGGCAGTCCGTTATATAAATCACTTGGGCGGGACGAAATCCAAGGTCCTGGCGAATCTGGCACGAGACTTTTGGCAGTTCTGCCTGGCACAGGGCATCTCGGTCACAGCGGAGTACATCCCGGGCCTCTGCAATACAACGGAGGATTGGTACTCAAGGCACCTCAGGGATTCCAGCGACTGGCACTTGGATCCCAGGGTCTTTCAAGACATCCAATCCCTGGACGAGCCGAGTCACGGCGAAACGCGCGTCGGGATGCTGAATATTTAGCTAGCTTTGGAGTTGCAGATAAGGGACAGACAGAATGAATGTCGATACTATGTCTCCAGAATAAGCTTTAGCCGATTTTATCTTTGAGGCTTAGTTAACAGCCGTTAGGGAGTCTAACCGCAGGGACACTCAGCTACCAATAAGTTTTTTCCTCCTAGGATTTTGGGGGGCACCTAGTGGACTTTATCGATCCTGCTTTAGTCCAGTTGTCAGACTATATGTATACGAGTTTCTACAGATAGCTGTTTAGGTTACCTGGCGGTTGGGACGCAATTTATGCAATAATAAGGAGTTTTTCGTATTTTATTTCTCCTGTGTGGTTTTATAATCTAGAGGGGAGTTCTTCTGTCACAGGACATTAGCATACATTTAGCAGTTATTTTTTCTACTATTTATGTTTCCTCTCTACCCCACTATTATACCCACTTTCATTGCAAAAAATTAAAGGCTATTTAGCCTGCTTACATATCGGACTGCTATTTATAGCCCTATTTGTTTTATTATATATATATTTTTTGTCACTATGTTTTGACATATTTTTTAATGCTTACTATTAAAAGGTACATTTTAATATCAATTATATTCACTATATATGTAAACTTTATGGGTTGCCTATATGGTATTAGTTCCTACCTAGAAACTGACAATGAGATATTTATTTTTATACTCTTTCATTTTTGGGAACTGATACTCTCTTTTCTACGAGTTATCTCTCTCCCATATGGAAGCATGGAATGGCCGGGCCATTTTCGGCACCACACCAGACATAGTAATAGAATCCGATGCGAGCTTGCACGGTTGGGGTGCACGCTGTGGCAATATCTCTACAGGTGGCAGATGGTCCGAAATGGAATCTACGCTTCACATCAATTGCCTAGAACTCCTGGCCGGTTCTTTTGCAATCCGCAGTTTCTCAACGACTCAAGCCCGATGTGCCATCCTATTGAAAATGGACAACATATCGGCAGTCCGTTATATAAATCACTTGGGCGGGACGAAATCCAAGGTCCTGGCGAATCTGGCACGAGACTTTTGGCAGTTCTGCCTGGCACAGGGCATCTCGGTCACAGCGGAGTACATCCCGGGCCTCTGCAATACAACGGAGGATTGGTACTCAAGGCACCTCAGGGATTCCAGCGACTGGCACTTGGATCCCAGGGTCTTTCAAGACATCCAATCCCTATGGGGCCCTCTGGACAAGGACTTGTTCGCCTCCCGTTTGAACAAACAACTCCCCAGATTTTTCAGTTGGAAACCAGACCCAGAAGCACTGGCAACAGATGCATTTACCCAAGACTGGTCCTACACAAGGAACTACGCGTTTCCTCCCTTTGCGTTGATTCCCCGATGCCTAATACACCTACGGCAACAGATGGGAACGACAGTGCTCGTGGCACCATTATGGCCGTCTCAACCATGGTTTCCTTCTCTGTTGGAAATGGCGGTAGACATACCCCGCACTCTCCCACACTTCGACTATCTTCTCCAAGACCCGGACGGGTCCCCTCACCCCCTGATTCAACAGGAATTACTGCATCTCACGGCATGGCTGGTTTCCGGGAACCCTACTCAATCGAAGGGGTTTCGGAATAAACTCTCCAACTTCTCGAGAGCGCATGGGCACCCGGCACGAGACAAGCTTATAAATCTGCTTGGAGCAAATGGCACAATTGGAGCATGGAACGGAACCTGGATCCCATATCGGCTCCTCTGAATTCGATCCTGCAGTTCTTAACTTCATTATTTGAAAATGGCAAAGCATACCGTACGGTGAACCTCTACAGATCGGCCATTTCGGCCGCACACCAAGGCATCAATGGCGCACCGATAGGACGCCACCCATTGGTATGCCGTCTCATACGCGGCATCAGATTTGCACGACCCCCGCTACCACGCTATTCAGTGCTATGGGACGTCTCCACTATCCTCCTTTTCCTCGAATCTTGGCCGGATAATGCATCACTATCGTTGAAACAACTGTCGGCAAAACTGGTCATACTCCTATGCCTCATATCCTGCAAAAGGGTCTCAGACGTTAGAGCGTTAGACATCACCGCACGGTCCTACACGCCAGAAGGGGTCACTTTTGATATATCACGGAGAACAAAAAGCTCGACAAAGAGAGTGACATACCCAGCCTTTCCTGACAAGCCTCTCTTATGCCCGGTTAAATGCCTACAACTCTACGAAATGCGCACCATGACGTTGCGGGACCCAAATAAACATGAACTCTTCATCTCTTTCCAAAGACCACACCTTCCGGTGTCTACCACAACCCTGGCCCGCTGGGTCAAATGGATCATGACTACGGCAGGAATTGACACCTCCATATTTTCTCCTCACTCCATAAGAGGAGCAATGGCTTCCAAGGCCTCTTCCATGGGTTGTCGCCTGGAAGACATTTTGAAAGCGGCCGACTGGTCCTCAGAAACCACCTTCCGTGATTTCTACTTCAAACCAATACAACATTTTGCAGGAACGGTAGTTTCTCAGCTTTAAACCAGCATAATAGGAGCCTCCGTGTCTTAATAAAATTCAAGGATTTTACTATTACCATGACGTAAAGTCATGATTTTATTAATGACACGGAGGCGAGTATTATCCCTCCCTCCCACCCGGCGACGGTGGAAAGGTAGACGGGAGTTGGGTAAGTTGACCTACGGTAAGTCATTTTAACAGACTATTAAATTACAGTTATACTTGCAACCAGGTGAGTCTTCACTATGATAGTCTTTTGTCTATACGTTCACCAGTATGTACAGATTAAATCATATCCCCTTGGACAAACATTGACCAAACACTAGCTCAAATACCTATGATTATGCATACACCCAGTTTGATGCTAAGGTATTACCATATTTCTCCTCTTTTACAGCCTAATCTACCCTACATCGAAAGGGAAAACTCCTTCCTGTACAGTTTCATGTTCGGTTGGACACTTTACTACTTCGGGACTGCAAATAAAGAGGAACAGGATTGGCTGACAGAGCCTATTATGCTGGAGAAGTGGAACCTGATTGGCTGTTCCTGATTGGCTGTTCCTGTTACTAGGAAGAATACACCTAAGACTGTTAATGTTACTACTGTTATATTTATAAAGTTTTTTCTTTGCTGCTGAGGGAAAGAAAGAAAGAGTGCAGCATAATACTCGCCTCCGTGTCATTAATAAAATCATGACTTTACGTCATGGTAATAGTAAAATCCTTGAATTTTCAGCTTTTTAATTTGGAATTAGTCCCAAAGCTCCAATGTCACCGAACCATGATCAGACTACAAGATTGCGACAGTCCGACAGTTGAACTAAAGTGGTTGCATCAAGTATAAAAGCAGTGGCGTACTAAGGGGGGGGCGGGGGGGCGGTCCGCCCCGGGTGCCATCCAGTAGGGGGGTGCCACACTCTGTCTCTCCTGCTGGTCGTCCTCTCCCTCGCGGCTCAGGCGCTCAGTGAGTGAGTCAGAGCACAGGGAGGGGATTCCCAGCCTGTGTTCTGAGTCATCACTGAGCTCCAGGGAGGTTGTTATGGAGTGTGCCAGCAGGGGGCGCAGAGCGTGCATTCTGCCAGGTTTCTCCCCTGCGGCCACTCTGCCTGCACCTCCTGCACTGCCTGGGTTGGGATGGAGAGAGACATCCCCTGAATCATGGTAAGTTAATATTAATATTGTAGATTCACCCTCACCCCCTCCCTCAGTCACCCTGTCATCCCCCCTCAGTCAGTCACCCTGTCACCCCCCTCACCCTGTCACCCCCTCCACTCAGTCACCGTGTCACCCCCCTCACCCTGTCACCCCCCCCCACTCAGTCACCCTGTCACCCCCCTCAGTCACCCTGTCACCCCCCTCAGTCACCCTGTCACCCCCTCAGTCACCCTGTCACCAGTCACCCCCCCTCAGTCACCCTGTCAACAGTCACCCCCCTCAGTCACCCTGTCACCCCCTCCCTCAGTCACCCTGTCACCCCCTCCCTCAGTCACCCTGTCACCCCCTCCCTCAGTCACCCTTTCACCCCCCCTCAGTCATCCTGTAACCCCCTCCCTCAGTCACCCTGTCACCCCCTCCCTCAATCACCCTCAATCACCCTCTCACCCCCTCCCTCAGTCACCCTGTCACCCCCTCCCTCAGTCACCCTGTCACCCCCTCCCTCAGTCACCCTGTCACCCCCTCCCTCAGTCACTCTGTCACCAGTCAGTCACCCTGTCACCCCCCCTCAGTCACCCTGTCACCAGTCACCTCCCCAGTCACCCTGTCACCCCCCTCAGTCACCCTGTCACCCCCCCTCAGTCACTCTGTCACCAGTCACCCCCCAGTCACTCTGTCACATCCTCCCTCAGTCACCCTGCCATCCCCCCTCAGCCACTCAGTCACCTTGTCACCTCCTCAGTCACCCTGTCACCCCCTCCCTCAGTCACTCAGTCACCCTGTCACCCCCTCCCTCAGTCACTCTGTCACTAACCATCCCCTCACTCTGCGACCTGTCATCCCCTCACTCTGCCACCTGTCATCCCCTCACTCTGCCACCCCCTCACTCTGCCACCTGTCACTCCCTCCTTCCCTCACTCTGCTACCTGTCACTCCCTCCCACGCTCTGTCAGCCCCTCCCTCCTACGCTCTGCCACCTGTCCCCTCCTCACTCTGCCATCCCTATCCCACAGCACACTATGTGCCTTACAATGCCCTACACACATTACATCCCTATCCCACCCCCACACTATGTGTCCTACCCATACTACATCCCTTTCACCCCTACACCAGGTCTGTCTCCTAAATTACTATCAATAAAGATTTGTATCAGGACAAGTAGATTGTCATGGCAGACAAGTAGATTGGGCAAACACTTTAGTCCCTGGACAAGTAGTTTTTTTTTTTAAAATTTCAACACCTCTGCCCTCTCTGCCATATACACCCCGCCATATACACCCCTGCCTTGTCATAATATCCTCCCTGCTATAAACCCACTACCTGGTCATAATTTCCACCCTGGCATATGCCCCTTTAACATGTCATATAATACCCACACTGCCATAATCCCCTCCCTGCTATATACCTCCACCGTATCATAATACACACCCTGCCATACACCCTGGCCCTGCCTTGACATAATATCCTCTCTTCCATATAACACCCAATCCCATTGTTCCCACCCGTGACATAAAACACCATATACTCACCACCTCACCTGCAGTCACCTCCTTCAATCCACTGTGTGCAATGGCACACACTGTCATAGTATCCACCACACTGTCCCACCCTGCCATATACCTTTCTCCTGATACTAATACTCACCCACTTACATATGCATCCACGTTGTCACATTCCCCCAGACAGATAGGACAGATATATACTGGAAGGCAGTGAGATTAAACATTTTTATGGACCATATAGGAATTTGTGTACGCCCTGCAGTAAGCCGGCAGCCGGGGTATGACGTCATCCTGGCATCGGCATCACTACTGGTCGTGCAAGTGAGCTGTGAAGGAAGAGCACAGAGTCCCAGCCCAGCAGCAACCGCTTGTCACTCCCAGAGTAAGGTAGGGAGGTTGGTTGGACCTCTTAATCTGTGGTTGTGTATATGTTTAGTAGATAGCTCCCTAATTTGGTGTCCTTAAATATGTCAATCCCACATAAGGATAACAAATAAGTGAGTTATCTACTAAACAACCTAAAGATTAAAATGAAGAAAAAGGCTTTTTTAAATTTTGATCTTTTAGCTGTTTAGTAGAGAATTCCCTAAATTGGTGCCCTTATGTGAGATTCCATATGTAAAGATACCAAATTAGGGTGCTGTTTAGCAGATAGCTCTCTTATTTGGGTGTCCTTAAATATGGCAATCCCACATAAGGATAAGAAATAGGGGAGTTTTCCGCTAAACAAAGATCAAAGTTAAGAGGTGTCAGCCATCCCAGAAATCTAGGTGGCTAATGTGAATTCTATGCAAATGTGTTGTCTGATGCCAGCATGCACAACATGCTGTCGCCAGACAGCCAATGGCAGCACATTACCCCATTACCTAGTGAAAATTATTAATGCTTCCAGCCCCCACTGTTGTACGCTGTGGTGCTTTAATGGTGCGACCAGGCTTCTGTAATAATATAATGGCAGCCCTGGGGGAAGTGAAATTCAGTCACTTCCTCCCAGCTAACACTGAGACACGCAGGATGGAGGGCGGCACTGATTGGGAGAGAACTAGAGCCCAACTCCTCAGTCACCCAACTCAACAGCCTCAGCCAGCAGGTACTAAACAGGAGGATGGCATTGTGTCTGTGTAGTTGCATTTGTGTAAATGTGTGTCTGTATCTGCATGTGTGTCAGTGTGTGTATATATCTGCATACATCTCAGCATCTTGCCAACACTACACACAAACACATCCCTGCATTCCAGTGCAAACACTACATACAAACACACCTCTGTATTAAAACATCACCATTATATATAACCACACCACTGCATCTCGCCAACACTACACACAAAAGCATGCCTGCATTAAAATGCCAACACTACATACAAACACACCCATTCATTCACTCACACTTGGTGTTTTGTACATTTTAAAATCCAAAACTAGGACCCGCCCCGGGTGCCATATGCTCTAGGTACGACCCTGTATAAAAGTGTTGATTCTAGTATAAGTATCGTGGCTATGAAAGTAAAATGTGTAATCTCTCTCCAAGGAATGAAGAGTTCTCCATTCTTCATACAGCCAATACAATTCCAACAGTTTACCTATGGTCTCACACATAGACTGTAACTGGCATTTTCTATGTCCTGTGTGGGAGGAAGAGATCTCTAGGGTCAGCGATTGGATACATTTAAAGTCTCCACATAGTATCAGCTCACTCATTTTGTCAATTATGGATAAGAGAACTCAAAAAGCTCCTTTGATCAGGGCGGGGCAAGCTTAGCAGTCGCATGATAGCTGGGCTCCCGCTTTACTTGCCGATTTCCTAAAGATACTCGCTATAACCGAGACAGAATACAAACCGGGGTGCACAACCTGAGTCAGGGGTGCCCTGGTAAAAAGCCTGATACTTTACCAGAGCATTTTGGAGATTGCGAGCCCAAGGTGGCTCAATGTGGCCTACGGGTGACCTACCAGTGGAGGTATCCCTAGGCTGTAATGTAAACACTACATTTTCTATGCAAAAAGCCTGAAGGGAATGATTGCTCACCAGAACAAATACAATAAGCTGTAGTTGTTCTGGTGACTATAGTGGCCCTTTCAAAAAAACAAAAAAGTTGTTTGGGGCCTCTGAAATGCGTTTCTTGTATGCATGCTACTATTGACTTGATGTTGCTTATGATTGTTCAGGAGTGCCCGCCTTTTTTTTAATTCTTTTTTTTTTTACATTCTTTATTTTAACGTTTTCCAAAGTACATTTTTTTATTTTTTTTTAAATGGTATACAAGTTGCCGATAATTCAGGATACAACAGTTTACAAGTAACAATGTATAGTCCAGTCATGGTAACAGCGCCAACTGCATCCCATTATTCCAGCGGGGGTTCCCCCCCCCCCCCCAGGGTGAGGTGACCCAAACCCACAGGTCTGCTTTCTGTGTGACTGTGTCCCTGAAAGGGGGGTGATAATTAAGCGTTATCGCTAATGACTGGGATGAGTGGCTTATCACCCCTTTCTGGGCCGGAGGAGGGTACCAGCTCTCTGCCCCTCAAGCTGCTGGGGACTACTTTACCTCTTGGCCTCCCATTCCGGGTCAGCCCTTTGCAGGGCAGGGGACCTTGTCCACAGTTAGCTGAGGTGTGTGTGTTATCATGTGAGGGTTTGTCTCTATCAGTGGACAAGGGGCGGTGGTGGGCGAATGCCCTTTCGTTTATGTACGCCCCCTCCCTCCGACCCGCAGGTCACTCCGGGCTTCCCATCCGTGTACATTGTCTCCCGTCCTCTAAGTCACCAAGAGTTTCTCTCAGGCTGGGAAAACAGGGGTATGCCAGTCTCTTATTCGTGGGGCTTATGTTTGTGGGTCTGTTTTGTTTGGAGTCGCGGGAACAGTCGTTCGTTGTATCAGTGGGTGTCAGGCGCCATGTTTCCCAACAGCCAAGGACCGCCGCGGGAGCCCGGGGTTGACATGTAGTCATCCAGCGTGCCGGTTTGGTGGTGTGGGGAGCTTCTCAGGGTGGCAGTCTTCTTGTTGTGGACCATTTTGGAGGGCTCCGTGAGAGAAGAGGTTGATCGCTGATGAAGGGCCGGGAGGTGAGGAGCTCTATCTCTAAGCGTCCTTCACCATGCTCGGTCCCAGTGCCCGCCTTTTCTCTAGGGTGTTCAACCCTTTAACGTTAAAATTTTACTATTTTCATATTAGGTAAATCAAGTGCCTCTAATAACACTTCTTGCGCATTTCCTAAGGTAACTTTGTAATTTTGGAGGAGACTTGAGCAGCGCAGGTCAAAGACCCCAACCACCCAGACTCAAATAATAACATAACTTTAACAAAAGTATAGGCAGTGAAGCGGTGTAGTTTATATATGAACTCATAATAGTGTGAGCTACTGCAATAGATAATAATCAAGTACCCTATAAAGGGCCACATATTGTAGGAGTTCTAGTTGTTACAATTGGTGGTAGACTGTCAAGGGATGTGGGAATGGAAAGAAGTTGGAGAGAGTTTGATCACAGAACAAACAAAGTGTAAAGAATATAGCTAAACAGTAGGGCTTTCATGTGCAGATATAGTCCTGGACACAAGGTGCGATTAGTGGCACTTGTAGCCCTTTGAGCTACCATGGATACAAGCACAGAGGAGCGTTCGACTAGAGAGTATATAATATATAACAGCATTATATATGCATGCCTATGAGCAGGAGATGTTAGGTATAGATACCCATTTCGACAAACAACAGACAAGGTGGAGGATGCAACACTTGGTACTGAAAATTGAATACTGAAATGGTAAAATGTCACCTATGATAAGACTTAACTTTTAATTAATAATAGGACTCGTGCACAAAACAGGACAAATAGTACTATAGACAAAAATAAAATAAAAAAAACCCTCTGATGAGCTGAATTAGCAAAACGCGCATCAGGGGCTTCGCTGTTCCCACAATATTTTCTTAAGAACTGCAATCTGGCACTGAAGACCTTATACATCTTTGACTATTTCGGCACAGCAATTAACTTGTTCAATGATTCAATGATTTTGCTAGCCATTTTACTACATGGGTACATGGGTGGTTGGGGTGACGAGCACTGTACAACATATTTCCCTTTTTCCCCCTCTATCTCTGGTGCCCTCAGAGCACAAGAGGGCAAGTCATTTAACCCTTATTTTTTTTTATCATCCTTATCCCCTATTTTCTACCCTATAACAGTATCTGACATGGCTAACCATTAGTTTGATAAACCTTGTCTCCTTACAAACCAGTAGGAGATTTAACTACATTTCTTAATACTGTGAACATATTTATTGTTACTGTTACAACATTTATATGTAGCCATTCCAGCCATTGATACTATCATACCAACTTTTGCAGAGTGTGCTGGTTAGCAATTGTACATCTAATCCTCAGTGTATGTCTACTAAACAATGATTTATTGCGATTTATTAGAAACCACTGTGCTGGTGGCAATGTGATCTTTTACGATTACCATTACAGGTTTTTGGCCCCAGTATATTAATTACTACGGTGTACTCTAATAAGAATTCTTATGTTGTGCCAATTACACCATTGTTTTTAGTGGGACAGCTTCAGCTGTTTTTGCAAGATGTGTTTTTTTTCTCGTTATTTTTGTCTATAGTACTATTTGTCCTGTTTTGTGGTCAGCTCTTGCACGAGTCCTGTTTGGACTTTTTTACTATTATTTATTCAAAGTTAAGTCTTATCATAGGTGTAATTTTAGCCTCTCAGTATTCCATTTTCAGCACCAAGTGTTGCATCCCCCCCCTTGTCTCTTGTTTGTCTATTGTTAACTACATAGGTTATCCCCTACCTAGCAGGTATGCACTGGCTCTAGATCTTCCTTTTCTGTAAGTCTCAGATACCCATTTCCTTTCACCCAAACCAATCTCCCCTTACATGTGGAGAGTATTTTCTCCCTTTGAACAGAGATCTAAGCTTTGGGCAGTAGGCTAATAGAAGTGGGCCATCATCATGTGCTCAAAAGTGCAGATAACTCACGTGAACTATACAATTTGGTATAAAAATGTTGAACATTACAGGTGAGAGGGAACTCGGGCAGCGAGCAGTGAGAGAGCCTCCCTCAGGCGCAACATGGCCCCAATCAGTATCCCAAAAGCGACAAAGCCCACCGGGGCTGAAGGCCAAGAGGGTCTTGACCCGGCAGCATCGCCCACGCAAGCGGAGGCACAGACGCCACATATGGCGGCCTACCACCCAGCCCCCTGCAACTCCCAAAAGAGGAGGAACATAATAAGAGAAACCCAGTTGCCCAAGGTTTAGCAGAATTACATGACTGTACTGCTCCATCTCTGGATGATAATGACACCGGAGATGACTTCCTAGAAGAGCAATTGCTATCCCCTTATAAAGTTTATGACGAGGAATACTGTCGACCACTACCGTGGGTATACATTGATGGTTGTTCATATCACTACGTCGCTGGTGCTGAACGGAAGTTGGTTGCAGGTATCGGAATCGCCTGGATAGGTGATTATCCCAATGTATCTATAGGATACAATATTGGTCCCAAAAGCAGTCAGATAGCCGAACTCTGTGCAGTAAATAAGACCATTCAAATGGCAATAGAATATAGTATCAAAGGATTTGTTATCATAACTGATTCCAACTATGTTCGCAACAGTTTCGGCGAATATCTGCCTAGCTGGAAACGTAACCAAATGCTGAAAAGCAATAACAAACCTGTTAAACATGGGAAATTGTTTTGTAAAATCAATGAGTTGGTTAAGAAACATGGTTTAACCAAAGGCCATTCTAAAATAGAAGGTATTGACAAGGATGGTAATGACTTAGCCGATTCACTGGCAAAACAAGCAGCCATCAATGGTGAAACCCTAAACATTGATGATCTTATGGGTTCAATTCATGTTGAAGCCATAACTAGACGACAGGCTAGAGATAATGCTGACTTAAATGTCGTGCAATGGAGTCAAGAAGCTCCTAGTGAGGACCTGACTACCAGTCAGAAGAACGATCCCGTCATAGGCATATTCTATAAACATATAGAAGACCCTACTGCCAATCCCATCACAGATGAGGATTGCAAATATAATGAAGATTTACGAATCTTGATGAGATATAAAGTCCAATTTAGTATCATGGATGGGTTGCTGGTCAGAACTTCTAAACATGGTATTCAATAATGGGTAGTCCCAACTGTATACTGAGGGTTAATGCTCCAACACGCACATGATGCACCTACATCTGGGCATCGTGGTTGTGGCGAAACCAACCTCGCCACTGGGCATTGGAGAAGCCTGTTTGCCCGCCTCCTACCTGCTGACTATGGCCCCTGAGTTATTTGGCCCTTCAAGTACAATATTTGGGCATATTGGATTTGTTTGATGCTGCTGCTGGCCCTTTAAAAACCATCTGGGGACATACTGTGGAGTTACTGGGTGGCCACCATTTCATGTATCAGAGGCACATGGTGAGAACAATGGATGAAGCACATGGTGAGAACAATGGATGGCGGCCATTTTAACTCACAGACATTGTTGTGACTTTTCTACACGGTGCCATCTCGCCAGTATTTGGTACACAACGACATCGTGCAGTAGTTTTAAACTATACAACAGGGGACACATTATACAGTAATTATTTTTTATATAATCTGTATATGTTCTGCGGAATCTGCATTAAACTGTATCTTCCAAACTACTGAATGGATCTGGGTGAATTTTGGATATGTGGTTCACCCAGATCCCCTGGTTCTGAGGATATACTTTATATGGGGTTATTGCATGTTTTGGTCCCTGTGATATGTTTCATAAAACTGTATTCTTCTGCCTGTGATAATGAGATTACCCATTGTGTTCAGTAATCCTATTACAGGCAGAGGGGAGGATTTTGTGTGGGAGTGTCTGTGTGTATTGTACAGATTGATTGGTTGTTTTGTCCCTCCCTGTGGGCGGTCCTGTTTTCTCAACAACTGTAATAAAAACCAGGCTGGGAGTGCCAGCCTCAGTTCCTGCTTAACACTCAAAGTGAAGTGTCATCTCATTATTGGGGGAGGATTTATTGTATGCTGTTCCAGTTTGACTGCTAGGACTGTAAACCTATTTGTATGGTTTTTCCTATTCAACTGTCTACAGCATTCATATGCTTGAGAGTACTCAAATGCTTCTCTGATTCGGTGGTTGTGGTGTCTTCTGCAGTGCTTGGAGTCCTCAGGAAACGCTAGGAGCATCCTTTAACGGAGGTACCCAGTCAGGGTGCCAGGTGATCCGTTACAGTGGTGATAAGATCACATATGAGATATTGCGTGATTATGCATATTGGCCACACATGTTAAGAGATGTTAAGACATACTGTCAGGGATGCTTGATTTGTCCGCAATATCAACCCCATGGTCCAACCCACCGTGCACCACTTCAGAAGAGGGGGGTGTCATTACCCTGGTCTGATATTCAAATTGACTTTATAGGTCCTGTAACAAGATCTTCAAGAGGTAACAAATACATGTTAACCGTTACATGTATGTACACAAAGTGGATAGAGTGTTTTCCTTGTAAAGAGAACACGAGTACCGTGTGCGCCACTTTGTTGATTAACCATGTCTTTTCCAGGTTCGGTCTGCCTCAAAGAATTGAGTCAGACAGAGGTAGTCATTTTACCAGCGAAGTATTGGCTAAGATTTGGAATATTCTGGGTGTTAACCCCTTAACACCGCAGCCAAATGTACAAGTTGTGAACGAAACAAAATGTAAACAAAACCTGGCATTTGCGCTATATGTCTGTCCAACCGTAATTCACCTCTTTCATATTAAATGCACCCCCCCTTATTATATATCATTTTATTCAGGGGAAACAGGGCTTTCATTTAATATCAAATATTTAGCTATGAAACATAATTTAATATGAAAAAAATTTAAGAAAATAAGATTTTTTTGATTTTTTTAGTTCTACATGACATTTTAACTGTCAATGTCATAATACTGTTTGCTTTTACTGCAATAAAATACACATATTTGTATTCAGAAAAGTCTCACGTATAAAACAGTACCCCCTATGTACAGGGTCAAATATAGCGTGTTACATTTGAAATTGAAATTCGCCAGATTGGTTACATTGCCTTTGAGACTGTATAGTAGCCCAGGAAATAAATTTACACCCATAATGGCATACCATTTGCAATAGTAGACGACCCAAGGTATTGCAAATAAGGGATGTCCAGTCTTTTTTAGTAGCCATTTGGTCACAAACACTGGCCAAACTTAGCGTTAGTATTTGTTTGTGTGTGAAAAATGCAAAAAACGCCAATTTTGGCCAGTGTTTGTGACTAAGTGGCTACTAAAAAAGACTGGACATACCCCATTTGCAATACCTTGGGTTGTCTACTATTGCAAATAGTATGCCATCATAGGGGTAATTTTCATTCTTGGGCTACCATAGGGTCATAAAGGCAACGTAAGCAATCTGGCGAATTTTTATGTGAAAAAAATGAAACACAAGCCTTATATTTGACGCTGTAATTTTTGAAAACACCATAAAACCTGTACATGAGGGGTACTGTTGTACTCGGGAGACTTTGCTGAACACAAATATTTGTGTTTCAAAACAGTAAAAAGTATTGCAGCAATAATATCGTCCGTGTAAGTGCTGTTTGTGCGTGAAAAATGCAAAAAACTTCACTTTTACTGGCGATATCATCGTTGTAATACATTTTACTGTTTTGAAACACTAATATTTGTGTTCAGCGAAGTCTCCCGAGTAAAACAGTACCCCCCATGTACAGGTTTTATGGTGTCTTGGAAAGTTATAAGGTTAAATATAGTGCTAGCAAATTAAATTCCCTATACTTTCGGCATGGGTGGTCAGGCAGGTCCCGCTAATTGTAATTAATTAGGATACCTAATTATGTAAAATTATTACATAAATATATGTGTAGAATTAATATATGTATATATATACATATGTGTATATATAAGTATATATATATATAATTTTTTTTTATATTTTATTTATATATAGGTATATATATAGTGATATATACGTATATATTTATGTATATATATATATATATTATTTCGTTCTACGTGTGTTTTCATATAAATATATATATATATATATTAATATCACAATACAGTTAGAACGAAATAAAACACATCTATATATTTTTTAATATTTTATTTTATTTTTTTACGTATTTACATATTTTTTTAATATTATTTATAAATATATATATAACAATAATTATATATATATTTAATCAGTATTAGTCTATGTGTAATTTGATATTAATATATATATATATAATTATATATATATTAATATTAAAATACACCTAGACGGTGTATGTGTGTGTGTGTGTGTATATGTGTATATATATACTTAGATCATATATATATAATATATATATATGATCTAAGTATATATATATTTTTTTTTTACACTTATTTTATTTTATTTTTATTTGATTTTCAGCCAGCAGGGGGACTAACTGTCATTACAGTTAGCCCCCCTGCTGGCATTGCTGCAGCCAGCTATCCCGGCCATGTGATTGTGAGGTCCTCGCAAGGACCTCACTCTCACATGACTGGGAGGGACCAGAGGAGGAAGATCTGCCGCGGGGGGGCTCTCTGGGAGTCCCCCCAACCGCGATCGCCGGCGTGGGACCGCCGGCGACCGGGTAAGTTACTAAAAACCGGAGGGCGTACTATTACGTCCTGCGGCGTTTAGAGCCGCTTTTAAAAGGACGTAATAGTACGCCCTCCGGTCATAAGGGGTTAAACGAAAGCTACATATTGCATACCGCGCTGCGTCTAGGGGGGAACGCGATATAACCAGTCTATCGTTAATATTCTGAAGAAGTATGTTAAGGAGTCTGGTAAAGACTGGGACATTAAATTGCCCCTAGTTTTAATGGCGATTAGAGTTACACCTAGCACTGCTACCAAATTGTCACCTTTTGAATTGATGACAGGAAGAAAGATGGCTTTACCACAGCATTTACTATATCGTACTTCGGATCATAACTTGATAAATGCTGCCACTACGCATCAGTATATCGAAGATTTGCGCAAGCATTTACAGCATGCGTTTGCTTTTGCCCAAAAGAATCTAGAAAAAGCAGCGACAGGGGTTAAGACCTATTACGATTTAAAAACCACGAAAAAGGAATATGAAATAACAGATCAAGTCTATCTGTATAACTTTGCGCGTAATCAAGTCAAGGAAAATAAATTTTTACCTTCTTGGAAAGGGCCATATGTCATCATTGACAAAATTTCCCCAGTAGCGTACAAGATAAAAATTCCTAAGGATGGTGATTTTATTGAAAAGTGGGTTCACAATAACCAGTTGCGTGCTTGTCATCCTAAATCTCAATTAAGGATTATAGGTGTGGATTCGGATGCAGAAGGGTGAACGACTAACCTGGATGAATGCTTGATTCACGTGGTATTGTATGATGTGAAATGTTGTGATGTGCCATGATCTCATGTACGTTCATGTCATTAACCATTTCCTTGCCATCCAATAACTACATTATCTAAGCAGGTTACTAACTTGTTTAACTGCTATAGGCATATTGCTGAGGAGTCAGTAATAAATGTAGTGAGGTATGAAGTTATAAAAATAGAATTAGAGAGAATACATATATTGATGCATCGTAATAATGTGTTGTCCTAGGCCAAGTGATGTCACACTGTTATAAGTTTGTATGCTTAACAAACCTTGAACCATTAGTAGGTAAGTCTGAAACGAGTTCCTGATCCGTGACTGTCGAAAGATGTCAAAGACGGATGTGGCGTGTTTCTGGATCGTAGTGCTCTTGTGCCAAGAGCTACGGACCGACCCGATCACAGAGATGGGACCATCCTCTGGCATCCTGATTCAAGAGACACCAGGGTTCATCTTGACAGAGAAGAGGATCCTGACCCGACGTGTGTTCGTCAGCTTGGACCCCAAGATTTCCATCGAGAAGGCATACAACATTTCATCGATGCAGCTTCCTGAGTTACAGACTGGTACCAGATGCACCTCCAAAGAGCACAGGACCGTGTGCAAAACATCTTGGTGCAAGCCCGGAAACCATTTGTATCCAGTTTTAATTCGATGAGCAACCAACCCAAAGGTTCCTCACCGCTATAATTGTTGCATTAGTTTGTGCCACTGTCGGTGCAGTTGTCGCAACTGGAATGTCTGCAGCCAACTCTATTACTGTCCAAAAGCTGAATATGGAAATCTATGCGATAAAGCAACACATTAACGATATTCATCAGGTGATAAACCAGCAAAGAACACTTCTCCAAGACGTGTTAACTATTGTGGAAGACACAGTTGTTACAACAAATTTGCATTCGGAGTTAATTGCCAAATCCACTGAGTTGCACCAAAGTCATGAATTATTTAAGCGTGAACTTCTATCTCTGCATCACCCAATATTGTTCCACACACTTGCTTTTCTTGACGAAGTGCAAACTGGAATGATCGAATTGGCAGGAGGACACATACCTCTGTATTTTGTATCCAAGGATATTGTTCATGCGATGCTTGCCAGTGTGGATGGAGAAACAATTGAGCCTATGCAATTAAATCTGGCCTTTGAGATGGGGAGCGCTATACCTCTCTTAATTGACCCGGAACGTTTGGAGATTTGCTTTTTATTGGCCATGCCATATGTAACTCCCAAAAACATTTTTCAAATGAAAACAATTTACAACGTCGGTACATGGAAGGAAAATATCCATGTAAAAGTCCAAACCCCAGATGTTTTGGCTTTTCAACCGTGGGTACCAGATTGGTATTCAATACCCATTTTGAATGACTGTGAAAAATTCAAAGACAATAATTTCCAATGTGATGGAAAACCTTTTGTGTACGATTCTACCAATGCTTTGTGTGGGATCGAGTACCTTAAACATGGCTCTGAAACATGTCAAGTAACTATGTCAAAAACTGACAGTAATGCGTTAGTACATGCTATCTTAGTAAAAGATAAATGGTTGGTAAGCACGTGTCTTAAAAACATGAGTGTTTTTCGCAGGGACCAGGTGACTAATAAAGTAATTGCCTTACCAGCCAGCACCTGTCTCACTGATCAAGGTACCCCACGACTCTCGTATCACCATCGGTGACGTTACGCTATACCCAGTGTACACTGACGTCATCGAAAGTGCTATCGAGATGGTGGATCCCTTCCAGAATCTAGATATCCTTCTAGATCCTAATCTAAAGTTATTGCTGGACCATAAGCCCAACCACACTATCCAAATGTCAATCAGGAAAGATAACATTTCTGTGGACACATTTAAGTACTCTGAGTTAGATACTGACCTTATTGCTCGTGTTGACTGGTTCATCCATGTTAAGATTGTTATTGGGTGTGCTATGATAATAATGATATTATGGTTGATTGTACTAAGTGTAAAATTCAAAACTCTTACAGGTACAAAAATATACAAAAATGTTCATTCCACGCACGGGCCTACGTTAGAAATGATGTGAATGCACAATATGTCTGGTAACTTCCGTAGTGCTTATTCATAAGCTAAATTATTCGTTACTTTGATATGCACTAAGGGGGGTTATGTCAGGGTATTTATATTGGCAGACATTTTGTGCTATGATAGAAATTAAAAGTGTATATTCTGAGTCACTCTGAACAGACCAGACTCCATTTTGTTATTTTCAAGTTAACAAAGAGACACGAAATTTCTATCCTTTTTGTAAAACTAACAACTTTGCCAGAGCTAAAGGAATGCATAGTATAAACAAATCAAGTGATAAGAAATGAGAACGGGGGATGGACAGACTGTTAGCTAAATGCTAATGGAATATAATTAATTCTAAAACCCAGACATTTGTGACAGAGAAGATTAAATAATTTAATCTTCCTTTCGATATTGTATAGAGTCCCATTGTAATTTAGGGGTCATACTTAGTTATAACTGTCATATTAGAAATTATAGCCGAATTTGCCAGACACATAGTCTGGACAAAACTTAAAGAAACTCTTGAACTGACAGAAAACTTAAGTTATAGACAACGGGGGCGGAGCCTAGCATCCGAGCTGAGCGGTCGTGCAGAGCCTCTGCTCCCGCTTAATCTGGCAATTATCGGGGTAATCCCACGACAAACACGGCACAACCGCACACCGGAGATAAGTTATCGAGACGGGGACGCCCGGGGGAACCGACAGATACCTGAACCAAGCATGTACTACCCCGGGACCCGACAAAACGACATGAGGCCTACCGGAGATCGAGCAGTGGGGAGGCGGCCGCTCCCCACGCTGTCTGACCTGGACTCGGACCTCACCTCCAACCCCCCCCCCTATGGACCGATGGGGGTTATCTCGGTCCACATCAAGCGATAGAGTAACAAAAGCCTGCTCATGTGACTCTATTAATAAAATCTTTGACAGATTCTGGGCAAAATTGAAGGCTTGCATGCAGCGTGAAACCCCGCGCCGACAAACGCCTACTAAGGTTGGAGCCAGCGGCGGACGGAGGTCTGGGGACTCTTACCAGGGCAATGCCACAACCCACACTCCAAAGTCCCACAGCAAAGGCCCTCCCGGGCTGAGAGCAACACAGGGTTTAACCCGATGGTGCAGGCCACACAGGCGGAAAGCAGTTCAGCGACCACGTAAGCGACCTCACACATCTTACCGCACCACCCCTTACGGGGCGACCCTGGACCACACAGGTTCTCAGGCTCGTGGACCACAAGCACCAGCTCTCCTACAGCCCCGGGGCAAGGGAGGATTCCCACCCCCGGACCGACGCAGCTCCGCTCCACCACGACCGACACCGGGCGCGGGACCCAAGCTTGGCAAATACCCACGTACCAGCGGCCGCTGGATTAGCGGCAGCAACACAGCAAGCATGGCACACATTGGGGAAGGAAGCCCGGTGGCGCACAGCAACGGCACAGATCCCCGAGTCCAGGGCTACAAGACGCCGGCCTCACGACGAGCCAAGAGTGGGAGAGGGCAATCGGTTGCACCCTGGTCAGCAATCAGCCCCAATGAGCCCAACAGACGGGTAACTACAGCCTCCAGATTGGGCGTCGGCTGACCTCTCAGGAACTGACCCACAACATCTCTCATAGCCCGTGCCTGGGCATGTATGTGAGAACTCTTTTTACCTAAGCATACTCATTTTTAACTACACGTTCTTCATACCACCGAAGTTTTCGTTAACTTGCATCACGGTTCAAGAGGCCTTCCACTTTGAAGCATGTCTAATATATGTCTTGAACTGAGGCAGAAGCATCAAAGACTTACTTATCATTAACCTGCGATTTAATTTGAACGTTTATAATTTTGTTACAATGTTATAATCCTATAATTTTAAAACCCGTAAGCCTGTTACTTAACTTTATTGAGCAAAATTACCATTCTTAAGCGATGCAAACTTGTTACACAAATTATACATATGTGGGATTTATACTCTAAGGCTAGCATAATAGTCATTTAGTCCAGGCCTAGCTAGACTAGAGCAATGCCTGACCATCTCACTAATCAGCTATGCAGACTACGAGTTGTAGAATGTTCTAAGACTAACAAGCATGTTTTATGTTGAACATAGGTGTGTCCCTGCAGCTGAGGCACAGTAAGAGTCCAGGCCGTAATGGTTAGGAAATGCAACTGTCTGTAACGAACTATGTAATAGCCTATGTATCATTGGCCTGTATCTACCATATTGTTCTCGTGCCTAACACACACCATAAGCGTTTGACATCCCTAAACCCACTCGTATATACAAGTTTAACTCATAATTTAACTAATATATGCACAACTAGGTTAACGTGACCAACTCACCTTGCTTAGATACACGTAGTTAGTTCTTATGTTCTGCCGCGTATAAACGTTATAATTTCTCTGTGTACCCAATAATGCTGAAACTTACATGCCATATACCACTAGATAGTCTCACCAAGTCTGAATATGTTTAAATATTGGTGTTATAATCTCACTTTATTTTTTTTTTTATATATAAATCTTTATTTTCAATTAAATAGAAAAAAAATTCATTCACATACAGCTTTTCGGATATAGAATTGAAACAACAGTACAAAAGGTTGCGTTACAGTAAAATATTGTGCATATGTTACAATAGGACCGTGTTTCAAATGCTGATAAATACTCTTTCTGCTGTATCTACATTCATACATTACATACTATTCAACTTATTCATACACAGTTTTCTGCTACCTAGGAGTGGCGATCTATGGGGGAGCGGGGGGTTTGAGTTTTGTGATTTAGGTATCTAACCCAAGGGGCCCAGACTTCATTGTATTTCTCTTTGGATATCTTATTTTGAGCTATCCCAGCTTCCATACTACGTTGAAATTCTATCTGTAAATATATATCTTGCCAGTTTAGCGGACTCATATTTCTCCAGTTTCTGGCCATGACTATTTTTATTGCCATACAGACATGAATCATGAGAATTTTTAATTTTATATTGCTTTTTGGCAGATCCAAATGAAACAGAAACATTTGAGGCGTAATCACAGTCTGAATCTCAAAAATAAAAGCTACCAGTTCTGATAAGATTAATCTCACTTTATAATAACGATAACAAGCATGTACCTACTCTTGTCTTTGTAACTTTAAAAAAGCGACGACATCCAACATATATATTACCTTTAAACTACTGTACCTAATCGATTGAAATACTCACTATTGCTGACCAGCATGCACCCAACTTGATTTTGCTGATATTATTTTATGTTTCGTTTACTCGTCGACGTTAAACCATATTGTATAAAAAAAAATAAATAGAGGCACGAATACTATGGAAATGTTAGTTACCATTGTTATCGAACCCTGTACTGTATTCTCAATGCACATTTCCCTCTTTTTATTCTGTATCCCAACTATTATGCCTCAATAAAATACAGATTGACAAAAAAAAAAAAAGTTATAGACAACTATAAAGATGAGGTAAAAGACGTCAAAATAGCCACCAGGAAAAGTTAACTCTTTCCTGGATAGGTATGTTTAGTGGGACGAGACTGCCCTCTATAGACCAAATACTTAAATTGTTATCTGGAAGGTAACCACACCCCCAGTGTTTCTATTGGTCTATCACCTAGTGACGAACAGAGAATTTTTCCCTTTAAAAGTTAAGACAAAGGGAAGAGAGGGGATGCAGAGAAAGCAAGAGAGTGAGCAGTCGGGGGGCAAAGAGTCGGAAGCAGGCTAAGAAAGAAAAGCAGAGAAAGAAACCCATGAAACATTCCTCGACACTTAGCTACCTGAGAATATCTGATGAGAAAATCTACTCAACTGGTAATTATACTGGTTTCATTTAATTAATCTAAATTATTAAAATTTTCTAATAGCATGATATATGACTGGATAAATCACGATCCGATTTCGATATTTAGAAATCTTAGTTAACTAAGAAGTATATATTTATAACCATTCCATGCTGCAGATGGAATTAGAATAAGTATGTATTTATGTGACATATCACATGTTAGCATATCGTGATATTTATCCAGGTGTATTGATTTGCTCTAAAATAAGATAAAATATCTGTTTAGGCAAGTTAAAATTCTGCTTATAGAACATGGTAGATTTCTCTTATTGGATGGTTCCAGGAAATGACTAATGAGCTGGTATAAATGTTATTTTATTTAAAATCACATGAGAACAGGTCTTAATTACTTAGGAGGTCTAGCCAGCATTGAAAGGATTATTTTAACTGTCAGCTAAAGTTTTATGGCCTTTAGCTGCAAAGCTGTGTCTGTGTGTAAGTTTTTCGTTTCTCTGTGAAAGACAGTCATAAATCTTGTCTTAACCATTGGAAGATGTTTTTACATTACCATATTGTATTGCATACTATGTTATACTAAATATTCATTGATAATTGTCACGCATGTTACTTATTATTATTATTTAAATTGTCACAATAAATTGTATCTATTTTTATAACAAATTGTGATTTTATTTATATGGAATACAATTCACTTACACGATAACGATCTTTGGGATCTGAGAATTGAAATAGTGGGCAATTCTCAACTGTTTACTATTATTATCCCATATATCCCCACAGTGCAGATGACATCTCGATATATCCCAAAAGCTATAACAAACTGGGGTATAGACAGTTTTTGATAAGGCGTGGGTCTCTAGTTTTTAAGACCACTGAGATGTCCCCATAATTGTATGCTCTGTTTTCAAGGACTTCTTGTGAGGCTATGAGTAAGGAAACTAGGTTTACATCCTTCCCATCCAGTATTTCCTTTTTTATGGAAGCTGGAACTGAGTGAGCAGGTGAGACATATGGGGTAGTGGTAGCGGCTGGTGGTGGAGGGGGAGGGAGTGGGGTGCCAGACTGAACAGTAGAGATTACCAGGGGAGGACCTGAAGGGCCTGGTAGGTCACCTGTGGTGGCTATGGCTGATTCCACTTTCAGTAGTCTGTTATTCATGGTTTGGAGGTTGGCCAGAATAGCAGTCAGGGTCTCCTGTGTAGAATCGAAGGTGTATGTAGACGGTCCTTGTGAGCTAGTCCCGGGCCTAGGTTAGTTGGCCTGTGCCGTCAAGAGCCTGCACAGCTCTGCCTTTCTAGCGGTGGCTGAAAAGGGGATACTCCTGAGCCTAAGTTTTGCTGCAATTTTTGCACTAGTCCAAGATCTCAGGGACCTGGGTGTAGAGGGGGTGAGGGATTCCTCTGGAGACCCCGGCCTGACTGGCGTGCTGGGTACTTCGTCCAATTGTAGATCGTCCCAGGCTCCTCAATGCAGCGAAAACAATAGTCCCTATCTTTTGGAAACAACCACGCACCCCCCCACTCCGACGATGGGTGGAAGAGGTGGAGGACACCCGAAAATATGAAGACTTGAAGGCAACCACAGCAGCGACAAAGGAAAGGTACACGAAGAGGTGGTTCTACTGGATGAAATATGTCACCTCAGACGACTTCGTAGCCCTTTTGACTACATCAGACTTTAGGGAGGAGCAGACAAGGAACCAAGGAGAGCCGGCCACCGGTGATGCGGACGGGGCGGGGCGGTCTGGGGCGGAGAATGGGGATACAGATAGGCGAGGCGGCAGGGATGCCCGCACGCCCTGATGCCACTATCTCTTCCAGCCCCCCCCCCACATGCCTTGCCTCCCTACTTCACTATGTTTTTCGACCCATCCCCTTTCCCAAATCCCAGACCCTCACACCCACAAACACGACATAACTTGGACACACATAGCCACCCAGATACTGGAATCGGAACCGAACTCTACGACAACTATGCTACGTATGATTAAGGCACACACACAGACACACACAAGACAAACGTTTCTCATTTTGTTTATATAATGATCACCTATATGGCTCTTATACAATGGCAAGTTTCAGAATACAAGTACCTGACTCTACCTGTGTTGCTCACTAGAGGGGGCTGAGAGAACGCATGCTCTCGCGCAACCTATGCTCAAAGAGCTTTTACTACTAACTTCCACAGCATTGTCATCAGCCAACATATGATTGTTAACTGTACAGAGTTCACTTTGTTACCGCTTTGTTACTGTTATATTGTAACTGTTGATTAGACCTGTTGCACTGGACGGCTCACCGTCATACAACGCTTTTCCATCTGAGCTAAGCCTCTGCGTAGGCATACACAGTCATAAATGTAAAGTACTTGACTATACGCACTGTTCACAAAAATAAAAACCATTTAAAACAATTGTAGATCGTCAATGGGGATAGATTGTGACATTCTGAAAAAGGAATACTGATTTAAATTAAGTAGGGTAGTGTGAAGGAGGGGGGTACGAGACCTTCGGAGAACTGGCCTGCTAACTAGTGCCGAGGCGAAGAACTTAACTAAAACCCAAGTGACAGGTGAGGCCCTGCTAATGCCAAGTGGCGGTGAGATGCTCTACCTATGATTTTGGCCGAGGGAAGTTGTGGCCACTTGAACTAGGTGGCGGGATGTTGGCCTGTCGATGACCGTAGGAGATTCAATACGTGTGGCCGTGACTTGGGAAGCCATAGCTGTTGCCCTAAAGAAGGGCGAACGAGGTGGCTAACTATGATTTTGGCCGTGGGGCTGAACCTTCGTGTTGAGGTGGGGAGTAGGCCTCGCGGGACTGGTGAATTTAGTGAGGCTTGCAAAGGCCAGCACCTATTCCTAAATGCTAGTTATCTAACCTGATGGGGCTTGTCTCCTTAATGATGTGCCCGAACATATATAAATACTAACCTTGAGTATTACTCTTATCGCTTTGTGCGTGACACAGAAGGTCTTGAATATAATTTACTTCGGAAGAAAACTAGTCCGGCCAAGATATCCTAGGGATAAGATAGATGCTAGTGGGCTTGAGGCGTGCCACTGGTATGCATGATGTATGTAAAAAGATGACAAACGTATGAAGAGTTGTGTATCAATGATACTGTAATGTAAGAACCCGTGTACGATGAGGGACCTGAATGTTGGTCCATATTTAGAGACAAGCCCCAGGTTACCACGATTAGGTAATGTAATGACAAGAAGGCTGAGTGAGGCCTTTATGAGAATCATAATCGTAGTGAGTAAGATTAAAAATACCTGGTACTGAAATACAGGATACCAGGTAGGCTGTTGGTAGTTGATAGCGTAGAAACTTGACGAAACTGCGGTATTGACGCAGATCTATGTAATGAAATGTAGAAACAACAAACAAGTGAGGTACAGTTATGAAATAGTAGTAGCAGGGAGACGTTGGTTAGGAGGTGATTGTTGGTGAGATCGTAGTGAGGGGTCTTGATGTGGCCCATGTAGAAGTTAGAACCCGCCTAGGGGGGAGGGGTGGCTGAATGTGGCCATGGAGGCTGAATGAGGCCTCAGGGGACGAAAAAATTTAACAAGTAAACCACTATACCTGATATTGTAAGACAGGATACTGGGATGACACTTCCTGAAGTCTACTTGAAGGAAATGTAGAGGAGCCTAAAATCACACACATGGCTAAGTATTGGAACCATTATGAAGTTTAAGAAAAAACAGTAATTGAGTGATCGTGCCTATGGTCAGTACTGTGCCTGGCGAAAAAGGAGCCGTGGTGGTTGCATATGGGAGATATGCGTGAAAAGTTTGTGAGAGCTTAACCTATTGGCATGCTACAACAAGATAATAAAAGTATGATTTATTATGAGAGAACGTAGTTAAAGGAACACTATAGTCACCTAAATTACTTTAGCTAAATAAAGCAGTTTTAGTGTATATATCATTACCCTGCAATTTCACTGTCATTTAGGAGCCACACCTCCCCTGGCTATGATTGACAGAGCCTGCATAAAAAAAAAAACTGGTTTCACTATCAAACAGATGTAATTTACCTTAAATAATTGTATCTCAATCTCTAAATTGAACTTTAATCACATAAAGGAGGCTCTTGCAGGGTCTAGCAAACTATTAACATAGCAGGGGATAAGAAAATCTTAATTAAACATAACTTGCAATAAAGAAAGCCTAAATACGGCTCTCTTTACAGGAAGTGTTTATTGAAGGCTGTGCAAGTCACATGGAGGGAGGTGTGACTAGGGTTCATAAACAAAGGGATTTAACTCCTAAATGGCAGAGGATTGAGCAGTGAGGCTGTAGGGGCATGTTCTATACACCAAAACTGCTTCATTAAGCTAAAGTTGTTCAGGTGACTATAATGTCCTTTTAAATGAAAGACTAGTTGTGCAGTGGTGTTAGGTAAAGAAATTAATGATAATATGTGAGACTAAATTGCCTGAAAAAGTGAATCAACAGTGCAGAGTGACATTTAGGATGAATCCTCTAGTATGTGTTCTTCCCAGTTAGTACTTTTAAGTGGGTTTTGTAGTATATATGATAAATGTGTCCCATTTAATTCTAAACATAGTCATGGCATGCTAATTTGTAAAGGTTAGACTTGATACTATTTAAATTAACATGCTATACACCAGGCAGAAAATTGAGCGAACGGTATAACAGCTTAACATAGTGCCAGTTACGGGATTTAAGCCGTAAAACAGGATGTGTTCGGCTAAAAACGAACAAACGGAAAAGAACTGTATGCAGACATGGTGCTTGCGGTCGGGTGTTAGACCGCACAAAAGAATAAACGAAAGCGAGTGTACTCTGCGGTCGGCTGTTTAGCCGCACGAACTGCTGAAGTACACGAACTGGTAATTATGCACGAAACAGGTAAGTATTAGTGAAGGGAGCCTATCCCCGCCTTTTAGGCCCGAACGTGGGAAATAGCCGAACGCTATTTCTCACGTTATGCTTACGTGGACGTGTCGGTCTCATGACCGGAAGCCGGGTACCGAGGCCGATGAGAAGCCGGGTGGCGGGCACGGAGGTCAGAGGCAGAGGAAACTGCTGGCGACACAGGACTCCTGCTGGAAGCTTGAATTTTTTGGCGGGAACTTCGGACAGTTTGAACGGCAGAGGTGAGTAGGGGCTAGGATTTTAAATAGGGGCCATAACTCCTCCCACAAATTCAGGCCTAATGGCCTTTTAACGTATATATATATATATATATATATATATATATTTACTGTACATATAAGACGACTAAGATCAATTCATAATTTCCTATAAACACACAACTGTTACATTTGATCAGTAATTAACTGGTTAAACGGGGTTGTGTGCTCCTTCTTGTCCACTACACCCACACCCATCACTTCTCACACAATTACCCCATTCTCTGCACAAAGGGTTTCATTTAGCAGCTAAATAAAGTGACGCAGATAGTCACATACTGAGAGAGAGATTATTCCTTGTGTTGAAAGGGAATGGGGGAGCTAGTTTGCTTCACTTCTGTAAAACTTTCAATCCATTGTTTGGCTTTGTGTTGTTGCTGCAGGAATTTCAACCCAGCAAGCACAACCACTGGAATCAGGCAAATGTAAGGGAAGTGGATTCTTCAGCACCAAAACAGCTGGAGCAGATGATTAGAGTTTGAAGCATTGCAGAAATAATAGTGACTAGCCGAGGTCATCCAGAGGGGTAGCAGCGAAGTAGGATCTGGGGGGGCAGACACAGGGAGATGAAAGAGCTGCTCAGGCAATGAGTCAGCAGCAGTCAAATTGAGTTTGGACTCCCAGCCTGAAGAAGACTCTGTGTACATTCAAAGAGCTGCAGAAGAGGTGTAGGGCAAACAGTTAAACATTGAAAGCATGGTTTTGCTGCAGACTTTCCATATGACCTCAGGCACAGGAACAAAGGAAGGGTTGTTAAATTTCACCTCTCTGAAAATCTGAAACATTTCCCTGAATATTTCCGTCTGACACAAGAGTCTGTCAGGGAGAGAAAAAAAAAAAAGACAAGTGAAGGGGATATTTTTTAGGGGGGCGGTCAATGAAAGCAGAGAGGAAGGGAGGGGGAAAAATGAGGGATTTACAGAGTAAACTTAGTCAGTCACTGGAATAAGAACACAGAGATGCATGAGGTGAAGGAAGAAAAAGTGGCTGAAACAAGAGTGAGAGAGAAGGTAAATTAAAGAGGTGAGCGGGGAAGGGTTAATAGAAAGGTGGACGTACAGAACTTCAGGAATATATATATATATATATATATATATATATATATATATATATATATATATAAAGGAAAGGATGAGTAAGGAGCCTGAAGGAAAACGACTGGAAACAGTGAGACTCTGTTATATGCAAACACCGAGACACTGTGAAGGACAAAGAGGAAATTGGGGAGAGAAAAAAAATACAAAACCCTGGGAGTCATTAACCCTTAGTGTGCCACTTTACTACACGCGTCTGGCACTGAAACGGTGGTTTAAAAAAAAAAAAAAAAAAAGCAAAGACGGAGAGCAAATCACAGAGAGAGGCGGTAAGGAAATAAAGAGAGGGGTGTTGTTTAACAAACCCCCCTAACAGGTCCCCCAGAGTGAGAAGAGGAAAAAAAAAAAAAGATCTGAGAGAGGAGGAGAGATGCTGTGGGGACTGACTTTCTCATAGTAAGTGCAGACTGCTGAGACTGTGTCACCGGGACAGAGCGACACACCGGCCGGACAGACAGGGACAGAGCCGCAGCGACAACCTGCAGAGCAATGTGACTGCACATCCGCAGCGAGACATGGTGAGGGTGGCACTGCTCTGTCTGCCACTGTCTCACTCCCTCCATCCAAATCTGACTGCCATAAACCTTCTGTCCTCACTCCAGAGGTATCTGGCTCT
The DNA here is from genome assembly GCF_036172605.1 of Pelobates fuscus. Taxonomy (NCBI): domain Eukaryota; kingdom Metazoa; phylum Chordata; class Amphibia; order Anura; family Pelobatidae; genus Pelobates; species Pelobates fuscus. The sequence continues at coordinate 179,265,148 of NC_086321.1, read as the reverse complement.
TCCTGTCGCACTCTGCTCGTGTGCTTTCACTGTCTCTGCTCACATTCCCTCTCTTTGTCTGCTTATAGACCGAGATCTGTTTTCAATGAGCAAAAACCTAGTCAACAAAAGGAGTGCATTTGCACTGTGAGTAAAGTCCCTGTACAGGGCTGGGGGGATTTTTTTGGCTAATACATAAACCGTAATGATTATATATCACTTATATCTATATCTATCAATCTCTCAATGATGTTGCAACATTTTTGTTGAAAATAGAACAAATCGTACAGTTCAGAGTTTGCCTGTGATTGGCTCTTGGAATTTGTGCCCTTCTGTTATTCATTAAGTGCTGCCCTGCCTGTGGGGGCAGAGGGTGAGTAAATGTGGCAGCTGGTTTCTTCAAGTCAGTCTTAATCTGTGGCTCTGAGTTTGTCCCTCGCTGTCATACTCCGCATACATGTCTTTATGTTGTCTGTTTTTTCTTTAATTTCTTTTCTTCTTCTTTTTTACTTCGTCACTCCTTCCTTTGTGTCTCGGTTGCACTCCTAGCTGTCTCCTTCCCATTACTTCTCTGCTTCTCTGTCTGTATCCTCTCTTCCTCCCTCTCCAGGAAGAAATGATCTCACGCATTTAATGACTTGCAGCTGGTGTTATGGCTGAGAAAGGACACACACAGACATGTATATACTGTATAACACATCTATTGATATATGCATATGACAACACTTCTCACCGCTCTGTACATTCACCATTCATAACATATACAATACAGAAAGGTGCCTGTATGCAGATGTACATACATATGGATTGGCAAACAGCACACATACCGACCGTCTTTCCTCAAAAATAAGACCGGGTCTTATATTAAATTTCTCCCCGAAAATTCCTGAACATAGATTAGCTTACTCGCAAATGGAATCCTGCGAATCTATGTTCGGGGAAAATTACCCGAACATAGATTAGAGAATTTGCAACTAGGACTTATTTTCTGGATAGGGCTTAAATTATGAGCACCCCTGGAAAATAAACTAGGGCTTATTTTCGGGGTATGTCTTATTTTCAGGGAAACAGGGTACTAACACACAAACACACAAAGAGAAACATCTGGAAACATATCACCAATTGTGTGTTTTTTAACCTACACAATTATACCTGAATTCATAAATACCAAATTGGCATACGTGCACAAATACATGAAATTAAACAGTAGGTTTTTTTGTTTGTTTTGTTTTTATATGAAGGCAAGCCAGATAAAACTGATATTATACATGCCTTACCAGCTGTTATGTCAAAATATCTAGATTTTATAACAGCTTGATTAGTTGCAGGTATAGGGGTCAGAATAGATTAATTTTGCAGTGTTTTGTTTCCTCTTATCTCTCACGTTCCATTGAAAGATAATAACTCGTAGAATGGAAATTTCAGACCTAATGAAGGTGTAGTAATAAAGCAAAATAAATATTCAAATAGACATATTTACCTAAACACCAGTTCATGTACTTATGCTAGGGCCACTATGACAGAAAATGGTCCATATGCTTTTCACATCAAGCTGTGTCCTAATTTGACTTATTCGTAACCATAAGAAATGTACATGTTAAATTGAAGGTGCTGTAACTAGATTGCTTTATTTATAATTTATTTTTCTATACCTTATCCACAGTACGGAGTCAGAGTACCATTTTTTTAATATGACGGTTAAAAAAAACTAGTTTTATCGTATCAAGGCGTTTCCTGCAGTTCCTAGATGATTTATTTACTTTTCCACAAACTAAACGTTAGTTGTGCACAATTATATGTGACTGTAGTTAGTGGATTTTATAAAAAAAGAAAACATGAATGAAGCATTTCAAGCATGTTGGTGTCACATTTATCCCTGCTGTCAGATAATTGGAGGAAATAGGATCTAGCGATAGGGAGATTCTTTCATATAATCGGGAGCAAGGTAGAACCTGGTGCATGGAGCATTCCCTTTATTTGGCTAAATTAATGATTGTGTGTGTTACATTTTGAAATCATGATAGTTCCACTTTAATCATATTAATACATTCTCTGCCAGTTTATGTATGTGTTAGTATGCAAAAGTCAATGTTACTGCTTATTCCAAAAATAATGAGCTAAAGGAAAGTTGCTGTATTAAAGTAGAACTTCAGATGTACTTACAAAAATATCACAGTGACGCGTTAAATACTCAAATGTAGCTGATGATCACCATGACCCTTTGCACTGCCAGATACATCAGCTTCCTTCTAGATCAGGCACACCTTTTCCTCTGGTACTCAAATTCCATAAATATAGTGTTTTGCATTGAGAGACAAATGTTATTCTTTGTCTCTACATACTTGCACCATAAATGATTTAATATGTCTCAGAGATGGTAATGGTTAATGTCAGATTGTTCACACAATGTTATCTGTCTGTTGGATAAATGATTTTAGGATCTGTCTCTTTGGATCCAGATTCTTTCTCTTTTTTTTTTTTTTTACACTTTAGTTCCGTTCAGTAGTTTCGGAATCTTGGACACAAGCAAACATAATTTTGGCTGGAAGAAAAGAACAGCTGGTAGACCCAGACACAAACACATCCCACAGTGCTCTACATACATGGCCTGAGCCCCAAAAACATCACATGGTTATCTACATACATGGCGTGAGACACAAACACATCAAACAGTGCTCTACATGCATTGCCTTAGGCACAAACACATCACATAGTACTCTGCATACAGGTCCTGAGCCTGAAACAGATCACACGGTACTCTTCATACAGGACCTGAGCCTGAAACAGATCACACGGTACTCTCCATACAGGACCTGAGCCTGAAACAGATCACACGGTACTCTCCATACAGGACTTGAGCCTGAAACAGATCACACGGTACTCTTCATACAGGACTTGAGCCTGAAACAGATCACACGGTACTCTTCATACAGGACTTGAGCCTGAAACAGATCACACGGTACTCTTCATACAGGACCTGAGCCTGAAACAGATCACACCGTACTCTCCATACAGGACCTGAGCCTGAAACAGATCACACGGTACTCTCCATACAGGACTTGAGCCTGAAACAGATCACATGGTACTCTCCATACAGGACTTGAGCCTGAAACAGATCACACGGTACTCTTCATACAGGACCTGAGCCTGAAACAGATCACACCGTACTCTCCATACAGGACCTGAGCCTGAAACAGATCACACGGTACTCTCCATACAGGACTTGAGCCTGAAACAGATCACACGGTACTCTCCATACAGGACTTGAGCCTGAAACAGATCACACGGTGCTCTTCATACAGGACCTTAGCCCCAAGCACATCACATGGTTCTAAACATACATGGCTTGAGAGACAAACACATCAAACAGTGCTCTACTTACATGGCCTTAGGCAGAAACACATCACACAGCACTCTACATACAGGACCTGAGCCCCAAACGCATCATACGGTTCTCTACATACATTTATACATACAGGATCTGAGCCCCAAACACATCACATGGTACTCTACATACAGAACATGAGCCCCAAACACGGTACTCTGCAAACATACATACAGGACCTGTTGTAGCTCCTTGTGCAGTTAAAACCTAAAAGTTAAAAACCCCTTCTGTCACTTACCTATTCCAATGCCGATATCCCCCTCCGCTCCTCACCCACTGACGTCAGCTGAAATGCTTTCCTATAGGGTTTTACACGACACTGGATGTCCGAGGACATCTAGCGTCAGTTAGGCAACCAAAAGTCGCCTAACGACCCAGAGGTCACTCCGGGGCTTTCTGTTAGACAGCCACTTAAAGATTGAGTACCTCAAAGGTAATTATTTCAGTTTATTGGAAATAATTACCTTTCCAGGGTTAAGGGACCTGGGACTATGCACTCAAACCACTTCAATAAGTTGAAGTGGTCTGGGTGCCTCTCGTGTCCCTTTAAATAAATCCCAAATGGGACTCATATGTGCGAGAATATTATATTGACACAGCGCCTGACTGATGAAGCACCAGGATCTGATATTGTTTGCTGCAACACAGCAGGGTTCTACAAGAGAGAGTTTCAGGTAAGTACATCTACCTTAAGTTTCTCCCACTGGTCTAAGCAACTCAAGCTAGCATGTCACCTTTAGGGTCTTTGTGATATATGCAAAGATCCCGGAAGATGACAGAACTGTTATTTATAAGAATTATTTAAACAGCAAATGAATCCATCTACGTAATGTATTGCCAACTGCAATGTTACAATAGGGAGTCAATGTGTGAACAATCATAAGAGTGCATATTTAGCCAACACGAAATGTGTTATGTAGCCAGTGAGAAATTTAAGTTACCATCTTTGTAAATATAAATGTAAAATGACGTAAATATATATATTTTTTTATCTCATTGATCCCTACCTAGTATGTCTTATCATTTGCATTCAAGGCTCTCTTATGCTTTGTTATATGTCTATGTATTTATTTTTCTAAATTAACTCAGTACTATCTCCCTAATGTTATAGCCTCTCGCTAGTATTTCCACTTTTCTTTTAATCACTGTGGGAGGTTTGGCATTGCAAACATTGAAAAGATTTTGCAGAAGTACTTTGTGCAGACAACCAGACTTCCCTTTATATTTATAGTGTGGGGCCATTCCTCCGTCTGTTATAGTACAATCTCGGTACTGGTAATGCATACCTCCCATGTTTCCTTCTTTAAGATCTTTAAATCTTTCTATCCCTCTTTGTGCTCCTGTGGTCCCCCTTCTAGTTGTCTATAATACTTGGTGTATGTATCATACAACAATGCGCCTATACATAATGCATGTTTATACCTCAGTCAACATGATTAGGGTGAAAAAAAGTAAGACAGTTTGTTTAAATAGCAATTAATAGTAACAAGGAACGCAGGAAATCTGCCAAGCACAAATACATACACCATTAGAAATCTACAGGTCCTGTTACATGTACTACTTTTATTGGAAAATGTAAAATATAAAAATAACATCACTAGAGCATCATCATATCTATGAATAAGTGTTCATATCTTCTGGACTGGCTAACTATCTTTATTGAGTATATTGTACATACAATATTAAAGGTGTCCAGACTAAAAGGGTACTTTCTATAAATAAATAAAAATAAGAAAAAAATAATGACCACATTCAACCTGTTCTAACCTTGAAGTCAATGTATTTGTGTCACACTTTTATCTGGCTTGAGGAACACCAGTGTGCACAGTACGCTGGATGAAAACCACTGGCTCTATAGAACAGCAACATCGCTTGTGTGCTGCAGGTCATTTACAGTACCAAGATGACATAAAAGTTAGTAAGTTAGCAAGTACTAATTAATTTGTGAAACACACCTTTAAAGTAAAAGCTGTCATCTTAGGCTGTTTGAAGCGTTGTAAAGGTGCAGTGAAACAAATTTAATGTCAAGACCATTAAAACAGAATATAGTTTTAACTTGCATATAGCAGCATATGGCAACGATATGTATAGCTTTAGAAATGATTCTGTTTTCATTCTCCAAAATCAGTGTTGTGCACCGAAACATTACATTTTCTTATGCCTTTTCAGATGCCCAGAATGAAATCAGTTAAGTTACACATTTCTGTTGCATTTCTAAGTATTGATTCAATGTCAAACTGATGTAAAAACACCTGATCATAATGGATCATAATTGCCATATTTTATCCAGGAAAAACTGTAAATTGCTGAAAGATTAATTTTGATTAAAAATATGACTTGACTGTTTCTTTGACAATACAAATTGTCTCATTAACAGAACACACATAGTCCCTGTGATGCATAGCAATGCTGTTTGTGTTCTTGTGTACAAGATACATCCTATATCGAATTGTTACATAGAATGTATTTGTCTCTTCCAGACCCCGCAGTCTGTGGAAGATTGCTTGCAAAGTGCTCTCTCCTCTTTGTACCCTCCATTTGAAGTTACAGCCCCCACGCTCCTGTCTCAGGTGTTTTCAGTGTTGGAGAGGACATATCGGGAAGATCCCCTGCGATACACTCTAGAATTCCTAATACCAGCTAAGAGAATCCTTCAAAATGTGCAGCACCAGGCCTGTGTAAGTCTTACAATGGTGCTTACTGCTACATCTATCATAAGCTTGCACTGGCTGTTTTACTATGTTCCTCTGTGCATAGTAGATGTATAGCAGGTTGTTAGTCACGTGTCTCAATTGTCTCATGATATGTGTCAAATAATTTGCCCTCTGTTGTCTTAATTTCCACCCTTGACTTTTTAATCACACAAGCTGCATTTTATACATCTTACTGTGCAAAACCATCAAAGTTTTCCATTATATTCATATTTTTCTTCTTCCAATCTCTCTTTCTCCCTATTTTATAACTGCCATTTTTGCTTTGCTTAATTTCTTTAATTTCTGTATTTTTTTCTTCATGTTATTTGGCAGTCTCAATATAGTGGATTCCTATTCTTTCACGAAGGATGGCCGCTGTGTCTTGGTGACAAGATTCTTATTCAACTCTCCGCCCTTCCTTGGCACTTTCTAAAGCCTGGGGACTTCTACCTTCAGGTTGTGCCATATCTTGAGTGCTCCCCACGCCTTGTGTTAAAGTGCCTTTCTCAAGATGGCAGTGGAGTTCAGGAGATTGTGGTTCCTGAAAGCTCCCATTCCTTCATTTTCTCTGCTGAATGGCTCAATAGTATCAATAAAGACAGGAGCTCAGTACGATTGGAGAATTGCCTGGCAGCAGCGGAAGAAAAAGTTCTCCGACTGCAGTGGTCTGAGGTTATTTATCCACGTTTCATCCACAAGGAAGGCTTTATTGTAGGTAGGAAATGCCCTCTTGGTCCCATGCTGCCTCCACTGGAGTGTCGGAGTCCTGGGGATGGAGGAATCACCAGCGTTGATCTAGTAGACCCTAAAGTCAGCCCTCAGTTCTCATTTTCAAATGTTCAACAAGACTTAGTGAGCTCAGCTGTCACTGATTCAATTTGTGGTTCTGTTTTGGATTGCATGGAAGGTGAATATGTGGAACTAAGCCCTCCAAATAAATCAAATAATGGAAAACTGGACAGCTACAGAGACACATGGGTAAATAGGGCCAAGACAGCTCCAAGCAGAAAGGGCAAGAAGATGGGGTACCAGGCTTGGTTGCATGAGAAGAAACCAGGAAAGGTTGGGTCTCTGAGCACTTTGAAGCAGAGAACTCAAGATACATGGAAAGAAAGATTGTGCACAGGAGCATCTGAAGACCAAAGTAAGTCCACAGTGGATAGCTCAAATTATTGGAATGCAGATGCAACAGAATGTTCCAATGAGTCAGACTTGTTGAGTGAATGGAGAAAAGGCTTGGATCTTCTTCAGAGACATGATGACTGTGACATCCCTTCTGAGAGGCAGGACTGGATTTCCTCTGAGAGTCCAAAATGGGTTTCAAAAGACTATTCACAGGAACAGAGGGTGGAAAGCTTGGGAGCAGATAGGACTGAGCCCATAACTGGTTGTCAGGAAGATGACATTTTATCAAGGACAATAGAAGGATTCTCCCTGAAAATAGATATAACTGAGGAAAGACAGAAATTGCTTTCCTCAGAAAACCATGTATATATCACCAGTGACTGCGGAGCTGTACCTGGAGATGATGTACAACAGGCTTCTTCTATACAGTGCCAAAATAACACATTAAAGGGTAATCTTAGAAGCCTGGTAGGCAACTGTCCAGTAAATTTCCAGTTGGGTTCCTTAAACAAAGCATTGAAAGATGAAGAAGATACAATTTCCGTGGTCTCTCATGCTAAAGAGTTATTGTTAACCAAAACAGATAGGACATGGGCAGATGGTCAAGAAACTTCAATCATACATGGTAGACTTGAAGAAAGTACCACTGTGGGGGGTACACAGTTACCATCCAGTGAGATAAGACCACATGAAGATCAAGATAAGCAACCTACCTGGAGCCATATTACTGATACTCCACAGAAAACAGGGCGAGGACGACGGAAAAAAAGAAACAAGAGAGGAAGGGGGCCTTTAAGGACAGAGGCAAACAAGGGAATTACTAAAACCTCAGAGCCTAAAACTGATGCTGGGAAAGAAGTAACTGAGACTATCAGCAAAACCAAAGAAGATGAAGAAAGAAAATCAGACATTGAAAAAAATGATGAGAGCCAGATTGGTAAGCTTTAACATAACCCCTACACCTCTTCTAAATCAAAAGATAGCTCATAGCCAAATACTTGTTATCAGTGAAATAAAAAGATTAACTAACAGAATTAAGTCTAAATGCTGTTGCTTACTATTATTGAATGTTAAATATAACTGGTCATATTTTACTGTAGGTTACTCGTGGGTCACTTTGCGATTTGTTCAGGGAATTAGATATGGTCTTAAAGATACAAGAGGTACATAAAGTAGATGCAGACATTATAGAAAAAAATATATGTTTTTAGTAAATTTTTCAGTCACTTATGCCACATAAATAGAGCTCCCCGTTATGTTAGCAGTTGTGTTCACGTGCTAAACTGTCAATGATTTCTCAGCAGAAGAAGCTCTGCCCCCACCTGCTGTCATCCACACAGTTAAGGTGCCGTGTGTGGAATTAAATGTGGACGCAGATCAGCCACTTTCCCAGAACCCCTTGCTACCCGTGTCTCCCTCTGATGGTTTGAAATGTCTGCATAAAGATGTCAACTGGGATTTAATGGAGTCAGGCTTTATCTGTTTGACTGGTAAGAAGTAAAACGTGATGATGATGATGATGATGATGATGATGATGATGATGATGATGATGAGATGGATGGTTTTTGCAGTGCAAAAATATTAAAACTCCTCTCAATGTCAAAATTCCAAAAAATCATTAGTGAAAACAATATTTCATTTGTTACCACTATATAGCTCTTGTTCTATTTATTTTTACAGGCGGACAGGACAGAGACAAGAAAGCATTGCTGGTCATTTGTCCAAGTAAAGCAACAGCAATTTACAACCACAGTGACATTGTGCAGACCGTCTCTTATCTACACTCTCTACTTAGGTATGATATTGTAAAGCGCTACAGAATCTGTTGGCGCTATATAAAGTACAATAATAATAATAAAATATGTGATAAAAGAAAGGGTGTTAACTAAGAATATTCAAACTACAGAGTTTATGGGAGTTTTATAATGAAACAATATTTAAGAGTATATAAGATTTCAAAGATAACTAAATATCTATATATCATATGTATGTAGGTGCTAGCTCATAAAATACAGATTCATTTTTTTGGTGTTCTGCAATGAGTGGATCGTTTTGTTATATTTAGAAAATCCGTTGCTTGGGAATGTTGTTTACAGTAAAAATGTAGATTAGTGGTTTTCAAACATCTCGATTTTGAAGACAGCTAGCATAAATGGCATCCAGTTAGGTGTTATTTATTAGAACTTAGGGTTTTAGCTTTCTCCTGAAGGCTTTGACTCAATCAAAACTCCTCGGAAGTCAAAGGCAACCCGTAGCACTTCAAACAGATAACATTCATTGACGTGATTCATTTGCAAAGTTAACTTTTTTTTTTGAGATGCACAGTTGACAAAGATTTGTAGATTCCTAGAAAACGCCACAATAGTAGACGAGTCTGAGTTTTTAGTTGTGAAACATAATAGGAAGAGTCCGATTGCTTGAATTGGCGTGTTCCTTCCTCTTACACACAGACCTGAACTACGTGATTTGGGCATAAACCTCATCCTGGATCTCCGAGACTGTACAACACCCAATGAGTGCCTCCTCCAGACACTGAAAGATAATAAGGTACATTCTCTAAGGCAGTTTATGGAGTACAGTGACTTAGGGTTTTTAAATAATCTGTTCTGGGGTGAATGACATAACATCAAGCACGGTGTTAGGAAGCCACGTAACCAAGAGATGGTTACATTCAGGTAACAGCAAGAGGCAGAAATGCATTTTTATAATGGCATTAATGACTTGTACTATAAACATCCTTTATAATATACAAAGGTGCTATTAAATCATGTGTAAGATCTTTATTTATAATATTCCCTGTATGTGTTTACTTACAGGACTCCTTAAGTCACTTTATAAACTGCACTTTAATAATCTGTGACAAAGAGAATTCTGCAATTGTTCCCAGTGACCTGCTCAATTCACAGGCAAGTACGCAACTAATACCATGACAGTCATGTGTAAAGGAAACCTGTCCACATGCCTGTATAATCCTGTTCCCCATCACTGTCATATTATTATTTGAATATTTCCAATATATTCACTTTGCCTTACCTCTTTGTACTTTATATAGTATTATTCACAGTATATACCGTAAAGCAGTAATTGGCAGATAGAAATAATGCTGATAGACAAAAGAGGTGAAGATGACTGCATTCTGTCTAACATTCCTTCTTATATTACTCCTACAGGTGTCAGTTGTCTTGTCTTCAGAGATAACACAGTTCATTGATTTGGAGGAACTGCCAGAGAGCTTTGGTGGAGAGAGACCTTATGTTCCCTCTGAGTGTGTTTGGGGCCAGCGGGTGAGACATACAACTACACACCCAGCATGTGTGGGGCTGTCATGTAAGACACAGAACTATGTGCATGTTACATGGGTTGGGGGAGACTTAAATGGGATCTATTACATGATTATGTCTATTTTGTGTAAGGAAAAATAAATAGCCACATGCACTGAACTGCACTGAGACTCTTTGCATGTACTCATTTCTATGTTCCCTTCTACAATCTCTAAACTGAAAGCATTGACATTGTGTGTAAGAAATTAATTTTGTGAACTTTTTTCGGACTTTTTCTAATTGTAAGTGTCCTGTGTGACAGATGGGTGTATGGCATGGGTGGACATGTGTAAATGGACAGATAACCTGTATATCGTTACCAATACGGTAAAGTGCTAGTTGTATCAGTTAATATTAATCCTGACAAATGTTCTGCTTCATAGAAAATGCTATCTAATTTTGAAATATCTTAACACAATTAAATGCAGATTTTTCCTGTACACTTTGTATCACTTTGGCAAATTAATTCCCGCTGGAAATTATGTACATACTGCACTGTTCAGTCATCTCAGGGAAACTTTTAAAATCACTGGGAGATCAGTTTGTATACTACTTTTCATCTCTTTCTTAATTACACCTCAAGAGACATGCTTTGATTAGTTTACATATTGGAAAGGGAGGGGGGATATAGATGACAGCTTTTACCCATACACAATCTCCGTTATAGTCTGTTCATTTCACAATACATGCACCCACTCACTTTTATCTAAAACAGCATTAAAGGGACACCATATTCACCCAAACATGTTTAGCTTAATAAAGCTATTTTAATGTATAGGTCATGCACCTGACGTCTCACTGCTCAATTCTCTGCCATTTATGAGTTAAATCACTTTGTTCTTGCAGCTTTAGTCACACCTCCCTGCATGTGACTTACACACTTTTCATAAACACTTCCTGTAAAGAGACAGCTAATGTTTATACTTACTTTATTGCACATTCAGTTTAGTTTAGAATTTATTATCACCTGCTCCATTATTAACTCGCTAGACTCTGCAGGAGCCCCCTGTATGTAATTAAAGTTTAATTTACAGAGCAGGAGATTAAAAAATAAATAAAAATAAAGTTACATCTGATTGAAAATGAAACCATTTTTTTCATGCAGGCTGTGTCAGTCACAGCCAGGGAAGGTGTGGCTAGGGATGCATAAACAGAAACAAAAGTGATTTAACTCCAAAATGGCAGTTAATTGAGCAGTGAGACTGCAGGAGCATGATCTATACACAAAGACTGCTTCATTAAGCTAAACCTGTCTTGGTGACTATAGTGTCCTTTTAAACAACACATTGAGTGTCCCAACATATGTCATAGCGCACACTGCATTACTAAAACCCCTATAAACACACACTGCAAGGGAGCCCCAAGTAAGATTTTTTTAGTGTCTAAAACAAGTGTGGGAGGTTATTAAAGTGACCAGAGCATAATGAGTTAAACAGAATGTAGAATTTAATTTAAAAATGTGCTAAATAATTTTGGAAATTTACAATTAAAATATTTAGATATAGTTTTTATTCACTAATCAATATTGTAAAAATGTGGCTTTGTTCTTAATTACCACAGACATTCTAATAGAAATAAAATAACATTGAAAAGTAATACAATACAAAAAAAAAACAATTCTCCAAATTTTGCTCCTCACACAGATATCGCTCTCTAACCATCATCCTACTGTCAATGCCTTTGCATTTATTTGTTATGATTTTTGCTTGTTTGTTTGGGTTTTCTTTTGCAGTCTCTGGGCAATCTTTACACTCTGTGCACTGATGTACTGAAGTCACTAGAGGATGTCATACATGATTTAGAGACTGACAGCATTCTGGTAAGGGTTTTTCTTTAACCTGTAGAAATCCTCATTAAATCTTTAAAGATGCTGATCAACATTCTCTGCTGTTGTGACACTTTTATTAGTAAACATGCCATTATAAATTCCCACAATTCTTCCCAGAATGTATTACTTAATCATGTACAATTTCCCCCTCTCATATCTGGGCTGATTTATTCATACTGTGACTTTGTGAGAGAAGGAAGGTGCAGTTGTAATTTGAAGGCATAATTGCAAAAACAAAAATTGAGCCAATCTTTCTTTTGGTGCATGATATGGATAATTCATTAAAATATATTTAGAAACCAGCCAGTCATGATGCTCCTATAACATAACATTCTATGGCATTGCTGAGTTTATATTGCTGGAAATGTCACATTTGTTAGTGTTCCACCACGACAATAGCCACAGTTTTGTATTCAGCTACTGTCCCCTAACACAGTTGTACTGTCACCAGATTTTTTAGACGTTATAACGTCAAATGCTTCCTTCATTATTGATATTTTCAACATTCACTGATGGATTTATTAGGTCTATGTTCTTTATGGAACAAATTCATTTTACTCCCATCTTGGCATGTCTTTGAAAATAATTTAATATGGGGCATTTTGAGTCTTTACACTTAGTCATATCGTCAACAATTTCTGCTGAATTTAACAGCACATGTATTATTTTATATTCAAAATAAAATAGGTGTGTAATCTCAATAATTACTGCATGTATTGTAATCAAATGTCTTATCTTAAACAATGGTCCCCTGATACAAAGATAAATAGAGTGGTATAGCGTAATTCATGCCGATTTGTCTTGTGATGATTAGACATAAGCTGGCAGTGGATCCAAAAAGCCCACTGTCAGACATAGTTACATAGGCTAAATAGACATGTGTCTATCAAGTTCAGCCTTTCTCACATCTGTTTTTGCTGTTGAACCAAATGAAGGCAAAAAACAGTTTGAAGCTCTTTCCAATTTTGCAAAATCTTTTTGATTTCAGAATAACAGTCAGATTTCTCCCTGGATCAATAAGCTATTACCCAACAAATTAAAAACTATATCCCCGAATATTATAGGGACACTATAGTCACCTGAACAACTTTAGCTTAATGAAGCAGTTTTGGTGTATAGAACATGCCCCTGCAGCCTCACTGCTCAATCCTCTGCCATTTAGGAGTTAAATCCCTTTGATTATGAACCCTAGTCACACCTCCCTGCATGTGACTTGCACAGCCTTCCATAAACACTTCCTGTAGAGAGCCCTTTTTAGGCTTTCTTTATTGCAGGTTCTGTTTAATTAAGATTTTCTTATCCCCTGCTATGTTAATAGCTTGCTAGACCCTGCAAGAGCCTCCTGTATGTGATTAAAGTTCAATTTAGAGATTGAGATACAATTATTTAAAGTAAATTACATCTGTTTGAAAGTGAAACCATTTTTTTGTTTCATGCAGGCTCTGTCAATCATAGCCAGGGGAGGTGTGGCTAGGGCTGCATAAACAGAAACAAAGTGATTTAACTCCTAAATGACAATGAATTGAACAGTGAAATTGCAGGGGAATGATCTATACACTAAAACTGCTTTATTTAGCTAAAGTAATTTAGGTGACTATAGTGTTCCTTTAAGTTATTGCAAGTATTCATCCAGTTGTTGTTTAAACATCTGTACAGAAATGTACAATTAAAGGACCACTCTAGGCACCCAGACCACTTCAGCTTAATGAAGTGGTCTGGGTGCCAGGTCCAGCTAGGGTTAACTAATTGTTTTATAAACATAGCAGTTTCAGAGAAACTGCTATGTTTATCAATTAGTTAAGCCTTCCCCCTAATCCTCTAGTGGCTGTCTAACTGACAGCCGCTAGAGGCGCTTGCGTGATTCTCACTGTGAAAATCACAGTGAGAGCACGCAAGCGTCCATAGGAAAGCATTGTAAATGCTTTCCTATGCGACCGGCTGAATGCGCGCGCAGCTCTTGCCGCGCGTGCGCATTCAGCTGACGGGGCGGAACGGAGGCGGAGAGGAGGAGGAGAGCTCCCCGCCCAGCGCTGGAAAAAGGTAAGTTTTTACCCCTTTCCAGAGCCGGGCGGGAGTGGGTCCCTGAGGGTGGGGGCACCCTCAGGGCACTCTAGTGCCAGGAAAACGAGTATGCTTTCCTGGCACTAGAGTGGTCCTTTAAAAAACACTGTTATTCCAAATGCTTACATATAAACTGACCCACCGTATAGGGTTATAGTAATGTTAACTGCATCGTCAAGAATATGCAGGATCCTGATGATGTATTTGAGACTTTACCTCAGTAGTAGAAATTCACTGATCTACTCAGGTAAGTTGCCTAACGTTGATGGCAATGCAACTCTGTCTGAAAGCAGTTACTCAGTAGCTTCATGCTCATTGCTAAGACAGCAGTAAGCATATCCAAAATGTTGTGGTTTCTTTAGTTTTTTGTTTTTAGAAAAAGTCACCCTAGCACTGCAAGGGTAACTCACATTAAAGCCATACATGTGTGGATAGAAAATTGGCCTATCGTTTGATTATATTAAAAGGTTTTTGAGGTTGAAGCAACAGTGCTGGGTCTTCTTTTTCCTTTTATTAAATCCACATGGTACTGTGTATAAGAGGCAAACAAATCCACTGGTTTTAACAACGTAGCCGCTAGTATAAAATGTGCAGATGGTTTGTCTTCTAGAGCCAGGTGTCTTTACAACACTCTAAGTTAGTTTTCACTATGCAAATGTTTCCTATTTATCAGGACACTGAAGCATTAATAAGTCATCATCGAGATGCCATGAAGAAAGCATTGAGTGATGAGAGACTGCAGATGCTGCAAAGAGATGGAGGAACATTAGTAGCAAGGTTGCAGAAGTCATCATACCTGAGGTAATTCTCAAACCAGGCTAGCCACCCCAAAACTATGAAAAGAAGACATGTGAAGATAAACAACTCTCAAAATTGTATTGGCATTGACAGGTTTTATGACCCAGCAATCTTTGAGCTTTATGAGAAGGTGGATGAGGCTTTGCATCGCCTTGTGCAACTATCTAATCAGAAATTGCAAGAACTGGAGGAGAGACTGTCACCACAAGATTATTTTGACCGGACACTTGAGGTGAGGACATAAAAAATGAACACACCACCTAATTTATTGCTTAATCTAGGCATCGTGGAAACCAGTAGGAAATCTTGTTAATAAAAGTTAGGTACCTCAAAATGATGAAAGAATTATGGTTCTACAAAACTACAAGATTTTGTAGACTTGACAACCCCCACAAATATACCTAACTGCTCTTGGAAGATAATATGTGACAATTACTAAGCAGGGAGAACTATAAAGTCATTGGTCTCAGAAAGTGAAGCATGTTAAGGACTACTCAAAATGTTTAGATTAGCATACTAGTATAGGAGTGTAGACATGGGAGATTGTTGGCTTTCACTGTGTACACACCGTATTAAGCCATGAATAGATAATTATCCCAGTAAGTAGTCCCATCAATTAAATTGTAGACATCATCAGCGAGAAAGAAAATTGGTAAGAGAAACAGGTCATCTCTGACACAGGCTTGCCACTGACTAAATATATTAAGTATAGTTTATCATCTTCTGTGTAAAATGTTAACTTCTTTACAGGATTCTATGAGCCTTCAAGATACATCAAAGCATCAGTATCATGTGATGGAGGCCTTAGAGGAGGTAAGAAATGTGTGCTTTTGAAATATATCATTACTGGAATCATTACCCAAAAAATAGAAACTTTAACTTCCTCCTGTGGAATTATCAAATATCATGTCTATATGTAAGAGTTTTAAGCACTAGAAAGGGCATGTTTCTCCTAGTTAATAAACGTATCATTGCCTACAGAAACACTCAGTGGAGGAAGGCCAGAGCCAAACAGCAGAACCAGAAAATCGGAGGCTAGAGGTTGGAGTCAGGATTCGTGGTCTAGAGGTCAGCAGCCGAGAGCTAGCAGATCGGACTTGCAGCCCTCCTCGGGGCCATGTTCTCAGCAGAGGTGATGGAAGAGGACCTGATGCTCCCTGGGGAGGGATTCCCAAGCCAGAAGGAAGAAGGCAAGTCCCTGAAACTTACACAAAACTGCTTCTTTTATATGTTCCATTTCCAAGTGCTGTGCTCCAATTACTCATAGAAGGTTTTAGAAAACTACATTAGCTCTTTCTCTGACATATCATTGATTCATAAATGTTCTTAGTTTAATGTTGTGATTACTTTCAGTCAAACTTTAATGCTTTTTTTAAAAAAAACTAACAACTGGAATTAGGTTGGGTCCCAGAAATCAAACAGGCTGTGTTTTAACCATTACAGTACTTTTGAAAGACCAATGCAGTGACTGAATGTACAGGAAGTATGATCACATTTTGACAACTGCAAATTGTACTACATTGTATTTACACTGACTTACTTTGCCTTTAACATGGTATTTGTATTTTTATTATGTTTTAGTTCTGTTTTCCTCCCTTTTTACCCTGTAAATTGTGTCTTTTTGACTCTGGGTTTTATTTATGTAAGTCTATTACTATATGATGGTATCATCAGACTATTGTCAATTAATGTTTCCATTAGGTCTCCCCAACGCTTACTTCTAGACCTCCTGTGCTCGGAGCGAAGCTACGTGCAATGTCTACGACGCTCTTTGGAGGCCAGAAGGTCTTGTCCAGCTAGCCTGGCGCTCAGAGGAAGTTTGGAGCAACTCCTTAACTTCCACACTTATTTTCTGAGAGAACTCCAGAACTGCGTATCACAGCCGCTGACTGTCTCATACTGCTTCCTTCAACATGTGAGATATCCCCATTTACTTTCCTAATTCTATGTTTGCAGCTTTACCTTAATGTGATGTCGATGGGAAGTCACTCTAAAGATTATCATAACAATTGTGCATTTGCTAAGTGTGGCCTAAAAATCCAAATAAAACAGCTGAACTAGTTTGTAAATTTTGTATTAGAAAACAAACAAACAACAACATATATATGAGGTTTTTGTTTTTTAGGCAGAGCAGTTGCGTTTATATTCTCTGTATGTGAAAAACAGACAGAAGGTGGAGCTCTTCCTTCCAGCACCCAGCGGAAGCCTTAAGGTGAGAAAAGACTAAATTATATGATTGGTTAGTTATGTGGGACAATGATTCAGTATCACTGAATTCTAACCATCATGTGCATTCAGTACAGTACTAGAGTCATTAATATAACCCAAAAAAAATCTGTAAATTTCAGTACTTTGCAAATAAAAACGAACAGAATACTTAATATTAACATTTTAAGCATGATCATATAAAGCAAATATAAATTAGTGGTGGCACCACATAGGTACCATTAAATATAGCCTTGTTTTTACACGCTACAGTAATATACACAATGCTTAGTCTTTTTTTATGTTGTTATGGATTTTATTCATAATTGCAACATTTATATTTAATATTTCAGATATATTGTTAGCATTGAAATGCAAAAATGCCATGTTTGTGCTCAGTAGACGTCTGACTAATTTGGTTATCATGATAAATTATATCCAGTTCATACTATGTAGTTCACCACTGCATGATAAACTGTTGATTATTAAATACTAAAATACAAAAAATCTAAAATAAAAAAAATAAAAAACTTTTACTTTAACCATTACTAATGTATACTTTTTTTAGAAAGGAAAACTGTAATGAGGAAATAATTGCCAAATACTCAATATACAGAAAAAACAGATTGACATCATTAAATAAAAAAGGAAATCTCATATATACTATATCAATCTTCAGCACTAATAAATTACTCATCCCAGTTTAGCTATAAATGTATCCTTCTCCCGTTTTTTATTTTATTTTTTGATTGATTATTTGTGCTGCTTATCAAATGCCATACTATAAAAGATTGCTAAATCAGCACAATACTCCTTCCCCCTACAGAAAACAGAGAAAGTGATTGATTTATGAAATTATGAGACCTAACTGCCTGGAATAAATATGCTAGGCAAGTCATTTTTAAATCTGTTGGAGAGAACAGAATGCTATTTTAAACACGGTAATTCCATTAATATGCTCAAATTAGAGGTTCAGAACCTCATGGACTGATGGTAGTTGCACTCAATATGTGTGACTGCAAGTTAACTACTGATCGAGTTTAATATTTCACACTGTGCAGAAGATTGATGGCTCACTACTTGTAGATCACATCTGGATCATATACAATCAGTGAGTAAAAAGGAATTCGGCAACCACTGATCAAGAGCAGGTTCAACAAATTCAGAACATAAAAACTTGTGTTATTAAGGTTTTACCAATCAAAAAAGGCTGTCTGACATTTGCTGGATTTATTGTCAATCGGGTATTTAAATGCTATGTGTTGGTGATGGTAAATAGTTTATATGTTCTAGTCCAGTATTTATCTCTGCCATTAGGAGCAGGAGTTACCAAAGGATAATCCTCCAGCCCTTCTAGAATTGCAACAGCTTTGATGCTTTGCCAGCCTTATTGTTATCTTGGCACCTCTACTTTCTTTATTTACATTAACTTATTTGGACAGGGCAGGAGGAGGGACCAAAAGGAAGAGGAGGAAACATGGGCGATTCTACAAAGACCACTGGAGCAACTTGATCAGTATCAACGGTTTCTGGGTGATATGATGCAAGAGTGTGATCAGGAGGACGAGCACGAACAACAGTCTCTGCACACAGCTCGGGAGCTGGTGGGGTCCCTTGTGCACCATGGGAAGAATTTGTTGGCTGCTGAAGCCATCCGAGGGTTTGAGGTGAGTGTTAAAGAAAGCATAATTCTCCAGCTAGGCTCTTCACCATGTACCATTATAGTGCTGATAATGCCAATGAGTTTCACTGTGTTTGGTACTGTCCTAAAATTAATGAAATCAAGATATATTTATGTAACCATGAAATGCTTATTACCAGTCACTACAGAATTCATTTTAAAAGGGCTAATATCCACTCAAAACATTTATTTTAAACTATTTCTTGCTCTCTATGGAATGGCTTCATATACTCCATAATAAAGAGCTAATGACCAAAACATTTCTTACTAACTTGGAAACATTACACCCCCATTTTAGAGCTCTCTTTTCAAGATCAGATTAAAACATAGAATATACTGCCTGGCACCCTACGCAACCCCCTGCCGTCACCTCCACATCCCTGGTACTAAATTACCTTCATCATAATAGCTCCTACTACCTTAAAGGTCCCCTGTCCAAAGCTACTGTAGCACTTTTTAAGGTGCATGAAATTTCATCACTACATTGTGCAACAGTTTTGCTAACAAATGTATAGATTGGGAGAAAAACCTAATTAAAATTGTTTGTAACCCACATGTCAATCAATTATTTGGCATAGACTGTCTGCTGAGGAATTCATTAATAAAGGAGAGCAGAAGAGACCTCCCACGTGCGGTCTTTCTGCTCTCCAACCATAGCAACCACAGGGCTGCTAGAGCTGGCTAGGAGGCATTGGAATGGAAAGCCAACGTCTCTGCATCATTGAGGAGGTATGTCCTGCATGGAGAAGTGTCCTCAAGCAGGGCAAGTAAGTGAATATGGCAGGAGGAGCAAGGGAGGACCAGAGATGAGTGTTACAGAAGTGTAACACTCACCTCTCTAATGAGATCGCTGCATGGGAGCAGAGGCTGAGGTAAATGGTGTTGGGCTTCATTTAATACTCCACTAAAACACGAGTCCCATAGAGGGACTTGACTTGGTTGTTTATGCTTATTTTTATCTTGTTCTATATATTACCGTATATTGTTTTATGATGGAAAATCACTAAAACTCTGAAATGTGTCCAGTTTTTACAATGTTTATTTTTATTATACCATGTTACTTTATACTTCTAAAAGAGAACGTGATGCTTTACTCCTCTATCATTCTGACAAGTATCATTCTCTCTATACACTGTACAACTGCCTACTTATTGTACTTTATGCTCTGCACACTGTTTCTGCCACATTCTCAATAAAAAATGTAATAACAAAAGAAAGAACATTGGATTCACTTGCAGTCTTTCAAATGGTATTATATCAATTTATAATGAAATGGTAGAAATGTTCCCAGTGGTTTAATGACAGTATGCTATATTAGAGGTCCTTGTGCAGAAGTGTAGGGAGAGTTATGATTTTGGTTGTTTAGAGTTAGAGGGTACTTAGCTTCAAGGTGCTGATGACTGTAATTCCCATGATTTTAATCCAAACTAAGCTTACCATAGTGACATTTTGAATTGCACTGTGACGATGTTGCTGAGCATCCTTCCAGCGTTGGTAAAACAATGGAGGATTTAAAATGCACTCTTTTAAATACCTACCAGCATATTTTGTTCGAAACTAGAGCCTACAATAACACTCTTTACATTTGACATGTTAAAATACTTATTATGAAGTGACATAAAACAATAAATACAGAAAGAGAGAAGCGTTAATAAATGGAGAATATAATATGTATTCATTACCAAACACGACTAGCCTGTGTATTAATATACTTTAAAACTGTGCCATTTTCTCATGCCATGTAAATGCTCCACATTGTTATCACTGTTACTTATGCTGTCGTGGCATCGTGAACCTCTGTATTATCTTGTGCACAGACAAAATAAAGTCCCACATAAACATGGTAGAGCCTCCCTTGTTAATATTGGGCTCCAGGGGACAGCAAAACTTATTTTTCATATTTAATTCCCCCCAACCTATGCATCAAGTCACTGTACTCTATGAAGCATAACTGATGATTGCTAAGAGAAACCTTATAGAATGTTGCCCATTTGTGGACATCTTTTGGCCTGAAAATCCAGAACCACATATGTAATTTGCGATGGAGTGCTTGGGGCGCTGCTTAGTTGCATAAGCTAGTAAATAGAATTTTGCCGCAAAAATGTAAATCTTACCGAAAAGGCGGCTGCAAAAACTAGGTAAGTCAAATCTTATGTATAAGTGTGTAATAAACTGACACAGAGACAGAGAGAAAAAGAAACACATTACATGCATAAGACACCTTGACATTCTACAAATACATTGTAACCTTGGAACTCAAACTTAATTTGTAGAAGAAGGCTGTTTGAGAACCGATTTGTTCGAAAACCGAATAAAAATTTCCCATAAGAATTAATGTAAATTAGATTAATCCGTTCCAGACCCCCAATATTACAGCATTTTAACACAACGTTTACAGTTTAATAATACCTTACATGCATAAAATTATACAGAAAAACAACACAATGTAAATTAAATGAAAATGTAATTTCACTTTACCTGTCAGCTCTATTTGCTGACAGAATGGAGCTCTGTTCGCTTTGTCTAGTGCTAGGAGGCAGTTAGTGTCATACCAACGAGGTTAATGCCGTGTCGAGACATTCTTTTCTCAAATTTTATGTTTGACAACAGAATTGTTCGGGTAAGAGAGCATTCCACTTCCGAGGTTCCACTGTATAAAAATATGGAACTCAGTGTCAAACTAGAGTGGATTGTCACCAAACCTGAAACGTAAGATTGACATTGATTAACAACAATATATCTCACCAAGAAAGCTTTAGTCAATTCATAGACACACATAGATCATGTTTCAGATGGAGCCTCTGAGCATGGTATTGAGTAAAAAGTGAACTACATTTTTTTTTTGGAGTCGGGCAACTATACGCCAGTAAGCCTTACTTCAGTAGTGGGGAAAGTAATGGAAACTATGTTAAAGGATAGGCTTGTTGAACATCTAAAAATACATGGATTTCAAGATCAGAGACAACATGGGTTTACTTCAGGGAGATCATGCCAAACTAATCTTATTGATTTTTTTGATTGGGTAACTAAA
Organism: Pelobates fuscus; assembly: GCF_036172605.1. Taxonomy (NCBI): domain Eukaryota; kingdom Metazoa; phylum Chordata; class Amphibia; order Anura; family Pelobatidae; genus Pelobates; species Pelobates fuscus. Next base: position 179,243,042 of record NC_086321.1, on the reverse strand, counting down.
ATAATAGATCAGGGTGGTGCAGTAGACATTGCTTACCTAGATTTCAGTAAGGCTTTTGCCACTGTTGCTTATCAATAAATTGCAATCTTTAAGTTTGGATTCCAATATTGTTGAATGGGTAAGGCAGTGGCTGAGTGACAGGCAACAGAGGGTTGTAGTCAATGGAGTATATTCGAAGCTTGGGCTTGTCACCAGTGGGGTACCTCAGGGATCTGTACTTGGACCCATTCTTTTTAATATTTTTATTAGTGATATTGCAGAAGGACCTGATGGTAAGGTATGTATTTTTGCTGATGATACTAAGATATGTAACATGGTTGATGTTCCAGACGGGATAAGCCAATTGGCAAATGATTTAAGTAAACTAGAAAAATGGTCAGAGTTGTGGCAACTGACATTTAATGTGGATAAGTGCAAGATAATGAATCTTGGACGTAAAAACCCAAGGGCAGAGTACAGAATAATTGATAGAGTCCCAACCTCAACATCTGAGGAAAGGGATTTAGGGGTGATTATTTCTGATGACTTAAAGCTAGGCAGACAATGTAATAGAGCAGCAGGAAATGCTATCAGAATGCTTGGTTGTATAGGGAGAGGTATTAGCAGTAGAAAGAGGGAAGTGCTCATGCCATTGTACAGAACACTGGTGAGACCTCACTTGGAGTATTGTACACAGTACTGGAGACCGTATCTTCAGAAGGATATTGATACTTTAGAGATAGTTCAGAGAAGGGCTACTAAACTGGTTCATGGATTGCAGGATAAAACTTACAAGGAAAGGTTAAAGGAACTTAACATGTATAGCTTGGAGGAAAGATGAGACAGGGGGGATATGATAGAAACCTTTAAATACATAAAGGGAATCGACACAGTAAAGGAGGAGATCATATTTAAAAGAAGAAAACCTACAACAACAAGAGGACATAGTCTTAAATTAGAGGGGCAAAGGTTTAAAAATAATATCAGGAAGTATTATTTTACTGAGAGGGTAGTGGATGCATGGAATAGCCTTCCAGCGGAAATGGTAGAGGTTAACACAGTAAAGGAGTTTAAGCATGCGTGGGATACAGTGGCGTACACACAACCCATGGGGCCCCGGTGCGAAAAATGATCCGTGGCCCCCCCCCCCTCCCCCCGCGTGAGCGCTTACTCTGCGCAGGCTGGGGCCGCAACACATGGCGGCGGGCACCTGGTCGCAGGGCTGCGACCCGTGCGACCGCGGTATGTATGCCAGTGCATGTATAAACACATACACTTAAAGGACCACTACAGACACCCAGATCACATCAGCTCAATGAAGTGGTCTGGGTGCCAGGTCTCTCTAGTTTTAACCCTGCAGCTGAAAACATAGCAGTTTCAGAGAAACTGCTATGTTTCACTGAGGGTTAATCCAGCCTCTAGTGGCTGTCTCATTGACAGCCGCTAGAGGATTTTCTGCGATTCTCACTGTGAAAATCACAGTGAGAAGACGCTGAACGTCCATAGGAAAGCATTGAGTAATGCTTTCCTATGGGCGGTTTGAATGCACGCACGGCTCTTGCCACGCATGTGCATTCGGAGCTGAGAGGCGGATGGGGACGGAGAGATCCCCAGCGTTAAGGGAGTCCGGCGCTGGAGAAAGGTAAGTGCTTAAGACACACACACACACTCTCATGAACAGACGCACACATTTACTGACAGACACACACTCAGTGACAGACGCACACAAACATACTCAGTAACAGACACACACACACTCTAACACTAACACTAACACACACTCACTAACACAAACACACTCACTAACACACACACTCACTAACACTAACACACACACTCACTAACACTAACACACACTCTCTAACACTAAGACACACACTCACTAACACTAACACACACACTCTAACACTAACACACACAATCACTAACACTAACACACACACTCTAACACACACACTCACTAACACACACACTCTAACACTAACACACTCACTAACACAAACACACTCACTAACACAAACACACTCACTAACACTAACACACACACTCACTAACACTAACACACACACTCACTAACACTAACACACTCACTAACACACACTCTAACACACACTCACTAACACACACACTCACTAACACACACACTCACTAACACACACACTCACTAACACTAACACACTCACTAACACACACACTCACTAACACACACACTCTAACACTAACACACACTCTAACACTAACACACACACTAACACACACTCACTAACACACACACTAACACACACACACACATTAACACACTCAAAGTTTTTTTGTTTTTTTTTTATTTAATCCCGCCAGCCTCCTTACCTGTGGGAGAGCTGGGGGGATTCCCTGGGGTCCAGTGGTGTTGCTGGCCCTGCTGTCACCCGGCTGGCTGTCGGGCGCGCGAGGGAGCACTGTCCCCTGGGTGCTCCCTCTTCAGCTCCCTCGCACACCGCACTGAAACCGGAGCCGGAAGATGACGTCATCTTCCGGCTCCGGCATCAGTACGCGGCGCGTGAGGGAGCTGAAGAGGGAGCACCCAGGGGACAGTGCTCCCTCGCGCGCCCGACAGCCAGCCGGGTGACAGCAGGGCCAGCCTCGGGGGGCCCGGAGGTGGCCGGCTCCTGGGCCCCCCAGCAAAAGAGGCTGGCCCTGTGGGTACATACCTGGGTCGCAGGGCGGCCGGGCCCACTGGTGGGCCGGGCCCGGTCGCAGCCGCGACCCTGGTATGTACGCCACTGGTGGGATAGGTATAAGGCTTTCCTAACTATAAGGTAAGGCCAGAGACTAATGAAAGTATTTAGAAGATTGGGCAGACTAGATGGGCCAAACGGTTCTTATCTGCCGTCACATTCTATGTTTCTATGTAAACATTGCCATTTCTACAAAAATGCAGGGTTTTACACTGCAGGGTTAAAAGTACAGAACCATTGCATCCTGACAATTTAATTTAGATGGTGTGGTCTGAATGAATTTAGTGGTCCTTTAACTTAACCACTCCTAGGATTTCTACGTGTCGGTCCATGTTTTACAGCAATGCAAAAACACACAAAAAAATAAATCCAATTTACTATGAATCAATATGGAAAACAAAAGTCTGGCCTTCAATCTGGACAATACGGTATTTAAGAGGTGTTTAATTAGTCCCTAAGAGGCTTATGAAGAAACTATTTAACAGGCAAAACATGTTTGTTGTGAGAAGTATTGCTGAGGTCAACTAGATTTATTGCTATGAATATTTACAGTATCGTGCTGCTTCTAAGGCAGAGTAGCTTTACAGAAACAGTCAACAGAAAATATTTCCAAAGAGAAATCGGAATAAGCTTTTTTTTTACTCATTTATTAATAAATAGTTCTAATATTTCCAGCATAGTACATTTCAGAAAGAAATGCTATATAGTATCTGGATCTGCCAACTTTCTCTGGCTCATAGAGGACATGAGAGATTGTATGCCCTAATATTGCAGCACATGATTTCTTTATTGTTCTAAAGTCTCTTATGTTTAATGTTCTGTTAGAGATAGTAAGGCTCTGTGACTTTACCAAGGCTAAGGCTGACCTAGGTTATGACTTTACAAACAAGTGGTTTGCCAGGTTGAATTATTTGTAAAAATTTGCCATTTTGTAACAGCTTAAATGGAAACTACAGTGCTAGGAAAACAAACTTATTTATTTAACAAACGTATTTATTAAACATATTGAACTATAATGCCCCTCTGCCCTGATTTAGGCTTCTCCTATGCTGACGTCAACTGTGCGGTGAGCACTGAGCTTGCATTAGGACTATTCCTTAGGATTAGCACCCCATGAAATGAATGTATTCTCACTGCCAAATTGTGCTGAGATAACCAGTCAAAATAATCAACATTGCACATTAATGTCAAAGGGTGAGATTTATCACAGTGCTATGTTCTAAAAAGTGGAGCAGAAATATAAAAGTGTAAGATTCACCGATGCAATGTGTCTTCTGGTTCCACTGGTTTCCATGGTGATTGCAACACATGTAGTGCTTTAGAACATTTTTTTTTTAAGAACAGAACACTTTTATACATCTCCCCTAATGTTCCTTTTGCTAATCAATTCTACAAAGCTCCTCTTTGGCTCCCTATTTATGCTTTACAAAAATCGGATTCGTCATACATCCCTACACTCGTATTTTATATTAATAAACTCTTCTCATTACATTTCCATCTCTTCTTATCCAGTTTACAAGACTATTCCTAAACTGCCCCCATACTGAATAGTATGTGATCTTTCTTAAAATCTTCACATCTCTACAACACTCACTCAGTATTGATCAACACAATAAACCCCATCTCTCAAGAATGGAAAAAAAACGCATTTGATTACCTGTATATTAAGTCTATTAGTTGTTTTCATTTTGTTGCTCTTAGGTTGATGAGAAAGAACATGGTCGGCTTCTGCTCAAAGACGTGTTCACTGTATTCTCGGGAAGAAAGAAGTCTCTCCGGCACGTCTTCCTCTTCCAGAAGCTTCTGCTTCTCAGCAAACTCAAGACCGCAGAAGGAGGTCTGGAAACCTATGGCTTTAAGCAGGTATTTAAGGTAAGGAGGCAGGTCACCTATATGGCTGAATAACTTATGCCAACGCTGATGCCAAGACTTTGTTTGTTTTTCAGTAACTCGAGTTAACCTACCTAGTATGAAAGAAACGTAAAATAATTCTATTTTAAATATTAAATATTGTCAACTTGAGATGAATTCATTGGATACCCTACCATATGTAGCTTTTTTCTTCTTACATGTATCACCAGTCTTAGCAAAAGGGAATCGCTGATTGCTAGTGTGCACATTATTTTACTTATGTGGAATATTTTTTTTTTAACTCTATACAAAAACATGGCTTATGTATAAAAAATAACTAAACATCTCAGCATTAGCAGAGGAGACAGGGAATGTAGGGGGACCCCAAAGTGAACAGAATGTGGTTACAGTTGTTGCCACCCTGTGCTAAACTGAACACACTGGTCAGCTTATTAGTGCCTAACCATAAAATATGCAAACAATGCAATGGAGATGGGCAAGAGGCGATTTGAAACATCATATCATGGCATTGGCTAGGTTAGTAAAACCCCTTTGTGGGTAATAAATGGTGATGTAAGTAGCGGAGGCATAATCATATGACACCAAAACACTGCTTATGCAGAAAAATATATTTAAACATAACTAAACATGTCAGCTTGAGCAGAGGAGACATGGAATGTAGATGGATAAAAGAGCAAAGTCCCGTAACACGTAGTAGTAGTAGATACTGGGGTTCTATGAGAGACCTAATATTTTGGGCACTCCAGGGCGACAATCCTCACCATGTCCTATTGGGTTAATTGGCTGTAGACCAGGCTTCCCCAAACTCCGGCACCTCCAGATGTTGCTGAACTACAACTCCCATGATTCTACGAATTAAATATATAGGCTGAGAATCATGGGAGTTGTGGTTCAGCAACATCTGGAGGGCCGGAGTTTGGGGAAGCCTGCTTTAGACCCAGTACGCTGAAGAATTCCTTGGGGTCGTCAGGAGAGGAAAGGTAGCAATGGTTGCTGGCATGAGTCACACTAAGGTATCTGCAAGGTCCCCATTTATAGAGTACACCTCTATCTCGGAGCACACACAGAGGTAACAGGAGAGTAGCATTTGCGCCATCGTTGGGTTTGATAAGGCAGGTCCCTGTAGATCATAAGCTTAAGATTCTTGATTATTATTCAAGTCTTTTGCAAGGTCGCCATTTTGTGTGAAACATTGGTGTATTGGGCTACCATTTCACAAGGAGAGTCAACTGTGGCTGTGATGGTCCTGTGTATACTGCATGCCCAGTCTACAGCTTGAGATACCGTCACCTGGGGTACAGCCAGAGAATCCAGTTGGCCCTGAACAAAGCAGCAAAGCAGCAGATCACTTGGCGTGTACTTTCCAGTATGCTTCTGATCCACACATCCTTATTTCTCTGCTGGAGAAGCAGAGATTTCACGGATAACTTGATTATCTCCCTTCCTTTTTTGTTGCATGGGTGAAGGTGTTGAAGCTGGCTTGTGCATAGGTGAGGCAGACTTAATGGTATCTTCTTTGGGATAGATCCACTTGACTCTGACTTGACTCAGTCCTAATGCCAAACACTAGTCCTCTCTGATCCTAATAATATATCTAAGTCATGCTGAGGGGAAAGGGGACAGTAAGACAATGATAATAACAAGGCAACTCAGCTCACAGTATTTGATGAGCTGAGTAAGTACTCAGAGCATGTCTAATAAAGAATTTGCTTTGTGAAAAGAGGAGTGTGTCCAAAGAGTGACATTAGACTGCAGGATATGCAGAATAAATAACGATTCGGGCACTCCGGGATAGAAAAAAAAATAGCAGCTTTATTGCTGCAAAAACAGCAACACTTTGACCATCATAGCTTGCTAAAGACCCTGTAGGGACGAAATTTTGCTGTTTTTGCACCAATAAGGCTACTATTTTTTTGTTATCCCAGAGTGCCCGAACCATTATTTATTCTGCATATTTTGGAAGGGAGGCCTGACCAGCCTTGGTTTCAGAGCACCTGGGTTACTTGGTGAGTGCAGTATCCAGTACGTCTCTAATATTAGACTGCAGGAAGCTGCTGATCTTTCTTTTTTAGCAAGACTATGAATGCATTTCAGTTATGTTGGAGCCTGGTTTATATAGAGTCCTTTTTAATGTAGATTTGAGGTACATCCACTTTTATAACTTACCTATGTAGTGTGATTCACTTATAGACTGTCGACATGGGTCTCACTGAAAGTGCTGTGGAGGGAGACACAAGAATTGAGCTATGGTTCCGTCGTCCAAAATCCAGAGAGACATTAGTCTTACAAGCTGAAAACTCTGGTGTAAAAGAGTGCTGGACTAATGAAATTACCAAACTGCTATGGGACCAAGGAGGACTAAGCAAAGGTGAGCACTGTCTGTCTTACAGGCTGTCTTAGCTGTTGCTCGGAACATGTTTATCAAATAATGTATCACACTGGCTAAAGAGCAAGTAAGAAATAGTTCTTGCCTAAACTGTGTGTACAATCCCTGGATTTAAAGCTTGTTTACACTTTCAATTCTGTCATTCACATGCACGTTTTCCTGCTTCATCATTGTAATTGTAATATTGTTATTATCACTTTTTAATTATAAACTATCCAAAGTACTATTAGGGGGTTTAGTGAATATATACACAAGAGGAATACAACAGCAGTAGATATAATAAAAGCTCCTGCTCACAAAAGCAATATAGTAGCTCGTTAGATTGCTGGAAGGTGTTCCTAAGAAGATCGTGCAAGGAATCCACAGTATATAGTTATGTGTGACAGGGCAATTTTGGATATTATAAACTGAAAAAGTCAATTGTTTTAGCTGCATCATAATAATGCGTAACGTTCATGCTGCCAAACCAGACCAAGGATTTAAAAGCAGGGAGGTCGGCCGCCTCTCCCAGCCCTTACTCAGTAGGCTTCAGCAGCGTAGCTCAGGTCTTCATCGGGTTACAGGCTGGATTTGGGCGTCTGCGTGTGGCTCAAGTGTCCAGCTTCCAGATAATGCCTTAAAATAGCGATTAATAGTCGATTAGTCGGGGTTGTCCCCCTACAGGGTTAGAAAAGCTCGGGAGCTCAAGTCCCACATGTCTGCCCCGCATGGAAGCCAGGCTCCGCCCCCACACCCACCTTTTAAAGGCTTTTAATTCTATTTGGAGGAAGAGGGCAAATTAATTATTCAAAACAGGTGGTGTTGAATGTCAATCTCTCTGTGGTTTCTCCTTTCAATGGTCAACTACAGCCATTAAATATATGGAGTGTGGATTTCAAATGACCCAGAAGACCCATAGCTCTTGAATTGTCCCTCTATGTTGTCAGTATTCCGTATGGACCTAGCAAACTGGTCACCTGTCCTGGCTAGGAAGGGTGAGCATGTTGAACATGAACCTTCTTCCCAGACTCATGTATATTTTTCAAACACTACCTACAGGGCTGGTGCAAGGATTTTTTGACTACACAGGCGAAGATGCATTTTGCTGCCCTCCCCCCTAAATGCATCTTCACCTCTGTGTTTCATATCCCCTCTTTTGAATGTCTTACCCCTTTGTGCATTACATCCCCCTTTAGTGTGTCTCTTTCTTACCCCCAGCCCCTATCTCTCTTTCTCCCACATAGACATAGATACAGGCAAAAATACATATATGCACAAATACACAAACATACAGAAACACAAACATACAAGCACACAGACATAGTTATTCAGGCACACATTCACAAAGATATACAGACACACAGTCATAAAAGGCACACAATCAAACAAACTCTACAATCTACACGTACAGCGTACATGTACACTGTCATACAAACACAGACATACATTCATACAGACACAGGCATACAGATAAATACAGACATAAAGAGACAGATAGGCATATAGAGAGATACATACACAGTGATATGGGGACATACATAAGCAGACAGTCATACAGAGACATACAGACAAGGTATACAGAGACATACATACACAGACAGTCTTACAGACTGTATGGCTGTCTTTATGTCTGTGTATGTACACAGGGTGGCTAAAAGATAGATCCCCATTTGTCATGCAACTTCAACAATGCTTTGAAAGCTGGGGCTCTACCGATTCCCCATGCTTGCAGGATTGTATTTAGCACTGAGCAGTATTTGTGTGTTTGAATGTAAGCATGTTTTTGTATAGTCAGTGGCGTACACATGACCCATGGGGCCCCGGTGCGAAAATTGATCCGTGGGCCCCCCCCAACCCCCCGCGCTTACTCTGGCGGACCGGGGCCGCAACACATTGCGGCGGGCACCTGGTCGCAGGGGTTGCAGGGCTGCGAACCCTGCGACCGCGGTATGTACGCCAGTGCATACAGATGCACACACTTAAAGGACCACTACAGACACCCAGATCACATCAGCTCAATGAAGTGGTCTGGGTGTCAGGTCCCTCTGGTTTTAACCCTGCAGCTGAAAACATAGCAGTTTCAGAGAAACTGCTATGTTTCACTGAGGGTTAATCCAGCCTCTAGTGGCTGTCTCACTGACAGCCGCTAGAGGCGCTTCCGCGATTCCAAGACACTGAACGTCCATAGAAAAGCATTGAGTAATGCTTTCCTATGGGCGGTTTGAATGCGTGCGCGGCTCTTGCCGCGCATGCGCATTCGGAGCCGAGAGGCGGAGGGTTCCCCTGCGCCAAGGGAGTCCGGCGCTGGAGAAAGGTAAGTGCTGAAGACACACACACACTCTCACGAACAGACGCATACACACTAGCTAACAGACACACACATTTACTGACAGAGACACACTCAGCGACAGACATACATACACACACTTACAAAACATACACTCTCACTGACAAACACACACTCACTAACAGACATCAAACAGACTCACTAACACACACACAAACACACTCAGTAACAGACACACACAGTAACACAATCACTGACACTCACTAGCAGACACACACTCACTCACTGACACTAGCAGACACACACACTCTAACACACACAGTAACAGACACACACAGTAACACACTCACTGACACTCACTAGCAGACACAAACACTAACACTAACACACACACACACACACTAACACTCACATTCACACTAACACACACTAACACTCACACTTACACACACTAACACTTACACACACTAACGTTTTTTTGTATTTAATCCCCCCAGCCTCCTTACCTTTTGGAGTGCTGAGGGGATTCCCTGGGGTCCAGTGGTGCTGCTGGGCTCCTGGGGGTCCGGTCACCCGGCGGGCAGTCAGGCTGGCGGGCGCGCGAGGGAGCACTCTCCCCTGAGTGCTTCCTCTTCAGCTCCCTCGCACGCCGCGTACTGATACCGGCGCCGGAAGATGACGTCATCTTCCGGCGCCGGCATCCCTACGCGGTGCGCGAGGGAGCTGAAGAGGAAGCACTCAGGGGAGAGTGCTCCCTCGCGCGCCCGCAGGACCGGCCAGCCGGGTGGCAGCAGGGCCAGCCTCGGGGGGGCCCGGAGGTGGCCGGCTCTAGGGCCCCCCAGGAGAAGAGGCTGGCCCAGTGGCTACATACCGGGTCGCAGGGGCGGCCGGGCCCCCTGGTGGGCCGGGCCCGGTCGCAGCCGCGACCCCTGCGACCCTGGTATGTACGCCACTGTGTATAGTGTATGTTTGTGTGAATGTAGGGATGTGTTTGTATGTAGTGTTTGCATTTGAATGCAAGCATGCATTTATGTGTAGTGTTTTTGAATGCAGGGGTGTGCTTATATATAATTTTGGTGTTTAATACAGAAGTGTGTTTGTATGTAGTGTTGACATTTGAATGCAGAATTTTGTTTGTTTGTAGTGTTGACGTTTGCATGCAAGGGTGTGTTTGTAGTTTTGACGTTTGCATGCAGGGGTGTATTTGTGTGTAGTGTTGGCGTTTTGAATGCTGAGATGTATGCACATATACACATCCGCTGCCACACACACACACTGTGATGCCAGACTTTAAATTGTATTATCAGGCTTGCCACCTCTTGGGGGTGGTAGAATGGGCAAACGAGGGGGTGGATGCCCATTGGAAGGGGGTGGATGCCCATTGGAAGAAGGTGGAGAGGGTCCAGGTGGGCAAACATTTACATGCCCTTTTATGGTTGGATATAACAAGTAGGCATTTGGCCTCCATCAGCCCTTTTATAAGGGCAAAATTATCTGTCTGGCACAGCCTCTGCGCCTATCCTCTTTTCCTTCACTATTAACACCATTAGTATTTAGCCCCTCCTTCCCCTATGTTTTCACAAGCAGTCCCTAGGTTCATCACAGTAGTGATCTAAAGTTGAATTGGCAATTTGAATTTAATGTTGAATGTTGTATGGATATATGTATATAATGTTTGTTCTTTAAAACATATATTAAAGGGACACTATGATCACCAGAACCACTACAGCTTAATGAAGTGGTTCTGGTGTCTAAAGCATGCCCCTATAGCCTTAGTACTGTAAACGCTGCTTTTGCCGAGAAAAGGCAGTGTTTACATTGTTGCCTAGTAACTGAGTGACTACCACTAGAGGTGCATCCTAGATCAGTGCAGCACTTGTGTTCAGCATCTCCATCCTCTGCATAAAGACGCTGAAGACTCCCCTCAATGTACCTTTCAACCTATCCTCCCTGCTCTATCCTTTACTTCCTTTGAAGTTCATACTTTCTGTCTATTTAAACCCACTCCTCTAAGAATTGCCTAATTTATCCCCCCCTTCCCCTTACTGGTCATCCTAGACTATTTATTGAACAGTTCACTTCCTGGTTACCTTATTTTCTCCCCTCTTGCACTCCTTCCCTCATTCTTGGGGACTTTAATATCCCAATCCACATCCCTAACTGCCCTGATGCCTCTCGTCTGCTCTCTATAAACTCCTCCATTGGACTCACACAGTGGTCTAATTCATCAACTCATAGAGCAGGAAACACTCTTGACCTCATCTTCACCAATCTTTGTACCACCTCTAATCTCTCCAATGTTCCATTTCCTCTATCTGACCACCATCTGCTGTCCATTGACATCCGCATACCCTGTACCCAAAGTACCTCACTCTCACCACATCAGTCTTGCAGAAACCTTCATTGTCTTGACCTACAGCAATTCTCCACCAACCTCCAAAGTCTCCTTTCACCAATCTCCAATCTCACCTGCCCTAACACTGCAACCACCCTTTACAACTCCACTCTCTATTCTCAACTAAAGGTCATGGCACCTCCTACACTTAAATGCACTAGGCACCAATTACAACCCTGGCTCACTCTGCATCTGACTTCCTCCACTTTAAATTTATACTGAGCTCCCACAGTCTGGCTCTTTCCTCTTCAAAAGAAAACTACTTCAATATATTCATAACCACACTCTCCCGCGAGCCCAAACGACTGTTTCAAGCTTTTAACTCTCTTTGCCCTGTCGTGCCTCCTCCTCCTACTAAATTGACCCCCACAAACTTTGCAACTCACTTCACTGAGAAGATTTCTACAATCAGGGAAGAGATCTCTCATCTCTCTCCATCCACTACAAACTTTTCCCCTAAACACACTCCCTCAGCTATCCTACGCTCATTTGCACCCACTCAGCAGAAGAGGTTTCTGTTTTGCTCCATTCCTACCGCCCCACCACCTGTTCCCTCGATCTTATTCCCTTGTATCTCATCTGCACTTTGTCTCTTTCTCTTGCTCTGCCTCTCACTAAAATTTTCAATCTCTACCTCTCCTCTGGCACATTTCCTCCACCCTTCAAACATGCAACCGTAACCCCAATTCTGAAAAAGCCCAACCTTTACCCTAATTCCCTACCAACTACTGCCCTATCTCGCTACTGCTGTTTGTCTCCAAGATCCTAGAGCGAGTTGTGTATGCGAGATTGACAGACTTCCTCGAATCCAACTCTCTGCTTGACCCACTTTAATCTGAATTCTGCACTCGGCACTCGGCTGTGACCAAAGTATACAATGATCTTATTACTGCTAAATCCCATGACCACTACTCTATCCTAATTCTCCACAACCTTTCTACTGCTTTTCACACTGTTGATCGTCAACAGCTTCTATTCATCCTCCGTAATCTCGCTCTACAAGATACTGCTCTCTCCTGGTGCTCTTCCTACCTCTCCCAGCACTCATTCAGTGTTTCCTTTTCTGGCTCTTCTCCCCAATCACTCTCTGTTGGTGTTCCCCAAGGGTCACTTCCTCCCTTGATAAACTCATCAGCCCCTTCAGCTTCCAGTATCATTTCTATGCAGATGACACGCAAATGTATCTGTCCTCCCCGGATTTCTCACCACCCTCTTTCTCTGCTACTTCCAACTAGATGGCTGCTCATTTCCTTAAAGGGACACTCCAGGCACCCAGACCACTTCTGCTCATTGGAGTGGTCTGGGTGCCAACTCCCACTACCCTTAACCCTGCAAGTGTAATTATTGCAGTTTTTTATAAACTGCAATAATTACCTTGCAGGGTTAAGTCCTCCCCTAGTGGCTGTCTGCTAGACAGCCACTAGAGGGAACTTCCTGGTCCCTAGCACAGATTATCTGTGCTAGAGCGTCGCTGGATGTCCTCACGCTGTGTGAGGACCTCCAGCGTCACTCTATTCCCCATAGGGAAGCATTGAAATTCATTGTCAATGCTTTCCTATAGGGTGCGCCAATGCGCATGCGCGGCATTGCCGCGCATGCGCATTGGGACTCCTCGGCTGGTGGGCGGGATCAGTCTCGCCCACCGGCCGACGGAGGAAGAAGGTGGAGCGGCGGGGGAGGAGCAGGCAGCGACGTGGGACATGTCGCTGCCTGAGGTAAGTGACTGAAGGGGTTTTCACCCCTTCAGTAACCGGGGATTGGGGGGTGGGAGGGAGAGGGACCCTCCAGTGCCAGGAAAACAGATTGGTTTCCTGGCACTGGAGTTTCCCTTTAAACTGAATCTGTCCAAAAAAGAACTTCTGGTCTTCCCTCCCTCAAGTGTTGCTACTCCCTTGTCTGTGTCCCTCCAAGTCAATGGCGCTACCATCCGCTCTACCTCTAAGGCTCGCTACTTAGGTGTTCTCTTTGACTCCGACGTCTCCTTTACCCCTCATGTCTAATCAATCGCCAAATCCTGCCGCTTCCATCTCAAAAACATTCAACCCTATTAAACACCTGATACGGCAAAGGTGTTTGTCCATGCTGCTGTCCTCTTTCACCTTGACTACTCTAATCCACTTCTCAGTGGTCTTACATATTTCCAACTTGCCCCTTTACAGTCTATAATGAATGTGGCAGCGAGGCTCATCTTCCTGTCTTCCCGCACCTCCCCCCCTTTGTCAGTCCCTTCATTGGCTTCCTGTAAGATATAGGGCTTAATTTAAGATCCTGACACTTGCTCATAAATCTCTACACAATGCTGCTCCCACCTACTTATCCTCACTAATACACAAATATGTTCCGTCTAGGCCCCTACGCTCTGCCGGAGATCTATGTCTAACCTCTGTACGTACTCCTACCTCTCATGCTTACCTTAAAGACTTCTCTAAGGCTGCACCGTTCCTATGGAACGCACTTCCCCTCTCTGTTAGACTCTCACCCAGTCTCCACTCCTTCAAAAAATCTTTGAGAACTTACTTCTTTAGGAAAGCATATTAATTAAACTGTGAAAAGCTTCCCCTCCCTGCATCCTGATTCCTCTCCTGAAACTGTCATCAAAACAAAACACAAAGCTCTCAATGAATACAATCCTAGCAACCTACTTTTCTACCCTACACATACCTTTTGTGTCGCTATACCCCATTCCCTCTAGCATGTAAGCTCATTCTCTCAATCCCTCTGTTCTTGTGTGTCAAACTTGTCTAGTTACAAATGCGTGTCTGTTAGTCCACCCATTGTACAGCGCTACGGAACTTGTTGGCGCTTTATAAATAATAATAATAGAGATGCTTTGACTCAATGCATCTCTATGAGGAGATGCACGGCAAAATGCTGTACTGCGCCAATCAGGAAAGCATTGGATTGATTGAGATCATCAAGAATGACCAGACTGGTGCTACGATGATGAAAAGGTAAGCAAGGCTACCTTTTAACTCCTTACTGAGGGGTGCCGGACATCTAAATAGGTAGTCCAGCACTATAGTGTTAGGAATACATGTAGAGAAAATTTGAGTCAAGGGAGGATCTGTAAATCTTAGAAATGTTAAAGGCATCTGGTAGAGAACTGTTTTTGGTGATTGGATTAAATATTGATAGTAGAAATATGTATCTAGTTTTATCACATCACTATTATAAACATACCTAAATAGTACAAACAATGCCATACTCTCTCCTTTGGCAAGATGTGTGAAGCAATATCTGTATGATTCACTAAGGCTGGATACACAAGGGTTTTTTAATTGTTGGCATTGTCATAATAAGTGTAAGTTTCTTGTTAAGGGAATGAAGCACTTTGGCAGGTTATAAATCAGGGTGATGTCATCAGACTCATTCCTGCTATTACAAGGGCATAAAACTGCAGGTCCTGGCATGTTATGGGTTCTTCATAATATACTTTCTGACTGAGGAACAACCAAGGAGCAGGAATTAAAAAAATCATCTTGGAGGGTACCGTATATACTCGAGTATAAGACGAGTTTTTCAGCACATTTTTTGTGCTGAAAAACCCCAACTCGTCTTATACTCGAGTCAGTGTCTGTATTATGGCAATTTACATTGTCTTAATACAGACAAGGGGCTGTGTAGGAGGGGGGCTGGCAGGAATCTCTTACTTACCTCTCCGGCAGCTCCTGTCAGCTCCCTTCTCCTCCGCGCCGGTCCGTTCAGCTCCCCTGTCAGCTCCCAGTGTGCCGGGTCATAGTGCGGCTCTCGTGAGACTTACACTGGGAGCTGACAGGGGAGCGGACCGGACCCGCGCGGTGGAGGAGGGAGCTGACAGGAGCTGCAGGAGAGGTAAGTGCTTCCTGCCAGCCCCCCTCCACTGAACTACCAATGCCACTGGACCACCAGGGAGTGAGAGCCCCCCTCCCTGCCATGTATCAAGCAGGGAGGGGGGATGAAAAAAATATATATATATAAATAATAATAATAATAAAATAATATTTAAAATAAATAATAATAAAATAAAAATAATAAAAATAAAAATATTAATAAAACAAAACAAAAAAATTATTAAAATAATAATTAAAGAAATAATAATAAAAATGCCCACCCCCCCACCAAGGCTCTGCAACACACACACTGCATCACACACACACATTGCATTCATACACACACACTGCATTCTCATACACACACTGCACACATACACACACACTGCATTCATTATATACACACACTGTAAATAAATATTCAATTAATGTCATTTTATTGGGATCTAATTTTATTTAGAAATTTACCAGTAGCTGCTGCATCTCCCACCCTAGTCTTATACTCAAGTCAATAAGTTTTCCCAGTTTTTTGGGGTAAAATTAGGGGCCTCGGCTTATATTCGGGTCGGCTTATACTCGAGTATATACGGTATATCTTTTTTAGCCCTTAAATGTAGGTGAAGAAAGTCTGCAGAAAAGAATGATAATATGGTATTGAAAGCCTTAAGGGCATGCAATCAATAAAACAAGGTATCAACGGCTGTTGGAAATAGCAACCAGCCAAGTGGTGTAATATTTGTAAGTGTAGATTTTCTAATAAGGCATAAGGCAAGCATCCTTGCTAACTAATGTTCACTGAGTTCATTATGGAGTATTGTAGTGATAAAAAGACAAAGTAGAAGCCAGACAGCAAACTGCACTGGCAAGTTACTTCCTTTTTGCTATACCATATGTTATAAAGCAAATGTTCAGTTACACGGCAAGCTTCCCATTGCAGTTTGATGCCTAGCTTAGAATTACTCTGTTAAAGTAACTGTCTAAATTGATAATGTGTTATCAATGGCACAAGCATCTACTGGACTGTGCAAAGTATCTTCTTGCATGTGCATCCAAAACCACAGACACATCTTAGATTATTTTCTATAGAGGGATATTCAGTATGCCATGTATGGGTATATTGCTTATACTGCGATGTCTTTAAAGATAACAAGGCCAAAAGAGTCTCCTGGAGTCATACATATTACATACCACCAATCTAGCTACGAAGATGGAAGATGTGGAAGTGGAGAAGCAGTCAAAATTAGAAGGTAGAGGTGGTAGTTAGCATGGGATGACTGACAAAGTTGCTTAATGTCTTGTAAATTGAACACAAACCCAGTTCTGGTGAGTAATATATTAAGGTTCAAATTGTGTTTAATGGAAGACGGAGAAGTTCAGTTGGTTAGTGAGAGGAGTTCATAAAATTCATGAATAGACACACTTTTTTTTTTTAATCAAAAATACTTTTAACCTAAAGAAATGAATATTTAATGCACAGATCACAGAACCCAGGATACAGTGTCTATTGGTTCCAGCCATCGCTCTTTTCTTGACATTAAAGCTGGATTCAGTGCAATAAGTGAGAGAACAGTTGGTGCTCTTCTAACTGCAAGAGGTAAGTTTAGTAAAACTGAACAAATATAGGAAACACACAAAACATAAGAAACCAGTAAAGAGCCTGCTCTTTCTAGGTTCACGTACCAGATCATCTTTGGCTATCTCATCTTCCGAGCACAGCTCTCCATCACCACACTCGTCCCTCAGCTTTGCACTCACATCAGGACTAAGTCCTCGGAGGCTTCGATCTCCTGGAGGGGTGCCGCTTCCAGACAAAATCAATGAAGAGGGAGTTGACACATTTACAGGCAAGACAAAAAGATAGCATTTTACAGTCATTGCTTGTTATCAAGCATTTCTTTTAATTTCCTCGTTCAACATAAAGCAATACTATCAACTTGTAGAAAAACATATAATTGATTTGACGTTAATAACAAAAGTATAATTGAAGTGAAAGAGTGTGTACATACCATATCTTCCATTTTTACTTTTACATTTTGTCACACTTGCTTACATTTGCTCTAGCATGGAGTTGGTGTTGATACCATGTTATTGCCATTATTCCAAGAATTAATATTTGTGCAGATTCGTATGTGCTACATTGGGGAATGTTGTTTTTGAATAGTGAACAGCGTTTAAATAATGTTTATTCACTCACAAGTAAAAAAAAAAAATTGTGGACAAAAATGTATCTTGTCTAGGCAATAGAGCAAGACCTTCAAGATCCCTTAGACCACGTCAACGGAACACACATATCACAAAGATCAATAATATAACAGGAGTATATCAGACGAATCCCATGGATACCGCCAAAGTATTTACAGGGTTTTACTCCGAACTATATAACCACTCGAGTGGCGCAGACACGAACCCACAAAGAGAACTAGACGGGATACGGGATTTCCTCTCTAGGATTCCTCTCCCGAAACTGAGCGAGGCAGATGTGGCAACACTCGGGAATCAGATTTCAGTGGTTGAAATAGATGCAGCGATTTCGGCCCTGAAAAGCAATAAGGCACCCGGCCCAGATGGTTTCGACGGAAGCTACTATAAGACGTATAGAGAGGAGCTCTTGCCCCACCTTGAACTTCTAACAAAAATATACCCCAACACGCAGGATTCAGCTAAACAGAAGACAACACAGAGGGGAGATACGTCTACCGGACCTTAGAGTGGCCGGACTCGACGTATATAGGAGAAGTACAGAGTCAGGAACAATCCGAGGTCAAGGGCACAAAGAGACAGCGTAAACTAGGACTAGCCGGGGTCTGGTACACAGTAAACAGCAAGCCGGCAAACAGAACAGATAAGGATAAAGAGATAACGTAGTCAGAAAACAAAGCCAAGGTCAAGTACGAAGGAACACAACTGAACACAACAAGCGCTAAAGGGAACTGAAACAGAAACCACGATAGGGCAAGGAACCAAGGGAAAAAGGTGAGTATAAATAACTAAACATCTATTTTGATTGGTCCCTGTCATCTCCACGCCCCCAAAAGGTAAGTGTATGGGGAGTGTGGCATGACAGGGACCAATGGGAGGCCTTTTCCAATTTAGGCTCCCACTGTCCCTTTAAGAGCGCGCCCGAGACCCACGGCGCGCTCTTAGAGTCAGACGGGACACATGCCCGCCTTCCTGTTCCTGCCTTCGGATGAGCCGCGCGCAGCTCGTGCAGCAGCAGGACCGCGCGCGGCTCGAACAGAGGACCCCGGCCTGCCCCTGGAAAGGGTAAGTACCGCTACAGAACTGTGGTTTAATGACCTTCAGAATGGGGGGAACCCAGACCGAGATATGTCACTAGCGAATATAGTGTTATTGCCTAAACCAAGGAAAGATGACTCACTCCCGGAGAATTTTCGCCCAATATCTCTAATTAATCATGATTCCAAAATCCTGGGTAAAGTGTTAGCGATCAGACTGAACCCAATTCTCTCTAGCCTAGTCCATCCAGACCAGGTGGGCTTCGTACCGGGTAGGCAACTGTTCGAAAATACGAGACGCAACATAGATCTTATAGGGAGACAAACTAGGCTGCAAACCCCGACGTTGATGCTGTCACTAGACGCCAAAAAAGACGCCGAAAAAGCGTTTGACAGAGTCAAATGGTCGGATCTATTTGAGATGTTACACCATTTCGGCATGCCGGCCCAGTTTATCACAACCATCAAAGCCTTATATTCTAACGTCAGGGCACAGGTTAGAATAACCAGGGTTGCCCTCTCTCACCGTTGCTGTTTGTCCTGTCATTGGAGCCCCTCATGCAAACGATACGCGTAACCCCTGAGATCAAGGGCATCACGGTAGGGGGGCAGGAGTACGTTATTTCGGGATTTGCTGGAATCTATGGCAGCACTGACGGGGATACTGACAGAGTATGGCACAGTGGCCGGATACAAGGTCAATTTACACAAATCAAGCGCACTCCCCTTAGGGATGAGCAATGCAGATGAGGCGCATATAGGGAAGACGTATCATGTCCACATAGCGAAAGATCACATTAAATATTTGGGCATCTGGTTGACGGCGGATCCCTCTCTCTTACACCAACAGAATTACGTACCACTGATTAGGCAACTAATACGTGACATGGAGACGTGGGTAGATAAACCAATTTCGTGGATCGGGAGAATACATTCGGTGAAAATGAATGTGCTGCCTCGGATACTGTTCCTCTTTCAAACTCTCCCGATCTACTTGACTAAATCTAGCTTGGGAGCACTTCAACAGGCCATCGGCAAGTTTATCTGGCAGAAAAGGAAACATGGGATATCACGGAATATACTTTATAGAGCTAAGGACAGGGGGGGACTGGGATTTCCAAACCTTTACTACTACTATGTGGCGGCCCAGTTGACCCAAATAGCGCTATGGCATACGCCCCCTGATGAGAGGAGATGGGTCGACTTGGAGTCCTCTTTACTGGGCCAGGACCTCCCCCAGTACCTCATATGGACCGCTAAGGAATTTAGATCTCTGGATAGGGTGCCTTGCCAAGCGGTACAGACCTCTCTCAAGGTCTGGGACGCAAACGCCCTCAAATATAGTCTGACATCTACCCCGTCGCCAATGACCTAATTCTTGAGAAATAGAGATTTTCCCCCGGGTATGCAAGCTAGGAACTTCAGGGGACTAGAAAACGCAGGGCTGCAGAGACTATTTCTACTGTTTGAAAATGGTTCCATGGTCACATTTGAGGAATTAAATAGTAGGATCCCACTGAGACCTTTCGACTACTTTCGCTATCTCCAGCTTAGGGACTATACCCGAGCTACCAGGATCAAAAAGGCGGCACAGACACCATTGACGTTTTTCGAAAGGATGTGTTCAAGGGAACAATTCCCGAATAGCCTTATATCCTGTTTATACGTCCATCTAAGTGCTCACACACTGGAATGGGGAGATATTAAATACATTCATCAGTGGGAAGCAGACATGAATGAAGTGTTAGAGGGGGTAGAATGGCAGGAAATATGGGAGGCAGCAGCAACATCTTCAGTATGCGTGTCCCTGCAGGAACAATCATATAAGACCTTGTTTCGGTGGTATACCACCCCAGTGACATTGTGCCGCATGGGTAAAAACCCGACAGACTTATGCTGGAGGGGTTGCGGACATAAGGGTACGTATATTCATATGTGGTGGGAATGTCCAGTGGCGCAGGCATACTGGAAACGGATCGCAACATTGTTGCGAGAAGTGTTCGGCAGAGAGGTGAAGCTAGACCCGTGGGTGTTCCTGCTGTCAAGATCCATGGATTATTGGACAAGGATGGAACAAAACCTCCTTCACAAAATAAACCTCACCGCAAGACGAGCCCTAGCGCAGGTTTGGCTACAGAGTGACGCTCCTACGATAGCAATAATAAAACATAAAATAAAGGACACTTTTTTAATGGACAAATTGACGGCTCAGGTCAGGGGGACTACTAAGAAATTTGAAAAGATCTGGGACCCTTGGATCAATAGCACAGCAAGTAACTAAAACAACAGACTGGACCAAACACAAAAACCATAAAATCGTATCACTTAGGGCACTGACAAGATAAGTCATAGACCACTTCACCCAAACCCATTTTTTTTCTTTGAGGGAATTCAAAGAGGTGCCTAGGATAGACAAAGTCAGCAAGGTAATGCAATCCTTGTGACACTTATCGTTCGGTAGCTCTCACCGGGCTGCTTCCCTCCTGCCCCCCCCCTCTTTTTTCCATCCTTCCCACTCTCACCCCTAACTGCTTTTTCTTTACTTCCTCATGCTTTCTCTTTTTCTAGCTTTACTCTTCTGAACTATCTTTCATTTTCCTTCAAATTGTCAGATCGTGCACAACAGGACTATCGAGGGTATGCAGTGCAGCTAGAGAAGCAAGTGCGAATATACGTAGTACCCCTAACTGTTCTTAGTACGAGTTAGAGCACGATAGTTACGTTTTATTTCTTAATACTAAAACACCATGTGGGATGTCTTGAGATACTTGAAGAAATTAACCACACCTAGGAAAATGCAGGCAAAAACGCATTGTATGATTACAAATCCTGTAATATGTAAATATTAGGATGTGCATTCGTTCGAATACTGTTGCAAGCAGAACACTGCTGCGTCTATGCCTATCTTTAAAATATATTCATATTGTTATGTGTGCTGTGTATACGTTGTCCTGCTTTGGAACCATTAAAGAATTAAAAAAAAAATAAAAAAAAATAGAGCAAGACCTTAACAGGGATTGCTGACATGATGACGAAAGCATTGGGTGTGTATGAACCTTTTGTATGTGTGATTGCATATGTCTGCATGCAATTATTGTTGTTCAGGTGTGCCTGTGTAGGAATTCAAAGGATTAAATGACCCAGCTAGTGAAAGAATTGTGTTTATAATGAGTGTACTTTATTATTGAACATGAGCCTAATCTGCATTGCGAGTATATTATAAGACTATTTGTACACATGGGAATAAACACAAGAATACAGTGCATTTCATTGACGTCATTTCCATGTTAGATTATAGCTACTTTAGGTTTAACATTTTACTAATTTATTTACATGGAAATAATACAGACACCACGTTGTGTAATATTTTAATATATTGCCAAAAAGATAGAATAAGGGTTCTTTGGATATTTGTGTTAATGGGCCTTTCCTGTACTGGGCAAGCACAGATAGGTTTGCCAAACACTGCTCCCGGGAATCCCCAAACTTTTAAACAGACATAATTAGCACAATAAATGCTACAGGGTGTGATGAAGTGAGATGTTTCCATTCTTAAATGCCTAGTTTGGCAAGGTTACAGACACTTCAGTATTTTAAGTGCTATTTCTGTGATGAGTTTGTGCCACAAAAAAAGTGTATATTCAATGTTTTTGATAACAAAAGTTATTGAAGAAAAAAAAAGTCACATAAAGTGTTAAACATAAGCTGATTATTCCAGAAAAGTGCCCCTAAGTTCAGACATGCGATTATGTGAGTACTTGTCAGTCAGATTCATTTCAGTTGGAATGTTGTCTTTTTTTCCTTTTTTGTGCAGGGGTAGGAATCTTTACATATGTCAAGTGTCCTACAGCCTAAACTTTTTTCTTACCTGGGGCAAAGGTATCCAACCTTCAACACTTTATTTGCTGTCAACTGCACCATCTTAAGCTTAATAAATAATTGTAGAGTGTGATGGGAGAGTGATGTATGTTGTTCATACAGTGCCAGAGGTTGCCTATTTTTTTATTTTAGATCATGTTTGTCTGTCTGTTTTTTCAGGTGGACCGGTGTGCCTTAAATCAATCTCACCCATTAAAGAAGGAGAAAGACCAAAGGTGAGTTAGCAAACCACTTGCATCCACTTTAGCTACCTGTCTTTTATTTATCATGTGTTCTAATAGACCATCTTATTTGCAATTGTCCATTCATTGTAGGATCTAACTATTGAAGGCATATTTCCGTCCACCTCTGTGTGATTTCCCAACTACCTGAAAAATATATGTAACCTTGTAAGTTGCCAAAACCACTGAGAGGAAATGTAACCAAGCGACCTGGAATAATCTCAGTGACTACCAGAAATGATGGTGCTACTACACAACCAGCCTGGAAATCATAAAAAAACTAAATGTTTAAAAATGCTGATGCCAAACTCTAAACTACATCAGGGACATCAGTTGGAAATACCCCAGCATTTACGTGGTCTTTACTGGAATTGCACAGTGACTATAGCTGTAAAATAAGAAGACAGTGTAGCAAACTGTCAATGGGGAAAAATGGAACAGCCTGTCGTAGAGTTAAAGAGCACATATCTAAAACCTGGAACAGCAGATCAAAATCCGTAGGAGGCAATTCTGCCAAAACTGGAACCGTAATGCATAGCGTACAAGGTATGATTATTTGACACAACTGGAAGATTAATGAAGGCATTTATCATCCAGTCAGTGGATTAGTCAGTCCTCGGCATGGGTAATTATTAGCCTACATCTCACTTCTTGACATCTCAATGAGGTGGATCAGTAGATATAGTGAAGCTCTCATTTATAGATAAAGGAACCATATTTTTCTCTTGTGGAAGTCATTGGAAAGCCTCTGGGAGGTAACAGAAGTCTCTGCTCACAAACCAGGACTATGGTAGTTTAAAGTCATATTTTTTTTGATGGCTCCAAAAGTAGTATTAATAACCAGGTAGCAACCCAAAATATCAGTATTAATGATTGCATATGAATGTATTTGTCCTAGTATTAATGCCGCCAATGAATGCCGATTGTTTGGAGCATACTTATGTTTTAATATCCTATTGTGGTAATGCAGGTGCAATTATACTACTATAGCCGCTCAACTGACTGTAAAAAGCAGCAATAAACTAAATCTAGCAGGAATGTCAGCTCTATAACCAAGCTATTAACACATTTAACCACATTTTTACTAGTATATGCAGCTATTTAGCCTTAGTAGTTTGGGTAACAATAGTAAACCATAGTGATGTATAAATAGGGTAAAAATCCTTATGGTACGTGCTAGTAAAAGCCATAGTTATCCAGGAAGGCAAGACATCTCACAAAGGAATATATATATCTTCTTGTTAATAGGCTCTAAATGTAGGAGGGAAATAATAGTGTCTTAGAATAATGCACACATGCATGTAGATCAATAGCATAACTGGATTTTAATAGGGAATGTTACTGCAACAGACTGGAGAATGTATCTGTTGCAGAGGATCATGGGAATTATGAAGGTTTTTTTGGTGGATATTCATGGACTTTGACAAGAAGGATGCAGTGGGATTATGGTACACTGTTTGATGTTAAAAACAGTAGAGCTGTGAGTTAACCAGACTATAGCGGATCAGTTAATTACTAACTGATGTCTGATGGGTAAAAAAAAAAAGAAAAGAAAATCCTGAAGGATTTGCATTTATTAACTCAATGGGAACATGTTTTGATCCATAAGGCAGTGTTATCATTGTGCAACCTACGAGGAAGTGCATGTGAAAAGATAACACTATTGTCTACTGTTTTTTTTTTTTATATATATATCATACAATCCATCTTCTCCTCATCTGAATTTGCACTTTTATTTTTGTTAAGCACTTGTCACAAAAAGCATATAATGCATCATACACTCACTCCCCTTTATCGATACTTTGCATGAGAGCTCAGGTTAATTTGTCTTCAGTAATATTCAGCATATCCCACAACTCTCTAGAGCAGTTCTTTGCCATAATCCCGCAGTCTGGGGAGTTTTAGGAGACTGGGAATTGTGGAGAATTGAAAAGGTTGTAGTATCATACTAAGGGGTGTTGAGAAGATCCTCCCCCTGTGTGTTCACATAGCACTCCTTCCCCAAACTGAATTGGGGACAAGTTGGACCGAGGGCCAGATTTATATCAAGAGCACATGTTGACAGAGAATTCAAAGCATCTCCCCCACCCTCAAAAAAAGAAATCTTGATTAGTTAAATATGATTAAAAATGTATACATACAGACATATAAAATGTGTCTGTGTTAGTGTATGCATATAGTAGTTTGTGGGTAGCAGCATATGTTACAGTGTGCAGCTGTGTGTGTAATACTTTGCTTGCAGCATGTGTAACTGTCATGTATTTTAAAGGGGGTGGATATTCTGGCCCCTGTCCTCTCCTTTCCGGATACTGATGTGGTTTGTCTAAGGGGGAAAGAGAAGAGATCAAGTTCCATCACACCTGTTGTCCTGCAGCCTCCCTTTCGGTAATTGCTCTCTGGGAGGACAAGAAAACACTGAGGGTGGCTAACTTTAACAGACACAGTAAGCACTTGTGGCACCACTATGAGGTATGTGCCTGGCCCATAGAATGAGGTGACTGCTTATCTGTAATTGGAGATTAAAGTGGCATGCAGTAAGCAAAGAGGGTGGATATATGGCCACTAACTATACACCACTCCAAACACAGACTGGACAGAGTCAGTGCTGGCGCCAACATAATGCAACACAGGTGGCTGCCTTAAGGCACACTCCCCCTAGGTGGTGCAAGGTCCAGGTGACTGGCAGGAGGAGAGTGCTCCTCCATCTTTTTGTCAGACACTTCATGTAGCATGGCTGCGCAGATCGCAGTAGAGGATCTTCTGCATCCTCTGCCTGGTCGACCAGAAGCTGCATGCTAAGAGAAAAAAACAGCTGCCTGTCAGACTGGGTAGAAGATACAGAAATCCTCTACCATGGTCCATGTGGCCATGCTACATGAGGGAGGTAAGCAGACACAGAAGAGGACACCACAAAGGGATGGGGGTTGTGCAAGGGACACATAACAGAGGATGGGGGGGAGACACAGAGGAGCTGGGGAGGAAGGGACACGATGCTGGGGACACACAAAGGGGCTGTGGGGGAGCAAGAGAGACACAGAGGGACAGGGGGAGAAAGGCACACAGAGGGTCCGGAAAAGGGAAGAGAGAAACACAAAAGGTACTGGGGGGAGAAAGAGACACACAGATCAGCAGGGGGAAAGAGGCACACAGATGGGCAAGGAGGAGAGACACACAGATGGGTTTGGGGGGGACAACACCACTGCAGATAGGCTGGGGGGAGAAACACAGAGGGGTTGGAGCGGGAAGAGACAGACAGAGGGGCTGGAGTGGGGAAGAAAAATATGGAGGGGGAAAGAGACAGGCAGAGGGGTCTAGAGGGGAAAAGACACAAAGAGGGTCTGGAGGGAAAGAGACAAAGAGGGACTGGTGGGAAGAGACACACATAGAGGCTGGAGAGGAAGAAATGCAAAGGGGTTGAGGGAAAAGAGACAAGGTGAAGGGGAAAAAAGACACACAGAGGGACTCAAGAAGGGGGGAAAGAGATAAAGGGGATAAGGGAAAAAAGACATACACAAAGGGGAGGAGTAAGAGACACACAAAAAAGGGGAGTAAGACACACAAGGGGGTTGTAAGAGACACACAAATGTGTAATGGAGATTAGCTATACTAAAGGGGCATGTAACAAACAAAAGGGAGTAAGAAATTCAAGAGGGGTTAAGAGACACACAGGTGGAGATGCATTTTTTTTTTGGGGGGGGGGGGGGGGGGAGAATGTGACAAAATGCATTGATGCCTGTGTACCCAAAAATACTTGCAACCGCCCTAAACAGAGTAACATGCAGAGAGCTTTATCCTCTGCCATGTTCCTTGTCAGCCATGATACCATATTGGTAGGGGAGTAAGAGACACACAAGGAATAAGGGAGAGTTAAGAAACACACAAAGATAAGGGAGGGTTCAGAGACACTCAAGGAGTTGGTGGTGCAGAGACACACAAAAAATGTATGTGGGGGGGGGGGGGGGGGTGTTAACAAACACCCCTCTTGGGTGATAACTACCCTAGATATACAATTATCCACAATTCCCTTTAGTGAACAAATCTGTAAGTGATATTTGTTAAACCAGGAATGGCCAGTATGAGTGAATTGCGGACCTGGATAATTTTTCCATTTAGGCTATATTGGTCTCTGTTTTGAAGTGTTTTCAGCTTGGCTATTTTCTCCTAAATGTCTAATTTCCCTGGTCAATTCCTGACAAATCACGGCTTAATGAATATCTATGCATGTGTTGGATTACGTCTAATATAAAGGACCCCTTATAGTAGTATATATGGTACATTCCAAGATATTTTTTTAAGGAGACATGAGTTATTATTTGCAACATATTTTGTTACTGCTTTTTATTCTGTTTATATTTGTTTAATAGAATGGTACATGTTATTTTTGTTTGTTTTTCAGTTACACAGTGGTACAGTCCATGCATGACATATATTGATATAGTCATTGTATTAATCTTTTTTTGTGGAATTGGAAATCCACAGAATTTATTTTAATTGCAGTTTACAAGTATCTCCCCTATCTTGATAATAACATACAATCAATTACTACTCTGATGTTATTACGTAGATCAAGGTTAGAGGTTAAATCCATCTCCTACTTGTATATCAGCAGTCTGATAGCAGTGGTTTTCTGCCACTATAGTCTTATTTTTGTATTTATAATTTGCTTACTTAGGAGGAACCCTATTTCTATATTAAAAGGACATTACAGGCACCAGTACAACTTAAGTGCATTTGATTGGTTTTGACCTTCATTCTCTAATGTATTCTTTTTCTGCACATTCAAAACAAAATGCTTTGCAGCTCTCTGCAGCAAAACCCCAACCCTTAGGCATGATTTAAATTTTTACAAACTAACTTCCTTAATACAAGTACTCTGAGTAGTTGCTCAGCTCAGCCAATGAGTTTTCAGTGTGACATGAGTTTCTGACATGACTTTACCCCACAGCCAATCACTGTCTTTTTTATTTTCAACCCCTTCCTCTTAGCATGATTTGCTGTGGGGCAGAAGCAATTGAACAACTCAACTCACACTGATCTCCTCTCATTGGCTGAGCTACACTGCGTACCTTCCATTCAGGAAGATGTTTTGTGAAAAGAGGAGGCATGGCTAAGTGGGCAGGGTTATGCTGTAGAAAGCAGTAAAACTTTATTTTATTTTTGCAAAATTTAATTGATTTAAATGTGTAAATGAATATGAGACTAAAACCAAATGTAATTAGTTTTGTTGGTACCCAGAGTGTACCTGGGGTGGTGCAGTCTGTCAGTCATTCTCAGTCTAAACTTTTAAATGTATACATGTGTTTCCATTACAATAGTATGTGCTTAACGTTAAAAAAAATGTTTTCATTGTGTCTTTTATCCACTAAACTATATATTGCCCATGTTCTGTCCTTGGCACATTTTTTTTATTAAATATATCTTTAACGTTTGATAACTTGGTTGATCTTTTATTCACATTGTGTATCAGCCTTGTATAATTTCAGTACTCTTTAAGTTTTTCCATAATACATTTCTCATTGAGCAGTAGTGGAGGTATGCATCAGCACCTGGTACACCCTAGGTAAGAAATTAAAAGCATTCTAAAACACCTTGACTACTTTTATTGGGGTGGTGGGTGCCAGTTTCGGGCACCACAACCACTACAGTGGGCTATTTAGAGTGGTTTTGTGCTGGATGGGTTCTTTAAGCAATGCTCTGCCAGACTAGCTCAAAGCAGAGCGGTTCCAGCTGTCAATGGATAATAAGCGCCTGACGGACCGCAGGTAAGTTGTAATTCTGTTAGCACTTATGACTGATGTTGTACTTATGATGTTACGTTAACCACTGAAGCTCATTGTAGTTATTATGGTGCTATGAAGCCTTGGGTGTCACTATCCTTCCCCTCATAAGCATTTTATATCTTGCTTTTCTGGAGTGGCTTTCCTAATAAAAATAAAATGAAAAATGCTCTCCCCCAACACCCAAATTGTGGCCTCACTGCAGTTACTCAGGTAACACAAAAGGATTTACTTCTGCATGATCTGACCAACTTTAGATGTAACGATAGACTTAGCAGGCGTTTGTGGGATGAGGAAAAAAAAGCATGCCGATATACTATAATGAGAGACTAGTGACTGGTGGAGCTTCTTTCTGGTCCTTGAGGGTCTGCCTGCTACTTCAACTACGAGCAATAGCAACAGAAAATGTAAAGGCAAGTATCTTCTACTTATATCTTTTTTTACATATTTTAATGCATTGTCTATTAAATTTTTTTTTTTTTAAATAGCACTTTAAACTGTTTTATCCAACAAACCGTTTTATTGAACAAAAGTTTACAATTTGAGCAATCCATTTCAGGTGCAGGATGATGCAACACATGGTAAAAATATATATAGTCTCACAAGAAAGATGCAATTAATTCAGAAACATAGATAATAAGGTTCAGGCAAAGTGGCATCATCTTGCAAACCAACTGTAGACGGGAAAATGTATTCAATTAATCAAATAGTGAGGTGGTAAACACCAATAGTAAAAAGAGTTCCCCTTCAACCTTTTATTAGGCCATCAATATGTTTCCATAGTAACTTGCTAGTTTACAGCCAAACATTGTTCCTCATTAAAATTACAGTGTATCAAGACTGAGTAGGCAAAATTTTTATATTTTTGGATAAACTTTTCAAATTTCACTTCTAGTATTCCACAAACAAACTTTACCTCACAACTTGACCTAGTCCAGTTTGCTGTAGGCATCATTTTCTATGAAACAGCACACCATAAACCAAAGTGACATTCACTAAGCCAAACTCCGTAACCTCTACCATCCAGAGACCTGGTTGTTGCACATGAACCTCCAACTACACAAGATACTATGTCCTTATACAGACTAGACTTACAAAACTCAAATGACATAGAACACACTCGCCACCAATCCCGAGGGTCTCACTGGCTACACGATTCACAGATAGTGGTGCTGTTAATGATTAGAGAATTGGATAGTTTGCCTAGTGATCCCAGACCCCTACCTAGATGAAAAAAGGAGAGATGTTCTGAGAAAAATAGACAAAACTGTGGTCAGGAGGTGGTGCCAGTGCCACCTAAGGGCTTGGACCCGGGTAATGTGTGAATAGAAAATATTTTTTGGCTGGCAAAAATTATATATGTTGGACAACTTGGAGGTCTGTACCTACCGAACCCTTCAGTAATGCGATGTATATATATTGGGAGGAGAGAAGGGTAGCAAAAAAGGAGATACAGCTCCCTAATTTCTTATATATAGGTGCTCCTGCAAAGTGATCTCCTGACAGCTGTCTTTATTAGATCCTTATTTATAGCAAGGTATAACCAACTAAAAATCGCCCGTTATGGGCTAACGAAAAAATTCCCATAGATACACTTGGGCAGTAAAAATGAAGGAGGGGGTTGTAGCTACAACGTTGCAATCAATAGTGCAAGTGAGGTAACCCCCTTCGTGTGAGTTATATTCAGAGGGAGGTATACATTAGAGGACTGCCAAAAAACTCCTCTAATATCGTTGTAAAAAAGAAGAAAAGCTATGCGCTAGTCCCTAGTATCCTCCAAACACCTTCGAGGGTGTTCTAATCTATAACTCACTCTACCAGAGAAAAAAGTACTGCCTAGTGTGCCATCGCATTAACTGTTGGAACAGCACTGTATAAAGTGAAAAAAATAATAATTAACCTGCAAGGGTCTAAATACCCATAGTGAAAAGGTGTCCCTTAAGTGAGCAAACAAGTGGTGAAAAGATAAGTGACGAGCTAACGCACAACGCGCGTTTCGGTGTGTAAAAACACCTTCGTCAGGGGCTAGTGGTGCTGTTAACCCCACACAGACAAGTGGATTACATTCTCCTTATCTCAAGCCAAACCTCTCGCTATCACTTATCAGTCCATTATATAAACAATTTGTGAATTTTACCACTATGATGCCTTGTATTACCTATGATATGCTATTCTGTAACGTGTCATTGCTGTCGTGGCTCTACACGTATGTCTTTTACTTGCTCGCATAAAAAAAAAATAAGGAATAAAAAAAAAAAAAAAAATCTAATCCAGGAATTAAGGGGTGCACTCACAGGTCTTTTCCAATTGATTATTTTATTAAAACATACAAATTATGTCTGTCCCGATCAGTTGGGACAGACATAATTTGTATGTATTAATAAAATAATGTATTAATAATGTATATATTAATTAATTCCTGGATTATATATTTAGGCGGTTCAGCACCAAGGCAAAAATACTGAATATACTTAAAGGGGTGAGTGCCAAGGTTACATATACTTTATTAAAATGTATGTACTTATCTGAGGGTTTTCTTCTCCTGTAACATTTTGCTGGCAATGGGCACAAATATGCATGTTAAGAATTTGATATGCAGTTGCGCCAGTTTAGGGAGCAATGCTCTCCATGCTCAGGGTTATTCACTAAAGTGAGAATTGCTAGGAATTCAAAGTGAATTTAAAATGTAGGCTGAAGCAGTCAAACTAAACACAGAACTGACTTTTTCTATAAATTGGCTATTTTGGCCCACGTTTTGAATTTACGTTTGAATTAACTTTGGAATCCTGGAAATTCTCACCTAAGTGAATAATCCTGACAGTCGTTACAGCTAGGCAGACAAATAAGAAATATGTAGATGACAAGTTTATCTGTTTGGATAGCACAATAAAAAACTGTATAATTACAAAGTGAGTCTGTCATGTTTAGCAAGACATAAGACTGGATGCTTTTGCTAACCTGCATGGGTAGTTAAATTAACGGTCTTCTTAAAATAAACTACTAGTGACCAGAACTGTCAGATCCAGTGCAGGTGTCATCATAAAGTTAGCAGAAAAAACACACATCGTATACATTTGGGAAAAGCACAGAACTGACACTGAGCACAACTGGAGAACCCTTTGGGAAAAGCACAGAGCTGACACTGAGCACAACTGGAGAACCCTTTGGGCAAAGCACAGAACTGACACTGAGCACAACTGGAGAACCCTTTGGGAAAAGCACAGAACTGACACTGAGCACAACTGGAGAACCCGCATTGGAAGCAGCAATATCCTTGTCTTTGTATAAGTTCTTGCAATGAGAGACTCTTAAACCAGAGACGTTCAGAGGTGAGTATCGTTACCCTTTAAGCACCAGAGACATAATAGCTGATAACAAACCAGTCATTAAATGGATATGTATCACTATGAGAAAACTGTCTAATTGAAAAACTTGTGTTTTGATTAAGACAGTTGTCTCATTCTGCAAGCTGACAAAAGTAGGTAATTTTTTATATATTTTTTCGTATTTACCTGTTTTTTCTGTTTTGTGTTTTCCACGCCCACTCCAGGGGCGACACTTATCGAACCAATCAGTGTCCTTTCCCTAGGAATGCTAAAAAAGTGCATTGGGCATGCCTGACAGATTTACACATGTGCAGTTGGAAAATCTCTGACAGGGTGAAAATGGATGAAGTCTGATCAGTGTGATCATGCGGAACAGGTTCTGGTGTCAGGTTTCTCTCTCTTGCCACTGCACAATGGATGCCCTGTTTCTCTCATTAGTGGACTGGTCTGAAACATAGATGGATAGGTAAGAGGGGTGGGGGTGAGGCTGAAGAAACTCCCCTAGCTGAGAGGTGTGCCCATCAAATAGTTATGCTCTTTGCTTTACATGTTTGTTTAAAAGTACTTGCTTGCTGGTTTAAAATGTCAAGTGATGCATACCCTTTAAAGATCATATATCAAAATGGAATATCACTATTATATAACAAATTAAGGGATATATAGTACTGAAAAAGCAAAACAAGTAGGACATTTCATGCTGTTCTCTAGGATCCAGGTTGTAATCCTTAAGAATGTGGTCTTCAAGGGTTCATTTTAAGAGGGATAATGTAGGCATCCCCTATATATTAGGTGCAGCGTGTAGGTAAGTCCAGAGGCTCCCAGTGTTTGTAAGACACACTAGTGATTTAGAAATGGTTATATCCTGGACTGTTGGTGTCCTTTGAGGACTGGGTACCAAACGCTGCTGATAGTTACACTTGAAAATAACAGCTAAGTAGTCTTCCTCAAGACTAATTTGTTGCCTTTGCAGTAGGTATTGTGAAAACATCCACAAATTAATTTAAGCTATATATATATATATATATATATACACTATATATATATATATATATATATATACACAAATGTACACACACATACACATACACAACATCAGAGAAAATGCAGTTTTTACATTGCCCCCTAGGGACACCTCCGAGTTGCCACTCCTTAGATGGCCACTGGAGGTACTTCCTGGGGCAGTGCTGCACAGTAGGTAGCACTGCCGTTCAGCGGCTCCACGCTCTGCATGGAGACTCTGATTGGCCAAAATTGCATTTGGCCTGGCCTCCTTGACGATTTTAACCACTCCAATGCTTTCCCTGTGGCTAAAAATCGTCAATGCTGAGGGTGTTATCAAGATGGCGGATTGGGGGCAAGGCCAGTGCCAGCCAACCCGCGCTGCGCTAGAAAGAAGGTATACATGTTTGTCTTCCTGACCCGGAGTGTTCCTTTAAGACACACATACAAAATAGCAAAGTACAAAAATGAAGACAGTAAAACAAAAACAAAACGTATATAGATCACAAGCAAGCTGGGCTAATGACCAAAACAAAGAGTCAATATCACACGTTTGCTAGCAGCTTCCTGTCACTGTAATGCCCTCTTGCCTATTTGACATGAAATATGTTGTAATTGCTCATTTGACATCACAGACATAGCATGATTTGAGATGCATCACACATTTTATATATACACATACATACACACACACACACACACACAATAAAGTGCTTTAAACTTTTTTTTTATTTTTTTTGCCTTCTTATGGATCAACAGCAAAAAATGATGTGAGAAAGGCTGAACTTAATGGACAAATGTCTCTTTTCAACTATGTAATATATACCGTATATACTCGAGTATAAGCCGAGTTTTTCA
Source organism: Pelobates fuscus (assembly GCF_036172605.1). NCBI lineage: Eukaryota > Metazoa > Chordata > Amphibia > Anura > Pelobatidae > Pelobates > Pelobates fuscus. The sequence goes on along the minus strand of NC_086321.1, from coordinate 179,209,322 downwards.
GCACATTTTTTGTGCTGAAAAACCCCAACTCGGCTTATACTCGAGTCAATAGTCTGTTTTATGGCAATTTGCATTGCCATAATACAGACTGGGGGGGAGAGGGGTGCTGGCAGAGCTGTACTTACCTTTCCTGCAGCTCCTGTCAGCTCCCTTCTCCTCTGCGCCGTCCGTTCAGCACCTCGGTCAGCTCCCAGTGTAAATCTCGCGAGAGCCGCGGCTCTCGCGAGATTTACACTGGGAGCTGACAGAAGAGCTGCACGGACGGCGCAGAGGAGGAGAAGAGAGCTGACAAGAGCTGCAGGAAAGGTAAGTACAGCTCTGACAGCCCCCTTCTCCCCCCACTGAACTGCCAATGCTGGACCACCAGGGAAGGAGCCCCCCTCCCTGCCATGAATCAAGCAGGGAGGGGGGACGAAAAAAAAAAATGAATAAGAATAAAATAAAAAAGTTAATTAAATTAAATAATAAGAAATAATAAATAAAAAAAATTAAAATATATATTTTTTTAAAATAATAAAATTGCCCACCCCCCACCAAGGCTCTTCAACACACACACACACACACACACACACACACACTGCATTCATACACACACTGCATTCATACACACTGCACTCATACACACTGCACTCATACACACTGCACTCATACACACACTGCACTCATACACACACTGCACTCATACACACACTGCACTCATACACACTGCACTCATACACACTGCACTACTACACACTGCACTACTACACACACTGCACTACTACACACACTGCACTCATACACACACGCTGCACTCATATACACACACTGTAAATAAATATTCAATTAATATATTTTTTTAGGATCTAATTTTATTTAGAAATGTACCAGTAGCCGCTGCATTTCCCACCCTAGTCTTATACTCGAGTCAATAAGTTTTCCCAGTTTTTGGGGGTAAAATTAGGGGCCTCGGCTTATATTCGGGTCGGCTTATACTCGAGTATATACGGTAATAATAACAAAGTGTTTAACAAGAAAAGGTACATAACAGAGTAATCTGGTTTCCAAGTATGTCCTAGAGAATATATACACATACATCCACGGATATATATCTATCTAGATATACATACATACACACGATAATGTGATAATGTGTGATATATATATATATATATACACACATACATACACACACACAAACACTCATTCAGATTTAACTGGTGCAGGGTTCTGTAACCTTAATTACTAAGCAAATTAAATAGAAAACTGGAAATTGCCTGTCAGTGAAACAGTCAACAAGCCCAATACTGCTATTTTTATTTACTAGAACACAGAATGAAATCATGATTTCACTAATTAAAGGTACAAAAAACATAATACAAACAACTTTTAAGGCCTGTAGTGAATGAGAGAATATGTCCTGACTGGAGAGAATAGGAAGCAAAACTGACAATTATACTAGTTATGGCTGTAAGGTTAAGAATAGTTCAATAATTATATGTGTTTCATATGTTGACAATTGCATCTGGGCCATTAAAAGATAGCAAACACTTCTTGCGTCACTGCAGTGACTTTGATAAAGAAAGACACAGGGAGGCTGGAGTGTTAATATTCCATCTGCAGAGCTACATTAAGAGCAGAGAAGCCCTGATTATTCAATCAATCTTATTAATATTCATTAGAGATGATAAATATTCATCGCCCTGTTTTAGACGACTTGTTTCTATGGAAACGAGCTACCCCAACCCCCCCCTCCACCCTGCCCCAAACAAACACATAGCTCTGTCACAGCACCTCAATCAGGCACAGATGTACCCTCTGATATTACTGCAACTCCCCCACAAAGCTACACCGCACCTCAATCATACCAAGCCTGTTGTCAGCAATAGAGACAAGTGTCATATATGTGTACATGTATGAGCTATTCATAATGAAATGTTTACAAAAGCTACACCGAGTGTGTATAGGTGAAGTTCAAAATGTATGCTTATGACATGCCTGTGTGTGTGTGATATATTCTGCAGTTCTTTTTGTTTGGCATTTATCAGGCTTTGGCTTTTTGAAGCATATTTAAATATTTATTGCCAAGGTGCTATATGCAAATAATTAAAAGCAATAAAAAGGATCAATTTGAAGATTTCTAATTCCCCCTTTTAGGTACTTCTTTATTTGTCACGAGCCAATTAATGGTTCATGTGCGTACAAGCCTTGCATGACCATACACAGACTGACAGACATGTATTTATATAAGAAGTGTGTTTTCTTCCTTACAGTAAATTCAAACGATGTATCTGGTTTACACATGTATGTAAATTACATTTACAGTGAAGCTGTTTCATTTGCACTACACAAGCCACTATCATGCCAATAATAACCTGACATCACTGCGTTTTGAGAAATTATTTCAAGGCTTAAATGTGCCACAATTAACCTGAGGCATGAGTGAACAGAATGCAGATTGTGGGCATGACAAATACACAAAGAAGATCTTGGTAAGGTTCCAGGAAGCAAATGAGTATACAAAATTTTACTTTTATAAGGACTTCAGATCTAATCTGGAACATGTTTATGCCTGTATTTTAGAAACACTCCCTCCCAGAGTGTATGGAGGATAGCTTTTCTATAATCTCCGTGACAACTACTGCATGATCGTTTAGCAGAATAATGATATTAAAATACTTGCAGCACACCTAACAGTCTACCATTGTTGATTAGCCTGGATAAGGAATGGAATGTACTTTTCATTTTATAATGTTGATATTAGCATTTTATTATGGAAAGGGAAAACTAAAACCTCTATGACGCCAACAAAAATTAAAGGAGCAGTCTAGACGCATTAATCACTATATGCCAATGTAGTGGGTCAAACAGTATCCTGACCAAATTTAGGAGCTCTAAAGCCACCCGCTTGCTCCACTGTTGGTTAATAATGAAGCTCCAAAATAATGTAGGTTTGGAAGAGATGTTGTGGTGCATGCAAGTTTGTGAACTCTTCTGATTTATCTGTAATCTTGAAACAATTTGACCTTAAAATTTGATCAAAAAATTAATCAAGTCACTATGATAATCATGGAGGTTTAGATGCCTTTTCCAACAAAGACAATGGGAGAGATATATCAAAAAGTTCAACAAAAGTGTAAAATAGTAGGAGTCACTAATGGAATGTGCTGGATGATTCCACTGGTTTCCATGGTGATTGCTCCACTTTTAAGACCAATTTTTTAACTGAACACAAACATTTCCCCACTGCATTTAGCAAAGACATGTAAACGTAACAATATTTTATGTCTTCCGATTTAAATACAATTCTCTTAATATATTGTCAGGCCTTAGATGGCTTGAAGATGGAGTTATTTCGGTCTATTAATGGATACTTCTAATGTGTCTTGGATTCAAAGGGCAGTCATGAACCAAGACATGGATCCTGCTTTTCTAACTTATTTCTCTGTTGCTGAACTTCCAGTTCAGGGACACCAGCAAATTACCAAGAAATACAGATGTATTATTAAAGGTGCAATTGCTGCACCTTTGGCAGAGATCTGGTTGACTGACATGTTTCCATTACCAGCCAGCTCCCCTGCATGTCAGCATTGAGTGTAACTTTTTATCAGCTAACAAACCACATCTTTTGTCCACACCCTAACATATCCAGGCTTTGTACCTTCAAAATGAATTATTAAACTAGAAACGTGTTACAGCCAGGTAATGGATGTGACCAATTATAGGGAGGAAATCTGCATGGTATATATGAAACACGATCATAGTGCTTTACATGGATAGAATGTGCTACTATTAGACACTAGCTGGACACAGTGATATTAAATCAAAATTTCTGCATCTTGGCCTTTCCTTCACAACATTGATTGTGATTTTTTTTTTTTATTCCCACGATGAAGCACACCCCCCACTGGGCTTAATTAATAATTGTTATGCAAATATTGATGTTTAGCACATGCTCTGCAGTGCATAATGTTTTACGTTAGCACCAAACAGCTATTAAATCCAGCCACATTTCATTTGGTTTCTTGAATAAATTAGCATTTTCTGCCCACAATCAACAGTATAAGCAATATTAGTTGATTCACCTGTGCTTCTACTGTTTGTCTCCCTATGTCCCGTAGTAAGACCAGCAATTATGCATTTCATTTTCCAGATTAAACATACTTCTAAAGTAAAACAAAACGTATGTAGACAATCTGAGTCTTAACGCATGCCATTTGTTTTAATGGTTATGTTGCATGGGGTCTTTGGTTGTAGTCCTTACATTTTCTGTCAAACTGATTTACAGCAGGATTTTTCTGGTACGCAAATCCTGACCTGACTACATTACAATTGTAGAGGTTTCCATGTGAAACACTGGTTTTATAAACAAAATTTGACACGGCATGACTTCACAGATAACATTTATGGCATATATAAAGCCAGCCTGACTCACATGGATGACTTGACTACATATGGATTCCACTAGAAAAATAGTCTATGTTCAGGTATATTCCCAACTTGAACTAGGACACAACCTGCTGGCGTCATTAAAGGGTTATTACAAGCACCATGAGCACATGTAATGTGCAGCGTCATTAGTGTATCCCAGAACGAAGATTTTAGACTGGCTAATGTCACTTCTGTCCTCCCTTCCTCTTCATTGAAGGAGAGTGACGTTAGCCAAGGAGCATCGAACTGAGGGGAGGACATGGACTCAGCGATAGAATGGAGGTAATTTTTCTGTGGGTTTTTTTTTAAGTTGGGTGGATACAGACCACCTCACAAAAGGTTACTCTGACAACAAAAAATGAAAACATGAAAAACACAACAGAACAAATTAAAAAGAAAATCATTATAAAAAGACACACAGTACCACACATACAGCCCAAAATTAAAACAAAATAAGTAATTCACCTAGTGGAATAAACCTTGATAATTAAAATCCGGGCACCATAACCACTTAATTGAAATGAAGTTGTTATGGTGCCAGAAAGTTGCTGGGAGTTTTCATACCTGAAGGGTTTAAACCGTTGTTAAACAATTAAAGCCCAAATCTCCAATTGCCACCGCAGCATCCAGCTTCTGAAATTAACTCTTAGGAAGCGCGGAATGCAGCTGAGCAGGGGCGAAGCGGTTTGATTAGAGTGGACATGCTAAGCCAATCAGTAGCTCCTCATTCATAAAAAGGGTACTTTTTTTTATATATATAAATGGGGAACTACTCCACGCCTGCTGAAAGTCAAATTTCAGAAGTCCGGTTTAACCACTTCAGATAAGAAAGAGTCCGGCAACCTCCTGGCACCATAACAACTTAATTTTGATGAAGCTGTTATGGTACACGGAATGTTCCTTTAAGTAATAATCTAATCGCCCAGGATTAATGTAGCCATTATAGCTTAAGCCAGTATGCAGAGTTTAACAACTTGATCCATACATCTTATGTTATGGATGGTTAAATGATCTCAATTAGCATGATTTCAGCTAAAAATATAGTTAAATATTGTTACTCTTGTTCAGTGCAAATTGGTGACTAGTTTAAGAGGAATGCAGAATGTGACAATGCTTTCTATGTCTTCTTGAAAGTCTCAGACAATAATTTGGATGTGGCCTGGCACAGCGCTGCGGAATTTGTTGGCTACATAAATAATAATAATGAAACAAGGGTACTGCATTTCAATATGCTTGGCTGTTGATAAGGCTACACAACAGGAACATGCATTGTGATAAATAAAATTCCAAGAGATGAAGTCGCCTGTGTGCCTTTAGTGCACTCCAAACACCTAAAGCATGTTAACTTACTGAAGTTCCCTTTTGTGTGAAGAATGTGCCCTCTTCTAAATTGGCACTTTTATAAATTAACCTTGTTACGCCCCTTGGCTGTCAATCAGACAACCTGTCCTGTTACTTCCTGGTTGGTTAGCTCAGTAGAGCTAGATTCAAGAGCAACAGAGCACATGCCTTGCACACACTTCTTAGGAAGTCTGTATTTGGACAGCCAAATGTTTGTCCCAGTCTGGCCCTGTGCACACAGACCACATACCCAAATTGTTTTTACCAAACTGTTTCTTGATGTTTAATTTTTTCCTTAATGTTTGCGCGGTTGTTTGGTTCAGTTTTAGATAACACATCCAAGACATTTCTAGGTAGTCTCTGACACATCTTCCTACCAGCTACAAAATTACCTTTTCACAAAGCTGGGCTGTAAACATGCAAAGAATTATGGGAAATGCAGTCTGCCATCAGATGTACTTCAAGAAATAATGAGACTTCTCCACACACCTATTTTGCCTAATGCATTCTGGAGAAAAGAAAGGAGTTTTCATGTGATTTAGAAGAGAACATTCCTAGGACACTCAAACAATGCATTCTTACATATTTTCTGTTATTTTTCATTGTTTTTCGTATGCTGTACAAAGTATTAACAATGTATCAAATCATCTGTCCAGTAGAAAGGTTTAAGTTTCCCATGGTTTATTTGCAGCGAAGCATTACAGTATTGCAGTAATGTAAGCATATTTCATAAAGATACAATCTTTATTATACTGTACATTCTCACAGAGTTATTTTTCCAGCAAAATAATATAAATATACATTTAAATAACTGTAAACAAGGAATAGGAAAGATCATGCTAAATAAAGATATATTGCATAACTTTTGTTGTAAATCATTGAATTCAGTCAAATATCATAGAATCCATTGAATGGGAACATAGTTCTTTTGGCTCCAAATTTCCAATATAATATACTATATTCAACAAATAGGTAGCACTCACCTGAACCTGCACATATTTTAAGAGACATATTTTAAAATAGTATTTACACACTCTTGCCTAAAGTTACTCCTCGTGTTTGTTTAGCCTGATGTTACAGTTAATCTACGCCTAAAGAAGCCTCTCACACTGATTCATCTAACTTCTATGCAACATGCATGCATCCTCTTTTAGACCACATGAGATTACCAACACTATGCTTACTCAGCTTGCTCTAGCCTATACTGTTTGAATGTTTAGAATTTTATTTCATTTGTCTAGACCTTCTTAAAATATAGCCAACTACCATATGCAAATTGCCCCCCAGCTCCCACCCATTGAGCAGTGAGTGGGGGATCTAATATTCATAAAAAGGAGAAACCTATTGACCCCACTTCCAACCAATGGACAGAAAATAGAGGCCCTAATTATAAAATTGTGGGGGGGGGGGGTGGGGTGGACATGCCACACAAAAAAATAATTCAACCCCCTCAGGTGGCTGGGGGTCTCCAGTCCCTTAGTCACCCACCTAAAATATAGTCCCTACCCTCATCCCCCTTACCCTAAGGTGGTAGTGAAAAATAAAACCTTTAAAAAAAAAAAGAAAAAAGTTATACTTACCATCAGAAGTCTTCTTTCTTTTAATTCTTATTTTTCAGCCCCCCAAAAAGGCAAAATTAAAATCCATAATCCCTGATGCTACCAATTAAAAAAAAAAAAAAGGCCAAGACAAACGAAAATCAAAAACGTGCCGCAATCAAAAATAATCCATCCTCGTCCATTGAGGGCTCACAGCAGAGTGAGCCACAGGTGACATGCCGTGCCCTCTCTGTGGACACGCGGCCATAGGTTGCCAGGGGAGGGGGCCGCTGGGAGCTGTGAGGCGGGTGCTGTGTGTGCTAATAAGCCAACAAATCAGAGCACTCTGACAGCCAAGTCTCAAGAATAGTCTCACATAGTGTGATGTGTGTTGGCTGTATGTAATGTGCGTGGCATGTGCTGGCTGCATTTGAGTGTATGTAATGTGAGTGTATGTAATGTGTGTGGTGTGTGCTGGTTATATGTGATGTGCAAATGTGTGATGTATGCTGGCTGTATGTGCATGTGTGCTGGCTGCATGTGATGTGTGTGCTGGCTACATGTGCCTTGATGTATATGTGTAGTATGTGCTGGCTGCATGTAATGTGTGTGTTGTGTGCTGGCTGTATGTGATGTGTATAAGGCTGTATCTGCCTTGATGTATATGGGTAGTGTGTGCTGGCTGCATGTGAGTGTATGTGATGTGCCTGCAGTATGTGCCTGCATGTGATGTGTGTGCTGGCTACATGTGCCTTGATGTATATGTGTAGTATGTGCTGGCTGCATGTAATGTGTGTGTTGTGTGCTGGCTGTATGTGATGTGTATAAGGCTGTATCTGCCTTGATGTATATGGGTAGTGTGTACTGGCTGTATGTGATGTGAGTGCAGGTGCAGTGTGTGCTTGCTGCTCCTGCTTGGCTTTCTGGAGGAAGGGGGGCTATGTATCCAGGTGGTCTAATAGAGAACTGTGAGGTCTACACATCAGCTTGGAGTGTTCCTTTAAAAAAAAAATTATGGGGCACTATAAATGTAATTGTGGATCTCCAAACATGTCTGTGAACCAAATGAATAGAAACTTACTTCTCTCCACTCCAGCAATACTTGATCTCATTCTCACCCACAATTCTATCACACACTGCATTCATAATGTTGCTCCCAGCCTCTTCTCTGAGCACATATTACCAACAACCAGAGTGCCATTCACTCATATGTCTATCCACTAAATTAGACCACAGTGAGGCACATCAAAAATGCAGACTTCCGTCATTCCTGAAATTCAAGGCCTTAGAGTAGAACTACATTCCAGAGGATTGGAAGTGACACAGGAGTAGGTGACTTTCAAAGCCCTAAAATAATTGTCCCCATCACAATTATCCACACACATTTACTTCCTTCAAAAACTGGCTGCTTGGCACATTGAAGACCTTGAAAAGAAGGGCCATCATAACAATATCAGAGTGATCATCTCTGATAAAAGAACTCCTTTTTTAACCAGATGCTTTGTATCTACTTAAGCTATATATGATGCGTTTGGCCTAATCCCCGGGCTCTCATAAGGCCACTGGAAGGACTCCCAAGAGATGTTATTTACTGCCTCCCTAAGATCATATTGATATCTCTATTGATAGTCTCCCCGTCACAACCATGACATTGGAACTTAGCTCCATCTATTAATGAGGACTCATTGAGAGGCCTGTGTCATGCTGTCATCCTTTTTCATTTTGTAGTGGTTTTACCAATCCTCAGGTTGCTGTTAATTATTTATTTTATTTTGTAGCCTATCTATGCCGTTCCCTAATAAACGTACTCCTCTTTCCATTCCTGTTGCTAATAACCTTATTCCCTTTTCCTACCCTTACATCTTGTTGACAGGGTGAGATGGCCCAACTAACAAGTTGTACTCATTCATACAGTTTGCCTGCTTCGCGATGGTGTCATTCTAAAAAGTCTCACAATCAAACAAATCTAAGGCTAATATCCCAAATATGATGAATATCATCCTGACGAATTCTTTAAACAGAGAATCTCAATAGCTTTAAAACAAGAAACATATTTCAAGGATTCTAAACCACCCTTCTCTAGGATGCCCACTTTCCCATGGGGTTCTACAGTAGCTCTCTAGTGAAAAAAACATTAAAGTGTTGAAGTATTATTTGCATGATAAATAGATTTTAAAATGACTAGCAACTTGCATGATGAAAACAGTCATTTTATTTTTGCCAAGGGCACTATTAGTGATGTTATATACACATTTGGCTCATGGTATCTACCAAAAGACAACATATCACATCAGCAAATGCACTTTCCAAACTAGTCAGCATTCAAGAAGTAATACTCATGTTAGCAAGAAATAGTATTCTCCCCATGGACCTGAGAACTGATGTCTCCACTGGGAGATCTGCTACCCCTCAACAGATTCTCTGAAAAGTTGATGCAGACAGCCTGTTTGCATAATGTGCACCCAACATAAAATTATTTTACAAATTATTGTTCACTTCACAAAACATACAAAAAAATAAGCTGCTATTTTCCCCATAATTTAGAATTATCCGCAGTAGGCCCAATGACATAATCTTACCAAAGTCCAATCTGGATGACAATCTCATGCCCTCTTTTCTGACCAGAGAAAATATTATGGTTCCTTAACAAGATGTTGTTAGACAATCCAAGAGTGACAGGAGACGGTTACTGAGTACCTTACAGAAAATAACAAGAGGTTCCAGTCCGATCAGTACAGCAAACACAGAAGGTAGTGGTGGTGGGAGTACATTATTCAGCAGGGAAAACACCAAGAACAGGCATGGCAAAAAATAGTTCAGACACAAAACAGAGTATTAAAGAGCGCTAGAGGACACTATTTATACAAAGTTTATCATACTGAGGGTTAAGATTAAATATCTCCTGGATATCAAGGCACGGGAATCTTTTTGACCAATTTAAAACTCTTTGAATTTAGTAAAATGGCAGAATATTGCTTAGTGTGCTGAGGAAAAAAGACACGTGGGAAGGAGTAGATCCCACTCACAAATCCAATAAAGTAACGGACTGAGCACAATTAGGAAAGGTCCAAGGCAGGATTATTGAATAAAAGTGAATTTAGCACACACGTTTCTACTCTTTTTTTACTTAACGTTGTAACATTGTTGAGCCATAAGATTTCAATAAACCTGTCTTTAACCTTTCCTAATGTGCTTCATTGGATTTTAGCATCTTTTACTCAATCATAAAAGGAATCCCATTTAACCCACAGATATTAACAGCTGTAACAGTAATCCACAAATTGAAAAAAGATCCTGAAATCTGTTCCAACTAACATATAAACTGGTAAACCTACATATAAAACTGTCCACAAAAAATATCAGTCTCTAGATTAAAAGACCATATGTCACACTATGTGCATCTGGATAAGGGGTTTATACCTGGCAGCGAGACAAGAAACAACACTAGCATATCACCAATCACGAATATTATTCATTCTTCTGTAAAAAGCCCCTATCTCACACTCCTCTCCACAGACAGAGGAAGCATCTGAACAGGTCTTCTGACCCTTTCATTTTCTATTCTCTGCCATATGGGACCAGGCAATCTACACAGTTCCAACTACATTAATATGCCCAAATGTATTTCTAAATGCATCTAAAGTGTTATTATTTGCCTTGGCACATGAATCATTTTTGGAGGCAATCAGGAACTACCGGATATACAAAGCCGACACCACATAGTGGCCACATATGCAGACATATTACTTTTAATTGTAACACAACCTATGTCACTTACAAGGCAATATTTACACATCTGCTGAAACCAATCCCATAAAGTTTACATAGCCCATATTACCTGGAAAAGGAGGATGAACATAATAAAAATGTATGTTTCACCAAGAATATTGTTTTAACTCCAGAACATGCCCTGTGCATTGCTCTATTCTTTTTCACAAAACTAGTACACACACTAATATTAAAACACATATGAAATAGCAAACCACCCATATTTTGCTACACTATTACGGTTGCCCGCAAAAATAAAGTGGGTCTGAGATTGCAGAAATCTGGTCATTTACAGTACAGTACATTTCCTGCATCTCATAGATTAGAGTTCATAAATGCCTCTCCCCTCTTGAAAAACTAGAATGTTAATGTTTCCTTGCCATGGTTTGTCACTAAATGTCTGTCCAAACAGGTCAGTCTAATCATAGGGATGCTGGCGAAAGCAACAGTCTATAATGTTGAGTACATTCTTCTACCCCTACTATTGTTGGATGAGCTTTCACCTTAATTCTGCTAGCACAATGTATAGACCTCCACCCCAAGATAGCAGCAGCCATCTACAATATCAGACACCTTATGAGTCTGCACTTTAAAAATTGGAAAGTCATTATCTACCTACTTCCTTGCATATAAAGGCCAGGGGTAGGCAATCTGCGGCCCTCCAGATGTTATGGACTATGTCTTCCCTGATGCTTGACCAGCTTTTTGGCTGTAAGAGCATTATGGTAGATGTAGCCCACAGCATCTGGAGTGCCGAATGTTGCCTACCCCTGTCCTAGCTTATCAATTATCACACACCTTCAAGGATTCTGTTTGGATGATAACTAACTCTTATACATATCCCATAAACAATCATGATATCATCTACAAGAGTATTTCTGAAGCCCAAAGGGAGGTACTGCAGGCTGGACAGGAATGATGGGCTAATGGAGAAAAAAATATTATTATTTTTAAACAAACTAAAGAGGGTTAAAAGAAAACATCCAGTCTCACCAAATGCAACCTGACTTGTACTTTGCACCAAATGTGCGTGGGTGCCTTAACCAGAGAAAAATAATTTCATCCAATTCATCCAAGTAAAGGGGCATTCAAAGGAGCAAAACAACTTTAATTTAATAAAGTGGTTTTGGTGTTCAATACCCTGCCAGTTCAGAGTTACATAATTTTGTGTATACAGCACTAGCCACAGCCTTCCTGGCTGTGACTCATACACAACCCATGACCATACACACTTCTAGAAAAGAGGTTTCATTTAGATTTTTTTTAATCATATTTTTTATTAATTTTCATTCAATACAAAAACACATTAAATAGACAAATGCAAACAACACATAAAATTGTACATATGCAGGAAAAGAAGGATTTCATTCCATATATGTTGCCAGCCCACAAATATTCTAATATACAAAACATCTGTCAAGAAGGCTATCCCAAGTTTAAAATATTACTGTATTACTATTTAGTTTCGGCCAGTGGCAACATCCTGAACATATATATCCACTTCGGGAGTACATATGACTTCAGGATATTGATCCGCCCGCACTAGAAGACCTCCAAACAACGTCATTCTTTTAGATTTGTATTTTTTTATTTTAAAAGTTCCATAAAATTTATATACATTAATCTTTTTAAGTTTTTGCAAATCTTTATCCCCAAATATGTAAATATCTTGGGATGTAAAAACCATATTGTTGTTGATAACCTTTTATATCATTTTTAGAAATATTAATATATATAGCAGTAGATTTTAAATTATTCACTTTTACTTTACTACATGTGTCTAATTCTTCCATGGTATATGGAAGTGATGTTGCAGAATTAGATAAAAAGTTTTATTTTTAAACTTCCCTTATTGCACAGTGCATTTAATTTAGAAGTTTTTAACCTCTGCTCTGTTAACTCCCTGCTAGATCCTGCAGCATTCTCCTGTGTGTTGTTAAGAGCAATTAACAGAACAGGAGATAAGAGATTCCAAAGTAAACGCACTGTGCAGTCACACATCTCTTATATTCCCAGGGCAAGACCCCTTAAGGACGCATGACGGACTGAGTCTTAAATTTGATATTTTAGTAATCCTAAGGGGTTAAATATTTAATTGTATCAATTTGTGATTTAGTTAGTTGAGGTGGGTGGAATTAAAGGACCACTATAGGCACCCAGACCACTTCAGCTTAATGAAGTGGTCTGGGTGCCAGGTCCCTCTGGTTTTAACCCTGCAGCTGAAAACATAGCAGTTTCAGAGAACCTGCTATGTTTCACTGAGGGTTAAACCAGCCTCTAGTGACTGTCTCATTGAGAAACAAATGATAATTGCTACAAGACTTGGTACAAACTAGCAAAGAAACTATCCTACTCTAAGGTTTAAAATATGCCTTGTGATATACCCTGGGGTGTTTACTTTAAGAAATGGTAGGCCTTTGTGGGGTAGTTTGAATTCAAAACCTGCTAAAATGCTTAAAAATTGCACATGGACCCAGCGTCAAAATTCAAAGTTTGGTAAAAATTGATATGGCTTGTTCTCCAATGTGCCCCTTCAACATCCGCATATCCCTGAAAAAGGTACACATGGGGGTATTGTTGTACTAACACGACATAGCTGAGCAACATATTAGGTGTTGTACTTCCATAGCACACATAAGGATTGCAAAATGTACAGTAACATCTCCAAGTGTGTGTCAAAAAGGCAGAAAAAATTGCTACTATACTTGGTACAAACTAGCAAAAAAATGTTCCTACACTAAGGTTTAAAATGTGCCTTTTGAAATACCATGGGGTGTCTACTTTTGCAAATGGTAGGCCTTTGTGGGTTTTTTGTTTAACAGTCAAACTGCTATAATACCCCAAATTGAAACATGGGCCCATCAAATCTGTCTCTCAAAATTCTACTGTAAATACTGAAAAGGACAGGTCTCCTATATGGCACTGTAGCATCACAAAATAGTGCCAGAGACATACAATGGTGGTATCGTTGTACTCAGCAGATGTAGCTGAACACAAAATAAAGTTGTGTGCAGGAATAGCACACACCTACTTTACGAAATACACATGGGAAGATCATTGTTATAAGTTTGTGTGTCAAAAAACAAAAAAACACCACAATTTTCCTCCAATATTTAGCAGAGATTGGCGATGAAATGGCTACGTAAAAAGTGTCAAAATAACCTTAGGTAAATAGCCTGTGGTGTCTACTTTATATAAATATATACTTTTGTGTAGAAATTTTGTTCTCCCTATTAAGCTTACAAGACAAACAGACCAAATTCTAAAATCGCTCCACATTAAAAGTTTATTTTACTCCTTGTGTTTTGTGACCTGTAACTACCAAAAAAAACTTAAAATACTAGACACGTTATATATTCTGTAAATCAGAACAACTAAATTAATTTATTTGTAATTACTTTCCTTAACCTGCACTAATTATGCACACATTATTATTGCAAAAACTGTAAAAAAAAATAATTCGTGTTTTTGAACTTTTTTTTTTTTAAATTATAAATAAGCATTTATATATGTATATGTTACATCAAATTAAAGCCATTTTTGTCCTTTAAACAAAAGGTATATTATATGTGTTGGTGCAATAAATTACTAAAATGCAAATTGCAGTTGAACGCAAACAGCAAAAAATTGCTTGTGTCCTTAACCCCTTAAAGGGACACTATAGTCACCAGTGCAACTACATGTATTCCTGACCCTATAGTGTTAACACGACGATCTAGCCCCCCTGGGCCCCTCATGCCTCCATAAATATAGTAAAAATCTTACTGTATTCAAGCCAGAAGCTGTAAATCTGCATGCTGTTAGACTCAGCCATTTCATCACCAATCTCTGCTAAATATTGGAGTAAAATTGTGTTTTTTCTTTTTTTTGGCATATACACATATAACAAGGTTTTTGTAATGTGTATTTCTTAAAGCTGGTGTGTGATATTCCTACACAGAACCCCATATTGTGTTCAGCTACATCTGCTGAGTATAACGATACCCCCATTGTATGCCTTTGGCACTTTTCTGTAAAGCTACAGTGCCATATAAGAGACGAGGCTATTTCAGTTTCTATAGTTAGAATTTTTGTAGATGGATTTGACAGGCCTATGTCTCATTTTAAGGTATTCTAGCAGTGTGACTGTTCAAATAATCCCACAAAGGGCTTTCATTTGATAAAGCAGACACCCCAGGGTATCTTATATGGTGTATATTGTGCCTTAACTTGTCACAATTTTTTCACTAATTTTTGCCAATGTTTGTGGGTGGGGGGGGGGGGGGGGGGGGGAGCGGTGGAGGAGGGAGGGTGATTGCATTTTTACATATATGTTGCATTTTTGCTGAGTATTTCTTAAACTTAATATGTATCACTGTCAAGAAAATCCCCAAATTATACTCGGTTATACCTTCTGAGTAAAACAATATGCCAAATGTATGACCTAGACACTATTTTGTGAAGTTACAGTGCTGTAAAAGAGAAGTGACAAGTTCAGGTTTTTAAGTGTGAATTTTCATGAAGGGGTTTTGATGCGTCCGTGTCCCACTTTGGAGAACCTGAGCAGGCTATATATTACAACTACACCATAAAGGCATACAATTTCTTAAAGAAGACATCCCAGGGTATTTTAAAAGGCATATTTTAAACCTTAGCGTGGGATAATTTTTCCGCTAGTTTGTACCAAGTGTAGTAGTAGTAATAAGTGTTTTTTCTGCTTTTTGACACACAAAGTGAGTTTGCACAGTATATTTTGCGAATCATATGTGTGCTACGACTGTATAATACTTCATATGTTGCTCAGCTATGTCGGCTGAGTACAGCAATACCCCAGTATGTACCTTTGCCAGGTATATGTGGACATCGGAGGGGCACATTTGGGACAGAGCCATTCCAGTTTTTTTCAGACTTTGAAGTTTTACGCTGTGCCCATGTCCCATTTTAGAGTATTTTACCAGGCTATATAATCCAAATACCCCATAAAGCCATACCATTTTTTTAAAGAAGACATCCCAGGTATTTCAAACAGCACATTTTAAAACCTTAGCGTGGGATCATTCTTCCGCTAGCTTGTACAAAGTGTAGTGGTAATAAGCTATGTCGTCTGAGTACAGCAATACCCCCGTATGTACCTTTGCCAGATAAATGTGGATGTTGAAAGGGCACATTTGAGACGCAGCCAGTTTTTTTCTAACTTTGAAGTTTTACGCTGTGTTCATGTTCCATTTTGGTAGTTTAGATGGTTGGTTATTGAAACTTCCCGACAAACACATACTATTTATTAAAGAATACACCCTGGGGTAATTCAAAAGGTGTATTTTGAACCTTAGCATGGGATAAAAATTATGGGATACTTTTTTTCTCTAGTGTGTTCCAGGTGTAGTGGTAATGAGTATTTTTAAATGTATTTTTTAACTTTTGAAAACTTTTTTCACTTTTTAAAACTAGTTTTTAAACTTTTTTTTGCTTATTCATTTTTTAAACTTTCCTAAACTTTCTTAAAACTTTTTTTTACAGATTTACATTTTTTATAAGTCTTTTTTTTACTGTTAACCCCTAACTAGCAGTAATTCCCCAATTTCCTATAACTCCCACCCACCCCAGCTAGCAAAATATTTAATTTTAAAATATTTAAATTAATTAAAGAAATAAATTGAACCCCTGAGGGTTAAAAAAAAAGAGTTAACCCTAAGGGGTTAAAAAAAAATCGGATCACTGTATAATACAGGTAGTGATCAACTGGCAGGGAAGGGGTTAATTTTTATTAGGACTGGGTAAAGGAGGGTGGGATTTTTTTTACTTTTTAAAAAAATGTTATTACAACATTTTTGTAAACGTTTTAAACTTTTTTTTTAACGTTAACCCTTAGCTAGCCTAACATCAAATTCCCCACTAAATTCCACCCACCCCAGCTAGCTAAATATATTATTTTAATTTAATTTTTAATTTTATTAATAACATAAATTTAACTCCTGAGGGTTACTCCTGAGGGTTACAAAAAATAAAAGTTGACTCTCAGGGGTTAAAAAAAAAAGTCTGATCACAGTAAAATGTATACCCTGCCAATTGATCACTGTAGTCAGTGATCAATTGGCAGGGAAGGGGTTAATTTTTTAATTAAAATGGGTAAAGGGGGGTTGGATTTTATTATAACTTAATTTATTTTTGTAAACAGGAAGTAGATATCTGCTGATCCGTCTCCCTGCACTTCACACAGAACCCAGAAGTGCAGGGAGGCGGATGGTAAGTCCCTGCAGCACATGTGCTCGCTCTGACAGCCTGTCAGAGCAAACACTGCTGCAGGGGCAGCGTGATCGAATGCTCTTGGTCTGCCTCTAATACAGAGGCAGACCGGAGCACCGTTAACCCCGCGATCGCGGGTTAACTTTACCACATGACGGACCTGGTCCGTCATCCGGCGGGAAGGGGTTAAGTGCAAGACAAGCTTTTGAAGCTGTGTCCTTAAGGAGTTAAAATGACTGTGAAACCAACCTGTAGGAAGGTTCTCCTGCTGTTTCCTGTCACTAAGTTGTCAATCAAGATGCCATTAGCATGGATGTTTATACAGACAATTGAACGACAAGTAGTTTACTGCCTATGTTTTAATATAGATTTAAAAACCAATAATATATATATATATATATATATATATATATATATAATGTATATACATTTGTTTTTTTCTTTCACTTAGGCTAATACTATGTGTCCCATGATAAATATGACAAACACGAGAAAATAGAAGGTTTTAAGGAATTAAATAATTGGAAAGGTGGCATGCAGCGTGCCACATTTAATCAACACCAAAATGCCAAAGTGCTGCAGCATAAAGATAAAATTCTAGGAGGAATAGTGTAAAATTGTATGGCGGAAGATCAGAAAATTCCCACCTCCATAAACTAAACTACAAAGGCTGTGCATCACAACTGCATTAATTATAGCCAATAAAACGCAGACTGATATAAAGGATGCATAAAAGAAGGGATCATTATGTGTTTATTGTGGAGCTGCCTGTCATCATGCCCAAACACGTTCTGTCACATGACATGACTTTGTCATGCCAAGCCTCCTTGGGAGAGGCATTACAGAGGTAAGGGAGATGTGTCAATTGCCTAATATGAACAATATGCATGGGAACCGGGATATATATGGCATCATAGGGCCATGCAGGAAAACTATTCTGGCATGTAGTAATTAGCCTGAAAAAACAGCAACCTATTTATATACAGATAAATTACAGATAAATATCAGTGGTATAACAGAGAGAGCAGATTATGTGGTATTGTAATGTAGTGCATATAACCCCTCCTCCCTGCTCTTGTGGAATTATACACTGAATAGCATATTTATTATTAGAATTCCTCAAACAAACAGGAAAATGCAAAGATGATTTGCACGTTCAACCATTGAAGCTAAATATTATTAACCCAAGTAAAATGAATGCTCAGAGCATCCTAGTACAATGGCTGAGATACAAAATAAAATGGAATTTACTGACAGTGTGAATGGTCTAGAACCAAATTTTAAATTTATGGCATAGTAGCTGAAGTGAAAACGCAGCCATCTTGGAGGATTTACCAAATTTAGCTATACTAGCCTAACATTTGAAATTTACATTGAAATTCCGCACTTTAAAAATGAATAATGAACCTTTTGGTATTTAGTCTACTTTCGTTTTTACACAAAATGTGTATTCGCAATTTTGCTACTTTTATTTAAACATGTGTACAGACTATATAGCATTTCTGAGAAATACATCAACTTCATGGTTCCGATACTGCTTTTTCTGGGATGCAGCCTGTCCACCAAATGTCTAACAGGGTTATTTACCAAAGTAAGACTTGTTGAAAATTCAAACTGAATAAAAAATTCCAGTCAAAAGCAGCCAAGCTGGAAAAATTCTCCATGTCTGCTATGCTTACAGTTTGGCTTCTTTGGCCTTAAATTTGATATTCATTTTAACCCCTTCAGGACGGAGTCAATAGTGCACGTTCTGATCAAAACAAAATTTGTACCCGTAGTTCCCCTCTTTCATATTATATGCACCCACACTTATTATATATCATTTTGTTCAGGAGAAACAGGGCTTTAATTTATCATTAACTATTCATATATGGAACATAATTTATTATGAATAAAATTTTAAAAAAAAAGTGAGAAAATAAGATTTTTTCTAAAATTTGTATTTCCGTCTGACATTTTAGCTGTATGTCATAATACTGTTAGGTTTTACTGCACAAAAATGCACATATTTGTAATCAGCGATGTCTCTGGAGTACAACAGTACCCCCCATTAACAGGTTTTATGGTGTTTTGGAATGTTACAGGGTCAAATATAGAATGTTCCATTTTCAAATTGAAATTTGCCAGATTAGTAATGTTACCTTTGAGACGGTGTGGTAGCCCAGGAATGAGAATTACCCCCATAATGACATACCATTTGAAAAAGTAGACAACCAAAGGTATTGAAAGTGGGGTATGTTTAGTCTTGTTTAGTAGCCACTTAGTCACAAACAATGGCCAAAGTTAGCGTTCATATTTGTTTTTGTGTGAAAAAAACAAGAAAACTAATATTTGCCCAGTGTTTGTGACTAAGTGGCTACTAAGAAAGACTGGACATACCCCACTTGCAATACCTTGGGTTGTCTACTTTTGCAAATGGTATGCCATCATGGGGGTAATTCTCATTCCTGGGCTACCATACGCTCTCAAAGGCAACATAACCAATCTGGCAAATTTAAATGTCAAAAAAATGAAATGCAAGCCTTATATGTGACTCTCTAACTTTCCAAAACACCATGAAACCTGTACATAGGGGGTACTGTTATTCTCGGGAGACTTCACTAAACACAAATATTATTGTTTTAAAACAGTAAAACATATTACAACAATAATAGAGTCCATAAAAGTGCAGTTCGTTTGTAAAAAACGCAAAAAAAAAATCACTTTTACTTAAAATATCATCGTTGTAATACAATTTACCAGTTTGAAACACTAATATTTGAGTTCAGCGAAGTCTCCCGAGTAAAACAGTACCCCCCATGTACAGGTTTTATGGTGTCTTGGAGAGTTACAGGGTCAAATATAGTGCTTGCGAACAGAGGCGGCTCTCTAATTAGGCGATTTAGGCGGCCGCCTAAGGCCTCGCGCTTGCTGGGGCCTCGCGGCCTCCTAAATCGCCTCAGGGCAGACTGAACTGTCGTGTCCTCGGTCCATGACCGAGGATCCGACAGTGAGAGGGGGCCCGGCGGCTTGCCCAGTATGCCGCCGGGTGGCCCCTCCACATGGTCTGCCCACAGGGAGAGCCAGCCTCTGATCTGCAGCTCCGCCGAGTGCAGAGCTGCAGATCACATAATGTGGTTCCCGCGGGCTTACAGAGCGTTGCCGCGGGTTACCACGGCAACGCTCTGACAGGCTCTCGCGAGAACAAGGTCTGCAGCTCTCGCGGAGCTGCAGACAGAACAGTCATCCCACCGGACCACCAGGGACTGCTGCCACTGGACCACCAGGGAATTTCAACCACTGGACCACCAGGTAATTATATAATAAAAAAAGGTATTTTAGTGTGTGGAGGCTTGTCACAGCCTCCACACACACTGTGCCTAAAAATGCCCACCCACCCTCACTGCCCCAAAACTACCCACCCACCCACCCTCACTGCCCACCCTCACTGCCCCAAAACTACCCACCCACCCTCACTGTCCACCCTCACTGCCCCAAAACTACCCACCCACCCTCACTGCCCCAAAACTACCCACCCTCACTGCCCCAAAACTACCCACCCACCCTCACTGCCCACCCTCACTGCCCCAAAACTACCCACCCACCCTCACTGCCCACCCTCACTGCCCCAAAACTACCCACCCACCCTCACTGCCCCAAAACTACCCACCCTCACTGCCCCAAA
Organism: Pelobates fuscus; assembly: GCF_036172605.1. Classification (NCBI taxonomy): domain Eukaryota; kingdom Metazoa; phylum Chordata; class Amphibia; order Anura; family Pelobatidae; genus Pelobates; species Pelobates fuscus. The sequence continues at coordinate 179,188,379 of NC_086321.1, read as the reverse complement.
ACTGCCCACCCTCACTGCCCCAAAACTGCCCACCCTCACTGCCCCAAAACTACCCACCCTCACTGCCCCAAAACTGCCCACCCTCACTGCCCCAAAACTGCCCACCCACCCTCACTGCCCCAAAACTGCCCACCCACCCTCACTGCCCCAAAACTGCCCACCCACCCTCACTGCCCCAAAACTGCCCACCCTCACTGCCCCAACAATGCCCACCCTCACTGCCCCAAAACTGCCCACCCTAACTGCCCCAAAACTGCCCACCCACTCTCACTGCCCCAAAACTGCACACCCTCACTGCCCCAACAATGCCCACCCACCCTCACTGCCCCAACAATGCCCACCCACCCTCCCTCACTGCCCCCACAACTGCCCACCCTCCCTCACTGCCCCCAAAACTGCCCACCCCCCCTCACTGCCCCCAAAACTGCCCACCCTCCCTCACTGCCCCAAAACTGCCCACCCACCCTCACTGCCCCAACACTGCCCGCCCACCCTCTCTTCCCCAACACTGCCCGCCCACCCTCTCTTCCACAACACTGCCCGCCCACCCTCTCTTCCACAACACTGCCCGCCCACCCTCTCTTCCCCAACACTGCCCGCCCACCCTCACTGCCCACCCACATACACTGCCCTGCCCCCACATAACCTGCCTCAAACATGCCCTGCCCCAACATACCCTGCCCCCCACACTGCCCTGCCCCCCACACTGCCCTGCCCACCACATACACTGACGCCACACTAACCACCACAGACACTGTCCCCCCACTGACCACTACATACACTGCCCCCCACACTAACCATCACACTGACCACCACAGACACTGTCCCCCACATTGACCACCACAGACACTGTCCCCCACATTGACCGCCACATACCCTGACCCCCACAATGACCACCACATACCCTGACCCCCACATAACCTGACCCCACACTGACCACCACATAACCTTCCCACACATACCCTGCCACCCACAGTGACCACCACATACCCTGCCCCCCACGCTGTCCGCCACACACTCTGCCCCCACACAATTTCTCACACAAAATGCCACCCACATGGTCACACACCCTGCCCCCCTACACTGTCATACACACTGCCCCCTCATGCTGTCACACACCCTGCCCTCACTACACTGTGTCCCATACACCTTGCCCTTCCAATCTGTAACACACCCTGTCCCCCCACACTGTCACACACTGCCCCCACACTGTCATCTTCCTCCTCACTGTCACCCACTCACACCCTGCCCCCAAAAGTGTCACATTCCTCCACACTGCTCTCTCAGCCTGTTACCCTTTCACACACTTGCAACCCATATTGTCAGCCCCCAACACTATGTCATCAATACATACAGTCCCACACACTGCCCCTGCACACACTGTCACCCTTTCCAACACTGCCTCCCACACTCTCACCTACCCACCGTCACAATTCCACACACACATACAGCCACCCCACACACTTCACCCCCCACATGCTGTCATGCCCCCTTCACCTCGCTCACATTAACCTCTCCTAATCTTGTTGCTCTCACCCCCTCCATCCATACCACAATTACTGGCCCTCGCTCTTCTACACTCACCCTATCACACTCATCTTCTCTCATACTGTCACACTCACCCCCAACCCTGTCACACTCATCCTTTTTCACATTAACCCTTTCACGTGGGCCCAACCATGCCACACTCACCCTGTCATGTAATCATGTCCGGCTCACTTTCCCTTTGCCTTGTCACACTCCCTACTCCAGCCGTTCAACACATAACCCATAACCCTGTCAAACTCACCCCCTCTTTACCCTATCACATTAACTTATCCTATCCTGTCACTCATCCTGCCTAGACATGCCACACTCACCCTGTCACATAACCCTCCCTCATCCTGTCACTCTCACCTCCCCTCGCCCTGACACTTTCTCCTTTAACCGTGCCACAATCACCCCAACAGTGAATACAGAGACTAGCACTCTGTATCCAGCACTGCAAACCTGTCATACATTATAACTACAGCTCATTATACACAAGATGCAACCCCTATATGTTTTTTATTATGAGTGTTAGTTGGGGGCCTCTTGTTTGAGTTTCGCCTAAGGCCTCATAAAGTCTAGAGCCGCCACTGCTTGCGAATTAAATTCTCTGCATTTTCTCCCTGTGTTATCAGGCATGTCAATCAAATTTTATTTAATCAAATCACCTAATTATGTTAAAAGATTACTTAAATATACATGTAGAATTTTAATATATATGCATTTATAGGTATTTAAATTCTACGTGTATACTAATGTAATCTTTTATGTAATTATATGTATTTATCTATATATTTGCGGTTATTTGCATTTTATATATAGATAGATATATATAGAATGTCATTTTAAGTGTATTTTGCTACCAATATATATATATATATATATATATATATATATTAATAACAAAATACAGTTAGAATGAAATTACATATGAATATATAATTTATATTAAATTTTGTTTCAATATTTTATTTATTAATTTTATTTATTTATTATTGTAATTATATGTATTTATATATATAATATATGTGTATATATGTATATTATATATATGTAACGTCATTCTAAGTGTATTTTAATACTAATATATGTACTTATATTAGTATTAAAATACACTATGTATGACGTTAAATATATATAATATGTATATATATACATATATTATATATTTATAAATATATTTATTTTAATTTTACACATGTGTAATATTTTTTTTTTTTACAGCTCCCACCAGCAGGGGGACTGTCTGACCTTTCAGACAGTCCCCCTGCTGGCAGATCCACAGCCAGCTATAGAGGGGCCATGTGATCGCTCTTTGAGAGACCGATCACATGGCCCCCGGGGGCTTCTTTTGCCGTGGGGGGGCTGCCTGGGCTGTGAGGCAGTCCTCCTGAAGCGGAGCGCCTGGAAGGTAAGTATCCCGGGCGCTCCAGGGCTCAAAGCCGTTACCGCGTTCTATGCCGCCGCAACGGCTTTAAAGGCCACTTAAAGCGGGACGGCATAGAACGCCGTAACGGCGTTAAGGGGTTAAATTCACTTTAGTAAATAACCCTGTAAGGTCCTGGCAGAAGCAGAACACTATTTGGTTCAAGTCAACAGTCATCACAGGAAATGCATTGGAAGTGTGTTTAAAAAATATATATATTATTTCTTATACCGCTTCATTTATAAAGTTCAATTAGGAACTTTAAAGGAACACTACAGCATTAGAAATACAAACATGTATTACAAAGGCTACAGTGTCCTAGTCCCCATTCAGGGCCCTCCTTTTTACCTGTACAAAAAGTAAAACATGGTTTTATTCACTTTATTCCAGCACCAAGATTTACTCAGTGCTGCCTGCTTCTTCTTCTGCGTTGCCATATTGGATACGTCACTTTCATGATGATCATCCAATATAATGCTTCATAGAGAAACACTGAGAACAAGCCGCGCATGTGCATATTGTCAAATCTTTCTCTTAAGAAAGCAACGAACGGAATGCTTCCCAATGAGCTAAATTTGATTACTATCAAGGTCCTCATGGACATCAGATATCACATGACAGAGTGAAATATAGTAATTGCTGGCATGTTTAACCTTTAATCAAAACACTTCTGTATGTACTAAAACAACAGGACCACTGCACCCAGATAACTTCACTCAGATGAAGTGGTCTGGGTGCCTTTGGAGGTCCTTTAAATTTAGTCGGTCAGACCACGTAACGATAATTGACTCATATCTGAGAATATTGTTGTGGTCTCTGTCACACAATGGTAAATGATAACCTGCTACTGTGAATATGTGCAGATAGGGCACAAGGTAGCTTATTTAACATGCCAATCATGTGGACATATGTGCAACACCCCATTTGTCTACAGTTGCAACGTTCAGTCGCTGATTTCAGAGGAGACTATGCATCAAGGGAATTTCAGGGTTATTTACTAAACCATGAATGGTTGGGAATTCAAAAGAAAATTGCCAATTATTGGCCACAATAGCCAAACAGGAAACATTTTCCAACTTACCGTAGTTACTTTTCCAGCTAAACTATTTTGACCTTAAATGGACACCTCTTCATCTCTATTTAGTGTTAAACTATTTGCAATCAGTTAAACAAGGAATAAGGGTCCCTACCCACCCATTGCCTTGCCCCACACTTTCTACTAGCCATACCAGCAGTAGGTGCTTTAATAGGATCAAACTGGTCAGCTGACACTTTCAACCAATCACATTCATCCATTTGTGCTCAGGCTAGGGCCTCCACATTATCCAAAGAAGCTGCTGGATACTCTTATTTAACATTGAAACATTAAAAGTGGGTTATCACTGAACAGAAGGATCGCACCAGAGGAATCCACAAACTATAAACAGTCCAATTAAATAAAGGAGTTACAGTAACTACAGTATCCCTTTAAATCTGAAATTCTCTCTGTTTATGAGAAATAATCTACATATTGTTGAAAGAGTTTACAACAGATATCACTCACATACGATGATATAGTACTTTTTCTGAGAAATTATTGTTTTTTTTGTTTGTTTTTTAAATCAAATTTTCTTAAAATATTATTGTATACCTGCTCTTACCCATATACACGACTTTGCAAGATTAACAACTTAAAAGATATGTTAAAATGTGAGATGTATTAAAATTGTGAAATACACAGATATTGGTAATGAAACTGGAATAATGCCTGAGCCTCTGTCTTCAGCCTCATGCTGCACACCCAATTAGTGCCCTGGAGAACTTGTAAAAGCAAAGAGTTGAGAAAAGCAACCACAATAGAAATTTATAAAAACATTATACATTAATTTATAGAAACATTATAAATTATGACTTGCCTTTATTGGGATGCCATGATGTGGCTGATTAGATTAATCATTCTGCAACCAAACTATGCAACATTAAAGGGATACTATAGTGCTAGGAATACAAAGACCAAGGAAAACAAAGTTGTAAAAAAAGATAGCTCCCTTGTGCTGCGCCTACTCCCCACTGTAAGGGTTAACTAAGCCCTTACTTTGCTTAGCAATTCCAGAGCCGATATTCCTCGGCGCTGAGTTGTCACCCCGCCCCTCCAACATTTTAGCCCCTCCCCATAGGAACGTGTTGCTGCAATTCTTTCCTATGGGAATTTTACGGACGCTGGATGTCCTCAATAAAAGAGCCAGTGTGCTTATAACAATGCTATCATAATGCTGGATTGAAAAGGCAACCGCTCCGCTATAGCGCCATTTATATTAGAGGGCGGTAAGCTCTTGCAGATGGTTTTGCAATGACTTTTGGGGTACAACAGTGTACTCTATGTTATAATCTTGGGCAATACAGATTAATGAACAGCATGCACATAAAAATACAGTTTTACATTTTACAAGGCTACTTAAAATAACCTATCTCAGCAAACAAATATGGGGATTCAGTTCCACCTTATGGCCATATTGTGTTGAAGGGAAACTATAGAGCCAGGAAAACAAAGTTGCCTATAGTGACCCCCTTGGTGGGAAAGGGGTTAAAAACAAATCCTATTACTTGCCTGAGTCCAGCACCAATGCTTACCGATGCTGGTTCGGGCTCCGCCTCTGCTCCTTCGCTGCCGATGTCAGCTGGTGGGGGAGACTTAATACGCATGTGCGGCAATAGTCATGCTCGCATTAGTATTGACCTCATGGGAAAGAAAATATAATGCTTTCCTGTGGGGTTTTACATGCATAGCGTGAGGACGACCAGCGTTAGTTAGGCGAACGAAAGTCACCCAATGACCCGGAAGTCTCTCTAGTGGCTGTCTGGTAGACAGCCATTAGCGATACAGTTAACCCTCAAACTTAATTATTGCAGTCTATTAAAAACTGCAATAATTACATTTGCAGGGTTTTAGAGACCTGGGACTATGCACCCAGAACATTTCAATGAGCTGAAGTGGTCTGGGTGCCTACAGTGTGCCTTGAAGCCAACCACTACTTCACAGTACCCCAATATTGGTGGGTCACGAATTCCAAAGTGGGAGACAAATTAAATAGGGCTACAGTGTACAGTATTTTAATAATCTCTTTGTAAGAGCATTGTGATTATATATAATGCTAAATTAACGTGATAAATGCAATATAAAAAAGTGCAGAGCCAAAAGTAAACAATTTAAAGTGATAGTGCTGTAATGTATATACTAACAATGCATATGATATCTGCTTTATGAAAATTTTAATTGTCGTGACATTACTATGCAAAACCTCCTCAACTGTATACTTTCCTGTGGTCATCTCCATTTTGGCTTTATCTTTGCAAAATAAATCATGACACTGTGTAATATGTCATGTGTTGTTGTTCATCTAACATTGTATTTACCTAATTTTAAGACCTGCTAAGTGAACAGATGATTGTTATTATGTCCTGATATGTAAAACCATAGAATTCAAAGAGGGTGTACTTTCTTTTTCCCATGAGTGTACATATATAGGCAACAATCACAACATAAAAGACGATACATACACACACACACACACACACACACAAGCAAATGCCCCTTCACATACACATGTGCCTGCAATCACACACAGTAACAAATACATACAGAGACACTCACACATACACACAATAATACATAGTCACATAGACAAATTCACACACAAACATTGAAACACAATCACAACAGTCTCATGCATACAAACACACAATCCGCTACCCACTTCATAAAAGACAAAAAAATTGCATTATTCTGCTTCACCCCTAAGTTGTGCTGCCCTATGCCTAGCCCGCTTATGTCTTTCAACCCTATTGCTAAACCAAATGATATAATTATGTCATTATTAACAAAGTAGTAATGACAATGCACTCTCTCAAACGCAGCTCCATTTTGGCATTGTTAGACATTTACAAGTCGTGTTTCGAAGGGGATGTTTTAAATGCATGCCATAAAAGTTAATTTAAACAATCTACTTCTCTGGCAGTCCCCCAATCTTTGGTTATGGCACAGACATTCTGACATCCCACCCGGTCATCTTTAATAATAATAATAATGATAATCTGTAGCAAGAGTTGATACACATCAAGGGAGTTAAAGCACCAATTAAATATATTCATGCTTCATTCCATTTCCATGCATTTCATGAATCAAACACCCAGAAAATAGCATAAGAAAGGATGAGGCGTATTTCTCTTACGTCCTGGACTTAGTGAGACGATTTCAATATGAGATCCCTGCTCTGCAGTTTTTTGGTTTTTTTACACATATCCTTCTTTCGGAACGTCTGCAGGACATGTCTACCATGTTTTGTTATTAGTAATGGTTTGTCTTGTTTTCCTATTGTACAGTGCTGGGGAATATGTGGGTGCAATATAAATAATTGTAATGTATCCCTATAACAAGATGTATTTACGGTGGAGGGATTGCAGGTGAGCACTGGTCAATAGACTAAACTTGTAAGCAGAACCTAGGCCATTTAATATATCAATTTGTCTCAGTCTGTCCAGCTGAGCTTGAAGTACCCTTTAAATACTGTATCAATCACAGTGTAATTATTGCCAGCGTATAAATACATATGGATAATAATAATCATGCAAAGCAGTTCAATATAAATGGCAGCAGTCAGCTACGCATTTGGAAAGGTGACAGATTCATTTTAACCCATTGAAGCTCAAGAAAGGGATTTAGAGGTGATGAATGCAGCTGCTTCACTTGTATCCGTGCATTTAAATGCCCATGTATTATTGTAAAAAAAGAGTTATACAGGTATGATAATAGAAATCATACCATTTAATGAAAGATATATCATTTAAAAAATGCAAGCACTAGATACACCTTTCAGCGTCCAATGTAAACACACATTTACATACACAAATTGCCGTCTGCCACAATTGATGGATGCATCTCAAATGCATTCATCTGCTAACTGGTCCCTCTGGAATAATAATAACAACCTCTTGTTCTGGAGCTATGCCGCACAATGCTTGAAGTATATATTTGCATCTACACATTCACTAATACTTATACAGCCAGACATAAACACAGCACGTGATAGGCAAACAATGAGAGCCATTTGCAGAAATACGTTTACTTAAAGTCAAATACATATGTGCACACAGCACCACACAGTGAATAAGCTACATGAAAAGACACCAAGTAAGGACAATAAGGTAACCAGTCTCCAATAGCCTGCTAAGCAGATAGTGATCAGCTTAATATGTTACTTGGTTCCAAGAGATATGCACTGTCAGACAGAGACAATTGTCATGTATGCATGAATGTTTTTAAAGGTATAGCTCAAGCTGGAATGCCCAACCTTACATCTCCTTAATGAGACATCTTAGACAGCGAAGCTTGGAATATGCATTGGAGCACAACTCAAAAATCATTCCAACTGCTCATATTATGCTATGACAGATACATTGTTTAAAACAAAAACAAAAACCCTTCTCACTGCTGCTCCACCTTCTCATCTTCTACTTCAAAAGAAAAGGTGGCTCACCACACAGGAAACATACAGCTGTATCTGTATGTCTTCCATACACCCCTGTGAAGAGTATTGTTATGCAAATGAGCATGGAATATATGTGGCCAACAGAGTGAAAGTGAAGGAGACCTGCTTATGCAGTGTATTCGGTAGCTGGAGATGTCATACTCCGGTGAATGCTCACTGTTCTTCCTGTATGCAAACTTGGGTAATACCAGGATTGACTTAGTAATCACAGCCACCTCCTTGAAGAAAGTTTTGTCCCTGCTCGTCTCTCAATCGCTGCCTGCAAACACTTCCAATGCAATTAAATAGTGCATTACCCTTAAAACTACAATGCAACTAAATGCCAGCTTTTAACATACTCTCCCCTGCTTTCCTCGAACGTACATCCCACATGTGAATTGTTAACTAGTTTATTCATGCTCAGCCTCATATTATTATTAAAGTGACACTCTACACACTCAGACCACTTTATCTCATTGAAGTTGTCTGGTTGCAGTGTTCCTGCTCCCTTAACCCTGCACTGTAAAACATAGCAGTTTTAGAGAAACTGCAATGTTTTTATTGCACGGTTAAGACTGCCTCTAGTAGCTGTCTACCAGACAGTCACTAGAGGCACTTCCTGCTGGTTTACAGAGTTTGAATTCGCCTTGCATGAGGATGCCTAGGGTTTTGATTCAATGCTTTCCTATGGGGAAGGCCTAAGGCGCATACAGCATTGCCTGATGTCGGAGGAGGCGGAGCCAGATCTCCATATAGCGGTGGAAGGAGGTAAGCGTTTAAATCTTTTCTCTAACCATTTCCAATGCTGAAGGCACGGGGGGACAAGGGGTAGGCATAAAACACTATATTGTTAGGAATACAGCTTTGTAACATAGTGTTCGTTTAATACCATTTATATAGTATTAAATAAATATATATATATATATATATATACACAGTATCTCACATTTTTGTAAATATTTTATCATATCTTTTCATGTGGCAACACTGAAGAAATGACACTCTGCTACAATGTAAAGTAGTAGGTGTACAGCCTGTATAACAGTGTAAATTTGCTGTCCCTCAAAATAACTAAATACACAGCCATTAATGTCTAAACCGCTGGCAAAAAAAGAGAGTACACCCCAAATTGGGCCCAAAGTGTTAATATTTTGTGTGGCCACCATTATTTTCCAGCACTGCCTTAACCCTCATGGGTCACCAGAGCTTCACAGGTTGCCACTGGAGTCCTCTTCCACTCCTCCATGACGACCTCACAGAGCTGGTGCGCTCCCCTACCTTCCGTTTGAGGATGCCCCAGAGATGCTCAATAGGGTTTAGGTCAGAGACATGCTTGGCCAGTCCATCACCTTTACCTTCAGCTTCTTTAGCAAGGCAGTGGTCATCTTGGAGGTGTGTTTGGGGTCATTATCATGTTGGAATACTGGGCCTGGGCCTAGTCTCTGAATGGAGGGGATCATGCTCTGCTTCAGTATGTCACAGTACATGTTGGCAATCATGGTTCCCTTAATGAACTGTAGCTCCCCAGTGCCAGCAGTACTCATGCAGGCCTAGACCATGGCACGCCTCCCACCATGCTTGAATGTAGACTCACCTGGTTGTCACCACACACGCTTGACACCATCTGAACCAAATAAGTTTATCTTGGTCTCATCGGACCACAGGACATGGTTCCAGTAATCCATGTCCTTAGTCTGCTTGTCTTCAGCAAACTGCAGGCTTTCTTGTGCATCATCTTTAGAAGAGGCTTCCTTCTGGGACAACAGCCATGCAGACCAATTTGATGCATTGTGCAGCGTACAGCCTGAGCACTGACAGGCTGGACCCCACCCCTTCAACCTCTGCAGCAATGCTGACAGCACTATACGTCTATTTCCCAAAGACAACCTCTGGATATGACGCTGAGTACATGCACTCAACTTCTTTGGTCGACCATGGCGAGGCCTGTTCTGAGTGTAACCTGTCCTGTAAAACCGCTGTAGGGTCTTGCTCAAAGTGCTGCAGCTCAGTTTCATGGTCTTGGCAATCATCTTATAGCCTAGGCCATCTTTATGTAGAGCAACAATTCTTTTTTTCAGATCCTCAGAGAGTTTTTTGCCATGAGGTGCCATGTTGAACTTCCAGTGACCAGTATGAGAGAGTGTGAGAGCGATAACACCAAATTTAACACATCTGCTCCCAGGGCCAGATTAAGAGCCCATTGGGCCTGGTGATGACAATTATGATGGGCCTAATTGCAAAATCTTATTGACAGAAAACACTAAAACAGTTATACCTCCCAAGTGTCATGTATCTGGTAGAAGTGGTGTTGGAGGGAAACTCACAGGATATAGCTATCATAAAACACATACCCTATGCTATTTTCTCGATTTTATCTTTCAAGTAAATCTGTACCCCATAACAGCAGTGTCCAGTTAAGCAGGATGTCGGTGGGTGGGTGGGTCAGGGAAAATGGCTAATTGGGCCCAATTTGGACATTTCCACTTAGGGGTGTACTCGCTTTTGTTGCCAACGGTTTAGACATTAATGGCTGTGTGTTGAGTTATTTTGAGGGCAAATTTACACTGTTATACAGGCTGTACACTTACTACTTTACATTGTAGCAGAGTGTCATTTTTTCAGTGTTGTCACATGAAAAGATATAAAATATTTACAAAAATGTGAGGGGTGTACTCACTTTTGTGAGGTACTGTATGTGTAAATAAAGGAAACATTTAACAATAAATGAGACAATTACAAATTGTTATAGGAACAATAGTTTGATCAGGACCCAGCTTGAAAGAGCTTACAATTTCTTTATGAAATGCCATTACTGTTCCCTATTAAACTGCTAAAATTATATTGAGAGAACACGGATGTGCCTGACCCAGATATAATACCTACCAATTAATTATTTATTAAGCACACCCCCGGCACTATGTGGTTGTATATTAATACTTGCAAATTATTTGCTCATCTGCAAGACAGTGATAAAAATAAAATAAAAGCAGTGGCATTGATTATGATAAGACAAACTGTATTTTAAAGCAATGTTTTGCAATACAAAAATAATGATGTGTTGAGTATAAGGCAGAGTAAAGTTAAATATCCATAAAATACCTATGAGGATAAATTGGATAGCAGCAGTCTCTCTAGTTGTATAAGGAATAAGCCAGGCTTAGGGATAAACAGAGATACTGTATAGAATATAAATAAAGATTAATATGGGAGATCATGCTTTAGTATCCAGTATTGCATGAATGGTCACTTAATCTGTGCAATTATCCTCATAATAAAGGGAAAGAGGAATACTGAACGATTCACCTCAGTGTACTTCAACAGCTCTAATCTCAGGCAGCACTGGTACATATATATCTGGGTCTGCCCTAGATTAATGGGAGTTACATTGACAAATGACAACTGCCTCCATTTAGAGTCAGCTTGGCCCCAGGTGATTGAATGGTGGCAGCAGGAAATACAACCCATGTCTGTTCTGGTACTGCCCGAAATTAAAACCCCTCAACTGCACTGAGGGGAATAATTGCCCAGATGACACCACCATCCAAGAACAAAATAGATTAACATGTTCTCTTCCATACTCATTTTTATTTGTTTATTCATTTGCTTCACATGCATCTCCTTTGTCAAAATTAATTAATTTGTATTTATTGATATTATTACAATTACAAAAAGATAAGTCTTGCGCTCACTCCCATCACTACTGGGCCGGCAGCAATGACTACAGTACACATCAGCCCCAATATATAGTAAAAACCAAAGAAAATAAAAAGTTAACTGCGCTCTCTCCTTAATCCCTATGTGTATTTAGACAAATGGAGGTCATTTAGTTGCTCCAATGGCCATTGGAGGGAATGCCCGCCTGCCAACATCAAGGCAGACCCCCCTAAAGCGGGTCCTACACTGACCCTTCAGCCCGCCTCCCTGAGCCTCTGGCAAAGACATCTCCCATGAGACAGAGAGGGGCATTTTCCATATACACATATATATTGATATTATTAGCCTTTCAATCGCATAGTTTATATGGTGGCTAAGCAGGGGAGCTGTGTATTCAGTGCCCTCCACTTATATTGGTACAACTGATAAATATGAGCAAAGAAGGCTATGAAAAAATTGTCTTCATTGTTTAACCTTTTGATCTTTTGTTCATATAATACCTGAAAATGCTCTGCAACAATTGTAAACAAAACACAGGTTTAAAAAAAAAAAAAAAAAAAAAGTATGTTACATATTTGTGTGGCACAATTATTGGCACCCTTATGAATTCATATGTGAAAAAATATATATGAAGTATATTCCCATTGGTATTTAAAAAAAATTGGTATACCTGGGTGACTAGGAACAGGAAATTATTCAACCATGACTTCCTGTTTCACAGGGGTATAAATATGAGGTAACACATAGGCCACATTCCCATAGTCATTCATCACAATTGGAATGCACGAGGATGTGCAGCAAAAGGTTGTTGAGCTTCACAAAATGGGAAGAGGCTATAAGAAAATAGCAAAAGCAGTGAGGATGTGATGCGTCAAGGAATGGACTCCACAAGACCTTTGAACGTATCCTGTGGTATCTGGACGTTAGCAGCAGTCCTGCAAGTTGCGAGGTGAGGTCTCCATGGATCGGATTTATTGTTTCAGCACATCCCACAGATGATCAATAGGACTGAAATCTTAAGGAATTGGACTCTATGTAATGTAGGCTCCTGCACTGCCCCCTATCCTTGTGCCCCCCTCCAGGGCCGTTTGAAGGAATTTGGGGGCCCCAAGCAAAACGGACATGGAGGCCCCCCCCCCCCCCCCCCCCGAGTCCGCCCACAGGGATGCAGTGTCTGCAGGGCCGGTGCAAGGATTTCTGCCGCCCTAGGCAAAAGTAAGGTTTGCCGCCCCCATGTGACATCACAGTGCCCCACCCATATGATCTGCCATGTTAACTAACACAGTGCTGCAGTGCCGCCGTGTTTACAATAAAAGGCCAGCAGGGACAGGCTATAGACACCAGAACCACTACATTAAGCTGCAGTGGTTTTGGGGACTATAGTGTCCCTTTAATGTGAGGTAAATTAGAGATAAGTGCCACGAATAATATACTAGATTGCCTACTTACAACCAGATGAGGATGATGATGGGCTTCAGCTGCCGTCTGGCTCCACTGGTCTGGTGTAGAACAGGATCTCTGGAGGCGGTTTGTAACTGTGGTCACAAAAATCAATGTTCTGGGAGAACGTGAAGCAGCTCCATTTTTTGAGGGCCATTTACACAGCTCAAGGTCTGGGTCCCAGGGTCCACCTTCATGTTCCACCAATGAGTTTGTTCACAGGGGTGTGTGTGTGTGTGTGTGGGGGGGGGGGATGTCCTGATGTGTGTAAGGAATGCATTGTGTGAATCTGTGTTTGTATGTGTAAGGGCTGCAAGGTGAGTTTGTGTATGTATGGGATGCAGTGTGTGTGTCTGTAAGGCAGTGTTTCCCAACCCAGTCCTCAAGGCACACCTACCAGTCCAGGATTTAGGAATTACCCAGTTTTGTCTAAGGTGTTTTTAGAAAAAAAAGAAAAAACACCTTAGACACAACTGGGTCACCCCTAAATCCTGGACTGGTAGGTGTGCCTTGAGGACTGGGTTGGGAAACACTGCTGTAAGGGATGCACTGAGTGTGTGGAAGGGGTGCATTGTGTGTTGCTGTGTGGAAGGGATGCATTGCTTGTGTATGTGTGTCTGTGTGTAATGCATTGTGTGTTTTTCTGTGTGCAAGGGGTGCATTGTGTGTGTGTGTGTGTGTGATGGATGTCAATATCTCCCCCTACCCCCGTCAATTTCCTTCTTCTCCACCCCCTCCAATTTCCTTCTTCTCCCCCTCCCTCTCATTGCCTTCTCCCCCCTCCAATTTCCTTCTTCTCCCCCTCCCTTTCATTTCCTTCCTTCTCCCCCCTCCAATTTCCTTCCTCCCCCCTCCAATTTCCTTCCTCCCACCTCCAATTTCCTTCCTCCCACCTCCAATTTCCTTCCTCCCACCTCCAATTTCCTTCCTCTCCCCCTCCAATTTCCTTCCTCCCTCCCCCCTCAAATTTCCTTCCTCCCTCCCCCCTCAAATTTCCTTCCTCTCCCCCTCCCTCAAATTTCCTTCCTCTCCCCCTCCCTCAAATTTCCTTCCTCTCCCCCTCCCTCAAATTTCCTCCCTTCCTCTCCCCCCTCCCTCTCCCTCTCCCTCAAATTTCCTCCCTTCCTCTCCCCCCTCCCTCAAATGTCCTCCCTTCCTCTCCCCCCTCCCTCAAATGTCCTCCTTTCCTCTCCCCCTCAAATTCCTACCTCTCCCTCCCCTCCCTCAAATTTCCTTCCTCTCCCCCCCTTCGAATTTCCTCCCTTCCTCTCCCCCCAAAAAATTTCCTCCCTCCCTCTCCCCCCCACTCCCTCAAATTTCCTCCCTCCCTCTCCCCCCCACTCCCTCAAATTTCCTCCCTCCCTCTCCCCCCCCACTCCCTCAAATTTCCTCCCCCCACTCCCTCAAATTTCCTCCCTCCCGCTCCCCTCCCTCAAACTTCCTCCCTCCCTCTCCCCCCCACCCACTCAAATTTCCTCCCACTCCCCCCCACCCACTCCCCCCCACCCACTCAAATTTCCTCCCACTCCCCCCCACCCACTCAAATGTCCTCCCTCGCCCCCCCACCCACTCAAATTTTCTCCCTCCCCCCCACCCACTCAAATTTTCTCCCTCCCCCCCACCCACTCAAATTTTCTCCCTCTCCCCCCTCCCCCCTCCAATTTCCTCCCTCCCTCTCCCCCACTCACTGAAATGTCCTCCCCCAACTGGCTGTCCCTGACACCCGGCGGGCGCGCGAGGGAGCACTCTCCCTGGCTGAGTGCTTCCTCTTCAGCTCCCTCGCGCGCCGCGTACTGATGCCGGAGCCGGAAGATGATGTCATCTTCCGGCTCCGGCATCAGTACGGTGCGCGAGGGAGCTGAAGAGGAAGCACTCAGAGGAGAGTGCTCCCTCGCGCGCCCGCCGGGTGTCAGCAGGGCCAGCCTCTGGGGGGCCCTGAGGTGACCGGCTGCTGGGCCCCCCAGGACAAGAGGCTGGCCCAGTGGGTACATACCGGGCCCCCTGCGACCCGGTATGTACCCACTGAATGTGGGGCCCGGACGACCTGAGCAGTCTGGGCCCCCCAGGACCGCATGCCCCTGCCTGCTCTGCTTGGGGCCCCGGGCCAGCTCGGGGCCCCAAGCAGTTGCTTGTTTTGCCTGTCGGGTAGCGACGGGCCTGCCCCCCTCCTGCCGTGCTAAAGGAGTAAAAACCCCTTTAGTAATTTACCTGAATCCAGTGCCGATGTCCATTGGTGTTGGTTCAGGCTCCGCTCATGCTCCTCCGTTCGTGGGGGAGACCTAATGCACATAGGTGGCAATGGCCACACTTGCATTAGGATTTCCCCATAGGAAAGCATTATTAAATTATTATTATTAAATGCTTTCCCATGGGGAAAAATCTGATGCTGGAGGTCCTCATGCAGAGCGTGAGGATGTCAAGTGTCAGATAACGGACCAAAGGTCCATTTCGATTCCAGATGTCCCTCTAATGCCTGTCTGGTAGACAGCCACTAGAGGAGGAGTTAACCCTCAGAGGTAATTATTGTAGCTTCTCAGAAACAACACATGACATATTACACCGTGTCATGATTTATTTAGCAAAAATAAAGCCAAAATAGAGAAGCCATGTGTGAAAAACACCTTATGATTCAATAGTTTGTAGAACCACTGTTAGCAGCAATAACTTAATGGTTTTCTGTATGACTTTATCAGTCTCTCACATCAATGTGGAGGAATTAGGCCAACACTTCTTTACAAGGTTGCTTCAGTTCATTGAGGTATGGTGGCATTTGTTTATGCACATCTTTCTTAAGGTCCTGCCACAGTATTTCAATCGTGTTGAGCTCTGGACTTTGACTGGCCCGGCATAGATGCCAACATATGAAAAAAATTTCCAGGGACACTTTGCAGCACAGCTATCAACTATTACCTTGAAAATGTACAACACCCACTGCCGCAAAGCTCCGCCCACTATGTCCAACCCACATAATTAATCTCCACCTACTTATCCTAGTGAAGATTACAGGGTCTACTCAATAAAGGGAACTTGGTATTATAAAGGTATACTCAAAAAGAGAGAATTGCAGGGAATAGAGGAACAATTCTCCCATTCAGCTGCACTAGTTTGGCCTAAAGTTTTAAATTCACATCTCAATTCCCTGCAATTCTCTCTTTATTGAGTAGACCTTTATAACACCAAGTTCCCACCAGCAATACCATACATCCTTGGTATGCGATAGATACATTCGCAGGCAGGGGCGGACTGACAACTCATCGGGCCCCTGGGCAATAGGAGCTCATGGGGCCCCAGTCTACCCACCAACTTGCAAGAGACACAAATATACATCACGCACACATGCATGTGTTACAGAAAGAGTTGTAATGTGGGGGGGGGGGGGGGGGGAGAGGCTTCAGTAGGGGACAGGAGTTGTAGTGTGTGGGACTGGGGCTGTAGTGGGAAGATAAGGGCTATAATGGGCAACATGGGCTCTAATGGGTAAAAAGGCACTGTTCTAATTTCAGATAGAGTCTGTAGTGTTGGGTGTTTGTGGGGGACAGGGGCTGTAGTGGGGTAGTTTTTAGGTAACCCAGCCCCCCTTTCCTCCCATTAAAAAGTTATTTTATTCACGTTTTTGACCTAAATTAGAGTGGGTGTTGGTGCAAGATTTTTTTTCGGTCCACCTATCGTAAGGATGGAAAAAAGGTAGATCCCCATCTTTCGTACAACTACCATAATACTTTGCCAGATTGGTATCTATCATTTCCCCATCCTTGCAGGGTTGAACTTAGCCCCGAGCAGTGTTTGTATGTTTGACTGTAAGCATGTTTTGAATGTGTGTGTGAATGTAGGGGTGTATTTGTGTGCACTGTTTGCCTTAGAATGTAGGGGTGTGTCTGTATGTATTGTTGATATTTAAATGCAGGGGTGTATTTGCTTGTAGAGATACACAAGTGTAGACTCACAGATACATACACACACACACACCAACACATATACAGATACACAGACACACACATTGACATACAAATTTACAGACACACTCTAACACACATACAGACAGACACACTAACCAACAAACAGATATACAGATACACAGACACACACTAACATACATGCAGATACACAGACTCACACTAACACATACACATTAACATACATGCAGATACACAGACACACACTAACACATACAGATATACACACACTGACATACATACAGATATACACACACTAACTTACATACAGATATACACACACTAACATACATACAGATATACACACACTAACATACATACTGTTACACAGACACACACTAACATACATACAGATATACACACACTAACACATACAGATATACACAGACACATACTAACATACATACAGATATACACACACTAACATACATGCAAATACACAGGCACACACTAACACACACAGATATACACACACTAACATACATACATACAGATACAGACACACACTAACACACATACAGATATACACACAATAACATACATACAGATATACACACACTAACACACATACTGTTACACAGACACACTAACATACACACACTAACATACATACTGTTACACAGACACATACTAACATACATACAGATATACACACACTAACATACATCCAGTTATACACACACACACACACACTAACATATATACAGATATACACACACTAATACATACAAATAACATGCACACACAGATCACATTACATATTTAACCACCCCCTGCTTACATTCCTTTTTGGTTCAGGAGGGTGGCATCTGGCTGAGTGTGATGGGAGTCTGGCTCCCTCCTCTCCCGGCTTGTTGGTAAGCAGGGAGGGGGAAACTCCCTCCATTGCAGCATTACACAGGGCTCCTGATCAGGGAAGCATTGCGTGTGGCCCGTGCAGGCGGCGCACATCGATGGGCGTGTGTGACGTCGACATTGCGCTCCCACGCGCACAAGGATGAGATACTTCTCTGCTCCCTTGGACCCTAGCTCCACCTCTGGTAAGCACTGCTGGGCCCGAGGGAGGCGTTTGACTCAAGCGGTCGGTGCAAATTCTGTTGTGTGTCTGTGTCAAAGACACACACAAAGTGGCTGGGTGGCGGGCTCCCTACCTTGGTCGGGCCCTCGGACCATGTCCGAAGTGCACGACCAGTCAGTCCGCCCCTGTTCGCAGGACAGCATCTGTATCAGGCAGGTACATTTGATCACTTTTAGGTGAGTTGGGTATCAGTCGTGACACAGTCAGTACAAGTTCAAATATAGAAAGACCTTGATAAAGTGCTTCAGTCAGGGAGTGTTGTCTATACAATAGAACATACATTAGTTCACAAAAATAATTATATTGGGGAGTGAAAAAAGCTGAAAATAGGAAATTAAAGATATAGAAGGAAAATTTACAGAATTAAATTAATGAGAGAAATGGGAGCAAAAGGAAAATATATGTACATATTCCATTAGCCCCTTTACATGCCACCAATTCAGCATGTTAAATGTATCAGATTGAGGCTTCAGTTACCACTCCACTACTTCTGATTTTTCTAGTTCCATGAGTCTGTGGGTATTATACGTGTATTATACAGAGAGTAGCACTATACAGGGAGCACTGACTGTCCTGGGACATTATACACATAGACCTGTATTATACAGAGAGCAGCAATATACAGGGAACACTAACTGTCCCAGGATATTATACACAGACCTGTATTATAGAGAGAGCTGACTGTCCCAGGCAGAGGCGGCTCTAGACTTTATGAGGCCTTAGGCGAAACTCAAACATGAGGCCCCACTAACAAAAAAGTGAAAAAAAATAGAGTTGCAATACATGCCCACAGTCACATTCGGGTCAGATTAACATAGGGGCTGATGAAGCTGCAGCTCCAGGCCCAAGCCCATGAAATAGGCCCATTGATTTTTTTTTTTTACACACTACTCTTAGGATTGTCAGGTATTTCTCCGGTATTCCTTAGTGTTTCCATGTATTTCTCAGAAGTATTTCCCAGGTATTTGAGGCTGCCTAGCCGGTGCCGGTATTGCAGTAATGCCGGCAATACAAATGTCAGCCTCAGTATAAACAGAGATTACTCTGCAATACCAGCCCCGGCCACTAGGGATCGCTGTGTGTGTGGAGAGAGGCATCTCCCTCCCTGCCTTTCTCTACTCACTGATCCGCGGGGGAGCAGCTCTGCACAGAAAGTCCAGAGAGCAGCTCCAAGCCTGCAGCCAACAGCTCAGGTAAGTGTGGGATGGGAGGAAAGGCTGTAGGGAGACATGGTGACACAGACACTAGGGGACACTGGGAGACAATAGGGGAGACTGAGACACTAGGGGACACTGGGAGACATGGAGACACTGAGACACTAGGGGGCACTGGGAGATCTGGGGACGGTGAGAAACTTGGGGACACTAAGACACTGGGAGACATGGGGACACTGAGACACTTGAGAAACTGGGGACCCTGAGACACTAGGGATACAGTGGCCCCATGTCTCCTAGTGGCCCCTAGTCTCTAAGAGTCCCCATGCCTCCCACTCCTATTTCTTGGAGTGTCCCTCAGCGTCCCTAGTCGCCCAGAGTCCCCTAGTCTCTCAGTGTCCCCATGTGTCTCCCACTGTGTCTCACAGTGTGCCAATGTCTCTAAGTGTCCCCTATTCCCCATGGGGATACAAACACTAGGGGACATGGGGTGACATGGGGACACTGAGACACTAGGGGACGCTGAGAGACATGGGGACATTGGGCGACTTTGAGACCTGGGGCACTCCCAGTGTCCCCATGTCTCCCAGCCAGTGTCCCTAGTATCTCAGTGTCCGTAGTGTGCCAGTGTCCCAGTGTTTCCTAGTTTCTCAAAGTCCCCAGTCCTCCAGTGTCTCAGTGTCCCAATGTCTCCTAGTATAAAATAAAAAATCTCAGGCACTCACTGTGATAGATTTAAGCAGATTTATTAGACACTGTAACAGATCACCTGGCACCCTGACTGGGTACCTCCGTTGGAGGATGCTCCTAGCGCTTCCTGAGGACTCCAAGTACTGCAGCAGACACCACAACCAACGCCGGAGAAGCATACGAATGCTCTCAAGCATGTGAATGCTGTAAACAGCTGAACAGGAAAAGCATACAATCAGCTTACACTCCTGGCAATCAGCATACAATCCAATTCCCCCAATAACGAGACGACACTTCGTTTTGAGGTCAAGCAGAACTGACTGTAATGGCACATACAGCCTCTTTTATTCACAATCCACAAACATAGCACTGCCCACAGGGTTTTGAAATACAACCAATAAATCCGTACAATAAACACAGACACTCCCACACAAAATCCTCCCCTCTGCCTGTGATATGATTACTGAACACAATGGGTAATATAATTATCACAGGCAGAGAAATACAGTTTTATAAAACATATCACAGGGACCCCAAAACATGCAATAACCCCATATATCCTCGGAACCGGGGGATCTGGGTGAACCACATATCCAAAATTCACCCAGATCCGTTCAGTAGTTTAGAAGATACGGTTTAATGCAAATTCCACAGAACATATACAGGCTATATGAAAAATAATTACTATTAAATGTGTCCCCTGTTCTGTAGTTTAAAACTACTGCACAATGTCTTTGTGCACCAAATACCGGCGAGATGGCACCGTGTAGAAAAGTCAAAACAGTGTCTGTGAGTTAAAATGGCCGCCATCCATTGTTCTCACCATGTGCCTCTGATACATGAAATGGTGGCCACCCAGTAACTCCACAGTATGTCCCCTGATTGTTCTTAAAGGGCCAGTAGCAGCATAATAAAATACAACATGCCCAAATCAGTTCCTAGAAGGGCAATACATCCCAGGGCCATAGTCGCAGGGCAAGAGGCTGGCAAGCAGTCCTCTCCAGGCACAAGTGGCGGGGCTGGTTCCGCCACAGACATCGCAATGTCTCCAGTGTCCCCTATGTATCACAGTGTCTCAGTGCCCCATGTCTCCCAGTGTCCCTGGTGTCTCTCAGTGTCCGTAGTGTCTCAGTGTCCCCTAGTCTCCCAGTGTCCCCATGTCTCACAGTGCCCCCAAGTGTCTCAGTGTCCCCCAGTATAAAAGAAAAAATCTCAGGCACTCACTGTGATAGATTTAAGCAGGTTTATTGGACACTGCAACGTTTTGACCTGTACCCAGGTCTTTATCAAGTCTCCAGTGTCCCCTATATATCACAGTGTCCCCTTTCTATCACAGTGTCTCAGTGCCCCATGTCACGCAGTGTCCCCATGTCTCCCAGTGTCCTCAAGTGTCTTAGTGTCCCCAGGTCTACCAGTGTTCTCTAGTATCTCAGTGTCCCCATGTCTCCCAGTGTCCCAATGTCTCTCAATGTCCCCTAGTGTCCTAGTGACATGCGGAACCTGTGAGACATGGGGACACAGATACTAAGCCATGCCCCCTTCCTGCTTTACTGGACACTGCTGTTAGGGGGTATGGATTTACTTGAAAGATGAAAGCATGAGATTAGCATAGGGTATGTGGTTTCTCATAGCTGCATCCTATGAGTTTACCTCCAGCACCATCTCCATCAGAAACATGATGCTTGGGAGGTAGGGCTGTTTTAGTATTTTTGATCGATAAGATTTTGTAATTAGGCCCATCATAATTGTCAGCACCAGGCCCTCTGGGCTCTTAATCTGGCCCTGGTCACATATGCACATTGATGCACAGTTTACCTGTGTATGTGCCTGAGAGTGTGTCTGATAAAGAGTATCCTTGTTGTGTGTGAATGTATGTCTCTGTGAGCATGTTTGCATTTTTGTCTGGGACCATATGTGCATGGGGTAGCTGCTTGAAGTGTGTTGTGTGTGCATAAGGGTCTTCCTGTAGCCTTTGTGCATTGTGTTTCTGGCAAAGCTATGTTTCCAGACTGTGTGTGTATAATGAATGTCTTATGCTGGTGACTGTGACAAGGTGAGTAAAGGGGTACCAGTGGTTAGCAGCACCTGTCTGCCGCTTAATTCCTATGGAAACAGTATGGGTGTTTTCACACATGGCTTTATTTTTGCTAACGAAATCATGACACAGTGTAATATGTGTTGTTGTTCATCTAAGGTTGTGCTTACCTAATTTTAAGACCTGCTAAGGAACAGATGATTGTTCTTATGTCCTGATATGTAAAACCATAGAATTAAAAGAAGGTGTACTTTCTTTTTCCCATGACTGTATATATATATATATATATATATATATATATATATTTATTTAGGGGGGAATTTTTTTTTTTTTTTCAATCTGGCTTAGTTTAGACACTACTGTTACCTGACCAACTGCTGCTCAACCTAACTTGCATGCTGCTTCAGGTTCACACACAGCACTTGCAGTAGCAGGCAGATTTTTTTTTAGCAGCAGTCGGTCAGATAACAGTAGCGTTGCACAATATGGCTCCTCAATGAGATTAAAAAATTTACAATTTCTCAAAAACTGATATGCATAATTTAAAAAGATATACCATTATGTAATAAACTTTAAAACAAAAGTGAAACTGTGATGGCCCTTGTCCTTTAAGGAAATTCCTTAAAGGGACACTCTAAGCACCAAAACCACATTTTAATATAGTGTTTTTTGTAAACACCTTGTCCTTGCACTCTTGCATTGTAAACAATGCCGTTTGTGAGAAACAGTAATGTTTACATTTGGCAGAATTTCTCTAGTGACCACACTATCGGCACTTCCTCATGTGGAATTTCAATAATTGAAAATGTGTCATTAACTACAGAAAGCAGGCACAAGTACTGTCTATATTAAATCCAGTCGTGATCTCTCTTGCCTTAAAGGAACACTCTAGAGTTAGTAATACAAAGTTGTATTCCTAACAGTATAGTGCCCTCTGGTCCCCCCCCTCCCTCGGCACATAAATGGTTAAAAAAAAACATTATTAACTTACCCGATTCCAGTGCTGATGTGCACTGTGCTTGCAGTGCGCGCACATTTGACCTTCCCCATAGGAAAGCATTGCCTTATGGGGTTTCTCTGACACTAGACATTCACACGTGATACTCCAGGAAGCGTCTTAAGTGGCTGTCTGGCAGTCTAACTACTGCAATGTTTTACGTTGCAGGACTAAGGGAAACAGAGGAACTGTACCCTGACCACTTCAATGAGATGAAGTGGTTTGGGTGTTTATAGTGTCTCTTTAACCTTAAAGCTGGCAAAGCATTATGGGAGTTTTACTTCTACAACACCTGGGGTATAGATTTTGGTCACCACTGACATACAGGATTTTTTATGATATGGTTATTTAATTGTTCTGAGTGTACACAGGTAGTTCAAAGATACTGACATTTGTAACCACATCCTAAAATAGATGTGGCACTGCTCAGAAAATAACTGCTGTCTGCTTCACACATAATTACGGCACCTTACCAATTGAGTGTAAGTAACCATATGATGTCCATTGCACATAATTGAGTCAGACCTTTTAATGAGTCAAGTACCCCGGCAACTGTTTGCTTCAATGCTAAAATTCTGTATCAGATTGTTAATGGCACTTATGGATTCAGTCTGTTATTAAATACAGTCAAACTTCTAATCATGTCTGTTCCTGATTCGGAAATTGGCAGTACTTGTCACTTACCTTAGCCAGTGTAATTTTAGCAGATCCGCAGAGAGAGCAGGCCTCGATATAATATCTATAAAAGTAGAATTTCTTGTCAATAATGTTGACTGCTCCTCATGGCTGCTGTTTGTGAAAAAGATCAAGGCAAGATTGTCCCTGGGTGTAAAGTGGCTCTGTCATTGTCTGGGGTCCTAGCATTATTTAAAAAGACCCCCGACTGTGGGGCAATAGAAGGTGAGTTTTAGTTTCTGAACCTGTGCCATGCAGGTGCCATCTCCTTGTTATACCCTATCTTCTTCAGCTCCTGGCTGCTAGAAGCTAATGTCAGCGCTGTACACTTGCACGTGTGCGGAAGTACAGTGCTGAAGTCTTTGGAGGATCTCAAAGGTCAGAGCTTCTTTCCCTAGAGCCATCACCGAAGCTTTATAAAGGGAACAGGGGTGGACTGACCAGTCGGGCACTTCGGACATGGTCCGAGGGCCCGGCCGGGAGGGGGGCCCGTCGCCATCAGGGGCCCCTGGCGGCAGGGCCGGATTGTCCCACCGCGGCCGCGGCATCTGTGCACGTAGATGCCACCGGGTGGCTGGTCCGGTGGCACACTGAAGGGGCCGGCCGCGGTACATGCTGGAGCAGGATGTGGGAACCGCAAAGGAGCATGAGAGAGAGACATGCTCCTCCCCTCCTTCCGTCCTCAGCGTTAGTGACAGCCTGACAGGAGTGCCGCCGGACCGGCGAGGCTGCCACCCGGCCCGGCGGCTCCAGCATGTACCGCGGCCGGCCCCTTCAGTCTTCTCTTGGTAAATAGGAGGGGGGGAAATAAAACAGAGAGGGGGAATAGATAGAGGAGAGGGAAGAAACAGACAGTGGGAAAATAGAGAGACAGGGGGAGGGGAAGGAAAGA
The DNA here is from genome assembly GCF_036172605.1 of Pelobates fuscus. Lineage (NCBI taxonomy): Eukaryota > Metazoa > Chordata > Amphibia > Anura > Pelobatidae > Pelobates > Pelobates fuscus. The sequence continues at coordinate 179,163,354 of NC_086321.1, read as the reverse complement.
GACAGAGGGGGGGAGAGAGCTACACAGGGAAAGGAGGGAGAAAGAGACAGGGGGAAGAGTGAGACACAGGGGGAGAAATAAGGGGAATAGAGAGATGGTGGAGGGGGGAGAAAGAGACAGAGGGGAAGAGAGATGTGGGGTAGAGAGAGACACAGGGAAAGGGGCGAGAAAGAGACAGAGGGGACGAGAGATGTGGGGTAGAGAGAGACATAGGGAAAGGGGGGAGAAAGAGACAGAGGGGACGAGAGATGTGGGGTAGAGAGAGACACAGGGAAAGGGGGGAGAAAGAGACAGAGGGGACGAGAGATGTGGGGTAGAGAGAGACATAGGGAAAGGGGGGAGAAAGAGACAGAGGGGATGAGAGATGTGGGGTAGAGAGAGACACAGGGAAAGGGGGGAGAAAGAGACAGAGGGGACGAGAGATGTGGGGTAGAGAGAGACACAGGGAAAGGGGGGGAGAAAGAGACAGAGGGGACGAGAGATGTGGGGTAGAGAGAGACACAGGGAAAGGGGGGAGAAAGAGACAGAGGGGACTAGAGATGTGGGGTAGAGAGAGACCCAGGGAAAGGGGGGAGAAAGAGACAGAGGGGACGAGAGACACAGGGAAAAGGGGGAGAAAGAGACAGAGGGGACGAGAGACACAGGGAGAAAGGAGAGAGACACACAAGGGGAGGGCGAGAAAGAGGCAGAGGGGAAAGAGAGACTGGGAAGGAGAGGGGAGACATGGACACAGAGGAGCAGTGAGGGGGAGAAAGAAACATACAGAGGGACTGGGGGAGACAAAAAGGCACACAGTAGGGCTGTATATATCATTGGTGGATCCCCCCAGCCGATCTCTCTCCCCGGTCTGCAGGCACCGTGCGGGCAGCCGGCAGGGGAGGGAAGAAGAGAGGACCCGGGAGCTTAGCCTGCAGCTCCTCTGGGTCCTTCTCACGCAAGCACAGATCGTTGCTGCAGTTACCACGGCAACGCTCCGGCCCTCGCAAGAGTGAACTCTAGCCCTGGAGCTACGGGCTAGAGTTCACTCTCAACACTGCGACCACCAGGGATTCCTGGTGGTCGCAGTAGTGAGAGTGAACTCTAGCCCCATACACACACTGCCCCCCCCCACACACACACACCATACACATTCACTCACTGCCCCCCATACACACACACTGTCCCCACACACACCATACACATTTACACACATTGCCTCACACACACACATACACAGACCCCCATACACAGCCCCCCATACTAACATTGCCACACACACCCTACACGTTCACACACACACACACACACTGAACCTTTCACACACACTGCACCCCTTACATTGCACCACTGCTCCTATACCCTACTACAGCCCCATATCCCAGCAGACCCCAGGTAAGTTTTCAAACTGTTCTTAAACGGTTTGACTCCTTACTCTGGGAGGGGGTCCTGGCCCTCCTGGCACCATAACCACTACACAGAGCAGCAGTGGTTATTGTGCATGGATTATTTCTTTAAATAATCTACAAGTGCCCCCGTAGCCAGCCAGCCCACAGGCCAACCAGGCCACCAGTTAGCCAGCCCACAGGCCAGCCAGGCCAGCAAACAGCCACAGGCCAGTAGCCAGCCCACAGACCTACAGCAAGCCACAGGCTTACAGCCAGCAAGCCCACAGCCTGCCGGCAGTAGCCAGCAAGCCCACAGCCTGCCGGCAGTAGCCAGCAAGCCCACAGCCTGCCGGAAGTAGCCAGCAAGCCCACAGCCTGCCGGCAGTAGCCAGCAAGCCCACAGCCTGCCGGGAAGCCACAGCATGCCAGCCGCAGCCAGCAAGCCCACAGCCTTCCAGCAACAGTAATTAAGGTAAGAGGAGCCAACTTGGCCTAGGTATCAGCAAGCTATGTTGTGTTGCTATATTGTAAATAGGAACCAGAGTGTTGGAGAGACCCCCCTCCAGGCCCCCATTAGACTCCATTGTAGTCTCTAATGGGGCTCGAGTAGATTCTTTCTAACACTCTCTAAACGACACTGCTAGAAAGACCTCCCCTCCATGGCCCATTAGCCCTCAATTGTAGTCTCTACTGGGGCCTGGAGGCGACTGTTTCCAGCAGAGGCTATCTAATGGACGCTGAGATGGCCTCTGCTAGAAAGACCCCCTTCCAAGCCTATTAGACTCCATTGTAGTCTCTAATGGGGCATGGAGGGGATTCTTTCTAACACACTCTCTAAAGGACACTGAGAGAGCCTCTGCTAGAAAGACCCCCCTCCATGGCCCATTAGCCCTCAATTGTAGTCTCTACTGGGGCCTTGAGGGGATTATTGCACTTTTGTTCCCGTAGTCTAAAGATTGTGTAGGGTGTGGCTGGAGGCGGGACAAGGGTGGGGCTTGCTGCGGAGCATGGGTGGGGCCTGTAAGGGGGCCCTTGATTTATTTTGCCCGTGGGCCCTGAGGGTTCTCAGTCAAGTGGAGGAAAAATACTGAGACCAAGTTGTCCCCACTTACTATATACTGTCTTAGTATATCTTTTGAGTGGGTTGGAATCTCAGAATTTCTGATTGATTATCATGCCAATATGTAAAAATGAATGTCACCAATATACCTGGAAATAAAAATCTGTATCTGCACATAAGATTATAAATATATTATTATAATATCTTATTATGGAAGATATATGTGATTTGTTTTAGTCCAAAGTTATATACTACTAGATTCATAAGGGGAACACTCCGTGCACCATAATCACTTCACTGCACTGACACTCAGCCAACGTGCTGGCCTCGTACTGCAGGGCTTGGCTCAGTGGAGCCAAGAGAAGCTCCATGAAGGTGCTTCTGTCTCCCCTGCAGTCTGGACTGCACCGGGCGGACCCCCAGGCAATTTGTCAAACAATTTGAAAACTGATCAATTACTTACCCAGGGAATTACTGGCATTATAACCACAGCATGCTGTAGTGGTTATGGTGCTCAGAGTGTTCCTTTAAACAGTGACCCCCATGTTAACTGCCTTCAGGACATATCCTACATCCTCCATAATTCAGAGTTCATGGTTAGCTTATTTATGGCACTCCACTTACATCATATTCTAAGCAAAGTCAAGTGCCTAAAACCATCTATCATTTCAGACTTCTCTAAAATCTGAAATATTACCTCAAACGGCTACTTGAAATGTTATTGCCATTTGAAAAATTCAAGGGCTGAAGCATTTTTCTTCTCACCAATCTTAAATAATTTAGGATATTTAAGTGGGTGAGACCAAAGAGTGCAGCTAATATAATCCTAATGAAAATACTATCAATAAAAGTTATTACATTGGTACCGCATTCTACATTATATTAAATGTTGTCGATAGGCTGAAATTTCAGCTTGGACAGCTAATAATTACAAGATGTCAAATTGGCTCATGGATATGGTGGCATATTTTGGAAGACAATTTAGACAATTGGAAGTCTCAGGAAATTCTTTAATGCTTGATTTTATTAAAGACACGGAGGCTCATATTATGCATAACTCTTTCTTTATTTCCTCAGCAGCAAAGATAGAGGAATATAAATATGTCAAAAAATGAAAGAAAAACTGTATAGGCATAACGGGTAGCCAATCACATGGTAGAGGAAGTGGCTATATAAGTCCTGTGTCTCCCACAATCCCCCTCTTTCTTTGCTGCTTCCTCAGACAGATAAGTGCTTTTGCTTCTCTCTGACTAAGTTTTGATAATCGTTTACTTGTATTGATTTTTCGTTGTGTACTGTTTATAACTTGTACGGTTTTTTACCTGTTACCGCTAGCGTTCCCCCTGGGACCCCTTAGTGCTCTTCTCCCTCCCGGGGAGTCCTGTAGCCTGCCCTTCCCTCCTCGTGCTTCCGCACGGTTCCCGGCTCTGTGCCTTGCCGCCAGGGGAGGGCTGGCAGCCTTAGGCCTGGGGGGCAAAACCAGTCAAGTGGCCCATTGCGCCACCAAATCAGTTCACCATCCATGCCCACCTTTTTCTGGTTTTATAACGGATATTGATGTTATGCTAATCAGTAGCTCTTTGCCATACCCGCTCCTTCACGGCTCTGACTTTCAATGTTGTCAGAGCACAGGCTGAGAATCTCTGAGCCTGTGCTCTGACTCACTAACTAAGCGCCGGAACCACGAGGGAGAGGATATGATCTGACTGCACCTACTGCTGGTGCGCACCAGTGGACCACCAGCGAATCGTTTAAATTAAATATGCTGGTGTACCCAACTTGTGAGCTGTGTTGGCCGCCGGGCGCCTCTGTTGTCATGGCACCCTGCGTGACCGCACAGCTTGCCCACCCCAACGGCTGGCCCTGCTGACACACACTGATGTTACTACTTAGACATCCCTCAATATTAATACAGAGATGAGAGTAAACACCAATAAACTGTGGAAACAGAGCTGATCCCCCCAAATTTATAAAGGTTTGCTTAGAGGATTTATTCAAGATTAAATCATGCCTCCTCCTCTCTACCCCATGCGCTGCTCTGTAGGCTGGGAGGAAGTGAAGAGTAATCACAGTCTCCCAGCACAACGCCACCTGTGGCTGCATGGGGAACAGCTGTTTAATGTAATGCTTGCAGGACGGCCAGCTGCCGCAGAACCTCTTTGTTTCCGTCTCTGCAAAGGGCTCCAGGCACTGCTTGTTGTGAGTGTGAGCCACTGTAAATTAGGGGCAGAGGGCACTTGCACTGCGGTCAAGACGGGCCTGGGCAGGAGGAGAGTGCAGTGCAATCAGTGCACTCCCCTCCTGTGGGTCACCAGTAGACTGGTGCACCTGCCCAGGATCAGAGCCGGTGCAAGGATTTTTGCCGACCTAGACAAAATATAAATTTGCCGCCCCCCCCCCCCTTTGTGACATCACAATGCCCCACCCATATGATCTGCCATATGAACTAACGCCAGTGCTGCACACAGTGTGTGTTTACATTAAAAAGCCTGCAGGGACCAGCTATAGACACCAGAACCACTTCATTAAGCTATAGTGTCCCTTTAATGTGAGGTAAATTATAGATTAGTGTCACTAATAATATACTAGATTGCCTACTTACAATTAGATGAGGATGATGATGGGCTGCACTTTGGCTCCACTGGTCTGGTGTAGAACAGGACGTTTGCAAATGTGGTCACAAAATTCAACGTTCTGGGAGAATTGGAAGCAGCTCCATTTTTTGGGGGCCTCTTACACAGCTCAAGGTCTGGGCCCCAGTGCCTGACGGTGAGTATGCCCATAAGGCCCACTCATAAGTCCACTTATATGTTCCACCCACCCATGAGTTCGCTCACAGGGAGTGGAGTGTGTAGGGGATGTGTTATGTGTTATCTGTTATCTAATATGTGTGCTTATGGTATGTAGTGTATAGAGATACCAGTGTGTGCAGGTGATGCAGTGTGTTTGTGTGTAGTGGAAGCAGTGTGTATTTGTGTATAAGGGATGTATTATGTGTTTCTGGTTGTGTGTGAGGGATGCATTGTGTGAATCTGTGTTTGTATGCATAAGGGATGCAAGGTGTGTGTCTGTATGTGTGTGCATTGAGTGTAAGAGATGCATTGTGTTTCTGTGTGTATGTAAGAAAAACAGTGTGTGTGTTTGCATGTGTGTAAGGGTTTGCATTGTATGTTTCTGTTTATGTGTGCAAATGATGCATTGTCTTTGTGTGTAAGGGTTGCATTGTGTGTGTGTGTGTGTGTGTGATGGATGCATTGTGTGTTTATCTGTGTGTAAGGGAAGCATGTTCTGTTTCTGTGTATGTATAGGGATGCATTGTGTGTTTCTGTGTATGTATAGGGATGCATTGTGTGTGTGTGTGTGTGTGTGTGTGCGCGCGTAGTGTTAAAGAGCTCCCTGTCTTGCCCCCTGTCCTATAGAGCTGTCCCTTCTGTCCCTTAGAGCTCTCCTCTGCCCCTTAGTGGTCTCTCCTCTCCCCCACCCTCCCCCTAGCGGTCTCTTCTCACACTCACCCACCCTCCCTGTGCTCTTCTCATCCCCCCTCCACCCTCCCTGTGTTCTTCTCACTCCTCCCTCTGTGTGTTCTCACCCCCCATGTGTTCTTCTTACCCCCCTCCTCCCTGTGTTCTTCTTACTCCCCCCCTTGTTCTGCTTACCCCCTTCTTATTACTCCCCCCTTCTTCTTACCCCCCTTCTTCTTCTTACCCCCTCCTTCTTCTTCTTACCCCCTCCTTCTTCTTCTTACCCCCTCCTTCTTCTTCTTACCCCCATTCTTCTTCTTACCCCCTTCTTCTTCTTACCCCCTTCTTCTTCTTACCCCCCCTTCTTCTTCTTACCCCCTTCTTCTTCTTACCCCCCCTTCTTCTTACCCCCTTCTTCTTCTTACCCCCCCTTCTTCTTACCCCCTTCTTCTTCTTACCCCCCCTTCTTCTTCTTACCCCCTTCTTCTTCTTACCCCCCCTTCTTCTTCTTACTCCCCCTTCTTCTTCTTACCCCCTCTTCTTCTTACCCCTCTCTTCTTCTTACCCCCTTCTTCTAATTACTCCCCACTCTTCTTCTTACCCCCTCTTTTTACTCTCCCCCCCTCTTTTTACTCTCCCCCCTCCCCTCTTTTTACTCTCCCCCCTCCCCCTCTTTTTACTCTCCCCCTCCCCTCTTCTTACTCTCCCCCCCTCCCCTCTTCTTACTCTCCCCCCTCCCCTCTTCTTACTCTCCCCCCTCCCCTCTTCTTACTCTCCCCCCTCCCCCCTCCTTATTCCCCCCCTCCCCCCTCCTTACTCTCCCCTCTCCCCTCCCCTCTTTTTACTCTCCCCCTCCCCCTCTTTTTACTCTCCCCCTCCCCCTCTTCTTACTCTCCCCCCCTCCCCTCTTCTTACTCTCCCCCTCCCCCTCTTCTTACTCTCCCCCCCTCCCCTCTTCTTACTCTCCCCCTCCCCTCTTCTTACTCTCCCCCCCTCCCCTCTTCTTACTCTCCCCCTCCCCTCTTCTTACTCTCCCCCCCTCCCCTCTTCTTACTCTCCCCCCTCCCCTCTTTTTACTCTCCCCCCTCCCCTCTTTTTACTCTCCCCCCTCCCCTCCCCTCTTTTTACTCTCCCCCCCCTCTTTTTACTCTCCCCCCTCCCCTCTTTTTACTCTCCCCCCTCCCCTCTTTTTACTCTCCCCCCTCCCCTCTTTTTACTCTCCCCCCCTCCCCTCTTTTTACTCTCCCCCCCTCCCCTCTTTTTACTCTCCCCCCCTCCCCTCTTTGTACTCCCCCCCCTCCCCTCTTTTTACTCTTCCCCCCTCCCCTCTTTTTACTCTTCCCCCCCCCTCCCCTCTTTTTACTCTCCCCCCCCTCCCCTCTTTTTACTCTCCCCCCCCTCCCCTCTTTTTACTCTTCCCCCCCCCTCCCCTCTTTTTACTCTTCCCCCCATCCCCTCTTTTTACTCTTCCCCCCATCCCCTCTTTTTACTCTTCCCCCCCCTCCCCTCTTTTTACTCTTCCCCCCCCCTCTTTTTACTCTTCCCCCCATCCCCTCTTTTTACTCTTCCCCCCCCCTCCCCTCTTTTTACTCTTCCCCCCCCCTCTTTTTACTCTTCCCCCCCCCTCCCCTCTTTTTATTCTTCCCCCCCATCCCCTCTTTTTACTCTCCCCCCCCCCCATCCCCTCTTTTTACTCTCCCCCCCCCCTCCCCCTCTTTTTACTCTCCCCCTCCCCTCTTCTTACTCTCCCCCCCCTCCCCTCTTCTTACTCTCCCCCCTCCCCTCTTCTTACTCTCCCCCCTCCCCCCTCCTTATTCCCCCCCTCCCCCCTCCTTACTCTCCCCTCTCCCCTCCCCTCTTTTTACTCTCCCCCTCCCCCTCTTTTTACTCTCCCCCTCCCCCTCTTCTTACTCTCCCCCCCTCCCCTCTTCTTACTCTCCCCCTCCCCCTCTTCTTACTCTCCCCCCCTCCCCTCTTCTTACTCTCCCCCTCCCCTCTTCTTACTCTCCCCCCCTCCCCTCTTCTTACTCTCCCCCCTCCCCTCTTTTTACTCTCCCCCCTCCCCTCTTTTTACTCTCCCCCCTCCCCTCCCCTCTTTTTACTCTCCCCCCCCTCTTTTTACTCTCCCCCCTCCCCTCTTTTTACTCTCCCCCCTCCCCTCTTTTTACTCTCCCCCCTCCCCTCTTTTTACTCTCCCCCCCTCCCCTCTTTTTACTCTCCCCCCCTCCCCTCTTTTTACTCTCCCCCCCTCCCCTCTTTGTACTCCCCCCCCTCCCCTCTTTTTACTCTTCCCCCCCTCCCCTCTTTTTACTCTTCCTCCCCCCTCCCCTCTTTTTACTCTCCCCCCCCCTCCCCTCTTTTTACTCTTCCCCCCCCCTCCCCTCTTTTTACTCTTCCCCCCATCCCCTCTTTTTACTCTTCCCCCCATCCCCTCTTTTTACTCTTCCCCCCCCTCCCCTCTTTTTACTCTCCCCCCCCCTCTTTTTACTCTTCCCCCCATCCCCTCTTTTTACTCTTCCCCCCCCCTCCCCTCTTTTTACTCTTCCCCCCCCCTCTTTTTACTCTTCCCCCCCCCCTCTTTTTACTCTTCCCCCCCCCCCTCCCCTCTTTTTATTCTTCCCCCCCATCCCCTCTTTTTACTCTCCCCCCCCCCATCCCCTCTTTTTACTCTCCCCCCCCCATCCCCTCTTTTTACTCTCTCCCCCCCCCATCCCCTCTTTTTACTCTCTCCCCCCCCCCCCCCATCCCCTCTTTTTACTCTCCCCCCCCTTCTTCTTACCCCCCTCCCCTGTAGGTGGCCGAGCTGCACTCCGGTCCGTGATAGGAAGGTGCTCAGTGTGCACCTTCCTGTCAGTCCGGCCGGGTACAGGAAACAGAAACTCCTGTTCCGCGCGGAACAGGAGTTTCTGTCTCCTGTACCCGGCCGGACTGACAGGAAGTGCACACTCAGTGTGCGCCTTCCCATCACTCCGGCCGGGACCGCGGACCGGAGTGCAACTCGGCCACCTACAGGGGAGGGGAGGGAGGGAAAAGCTGCTGCAGCCGTCTGAGCGCTCTTTACAGAGCGCTCGGCGGCTGCAGCATTTAAAGGGCCGGCCCGCCGCGGCCGGTCCTAAAAGAATTTCGGGCGGCCTGGGGGGCAATTGCCTCCCTGCCCCCCGGCCCAGCCCGCCCCTGCTTGCCGCGACCGCTCTATTTTCGGCCGCGGCTGCGCACGCATTCTTCCCCGCTCGCGGGCGGGCTCGGCGGGTCGGGTGCACGAGCCCCTTCCCCCGCCGAGTGCCCGTTCGCGTGCGCCTTCCCTCACGTGCGGCGGCCATCTTGGGCGGACCTCGATCCTTCCCCTGTGCTGCCGTGCGGTCACCTTTGCTTTGCCGGGTCCCCTGGGAACGCTAGACGGTCTGTGTGTATCGCTTTCTGTGGGTTACTCAACCCTTTGCTATCCTTTATTCACCTTAGTGTCATTTAGCGGTTTATTTTCTTTAGCTGCCCACTACAGATTTACATCATGCAGGATAGGGAGGATGGGCCTACAGGTCCCCCTGGGGATTTTCACTCAGACAGTGCTGAGGGTGCTATGGCCTCCCAAGAGTTTCAGGCCATGCTGGAAGCCACTATGGCCTCCTCCATTCAGAAGGCTATTGCCTCGGCCATGGGGGCTGTTACTACCTCCTTTTCGCAATCCATGCACTCCCTAGTTTTGCCTGCTCTGGCCTCCCCCGCCCCTACGGGTGTGGGGTCCCCCTCCCCTGCTCAGACTGTGCCTGGAGCCCGTAAGGCAAAGGCCAAGTCCAAACATGTCGGCTCCCACTCCTCGATGCAGGTTCTACCTGCCATGACTGACACGCTTGAGGCGGTCACAGATGGCGCGCACCCCACGCGCAAAAGAGCCCCTGGCCGGGCTAAAAAGGCTAGATTATGGAAACGGGCTAGAGCCCTTGATGATGGGTCGGATACCGACCGGAGTGTGGAGGAGGAATCCGACTATATGGAGTATGACTCCTTTGATGATGATGAGGTATCTGGGGAGGATTTGCCCCTTACGGGCGTTAACCCATCAGAATCCTCCGCCAAGGCCCGGGGTCCAGTATTAGGCCCCTCTGGGGATGACAAAACGATCCTTGATCCTCAGGGTAATCCCCTGTTCGACCCAGACGACCTGCGTCACCCCCGGTCCGCTGAATGGGTTCCCCCGGATCATATTGCCCACTATGTGGCCAAACGTATCCGCACACCCCTTTCCAGAGAAGGCCGCAATAAGCTACGGGCCGAATGCCCACGCCCTTCTCTCCCGGGCGCTGCGGGCAAAACCCCAGATATTGACCCACAGATTGCCCAGTTCCTGGGTAAGTCGGGCTGGAAGCCCAAAAAGGGTCTTGACAATTCCCTGAAGGGATGCCAGGACAAGATCCTGGATACACTGGGACCCCTCTCGAAGCTCTATGAGCTTCTAGATGCTGCTAAAGCTGGGGATTCAGTTTTGGACGTAGACGTGGCCATAGGTTGGGTCCAACGGGCCATATGCTTGCTGGGGAACGCCAATACGGCGATGTCTGCGGAAAGGCGCAAGGCGATACTATTAAAACTAGACCCTAAGCTGGCCACTATGACTGTGGCGGAACCTGACCCAACAGAAGAGGGTTTACTGTTTGGTACCTCCTTCGTGAAAGACATGGGCTCGTATGTCAAGACCTTCACGGCAATTGACAAGGCGCAGGCGAGCATGAAACACGTGTTCGCGCCTAAGGTTTTCGGAGGGGCCGGGCGTAGCAGGAACCGTCCAGCCGGCCGGGGTTTCCGAGGCGCATTCCGCGCCACCAGAGGTTCCTTTTTTCCCTCCCGGGGATTCCAAGACCAAAGAACCCCTCCCTTCTTCCCAGCCAGAGGTCGAGCTTGGGGCTCCAGATACCCCCGCAGTGGTACCACCAGCAGACGTCCTTACGGTGAGTACCCTTTCTTTCCCTCCCGTTCAGGTAGCAGGGAGGCTGGCCTTATTTTACCGAGAGTGGGTGAAGCTCACCTCGGATGCTTGGGTTCTGCAGTGTGTAAAGGGGTATCGCCTAGATTTTGTTTCAGTGCCTGTCCAGTTTTATTCCCCCAGAGAACTGTCCCTTCCACGGGAACAAGACGAGATGATCTCCGCGGAGGTCGGAGAGATGCTCTCCAAGGGCGCTATAGAGGAACTGCCGTTCGCCGCCAAGGGCTTTACGAGCAATCTGTTCCTGGTGCCCAAGAAAGGAGGCGGAGTTCGCCCTGTAATAAATCTTCGTCCCCTCAACGCCTTCCTGCGTTACCAGCACTTCCAGATGGAAGGTATACACTGCCTCAGGGACCTTCTGCGCCAGTCGGACTGGCTAGCCAAACTAGACCTGAAGGACGCTTACTTCACGGTCCCCATTGCTCTAGAATTCAGAGATTATCTCCATTTCACATGGCACGGGCGGCGTTGGCGTTTCACCTGCCTGCCTTTCGGTCTCTCTTCGGCCCCCTGGTGCTTCACCAAGCTTCTGAAGCCTGTGGTGGCGTTCCTCCGTACCCGAGGGGTTCGCCTCATTGTTTACCTGGACGACATTCTGATTTTGTCCCAATCGAAGGAGGATCTCCTTCTACACCTGGAATGGACTACCGCCCTGCTACAGAAGTTGGGTTTTCTGATCAACTGGGACAAATCGGTCCTGGATCCCGCCCAGTCCATAGAGTTCCTGGGGTTCAGAGTGGACTCCGTCCAACAGTTCCTGTTTCTACCGAGTTCCAAGGTGAAGGCCATTCAGAAGGAGATTCGAAGAGCTCTGCGTGTCGCAGACCTGTCCATCAGACAGCTGGCGAGAATAATTGGCCTTCTCGCGGCCTCTATTCAGGCGATCTTCCCGGGCCCCCTACACTACCGGGCCCTCCAGCGACTCAAAGGGTCACACCTTCGGTCAGGTCACTCCTACGAGTCTCGGATACGCTTGGACGCAGAGTCCAGAGACGAGCTGGTGTGGTGGTTAGCACACATGGAGGCGTGGAATGGGAGAGCCATCTTCGGCTCCATCCCGGACGTGGTGATCGAATCAGATGCCAGCTTGCACGGCTGGGGTGCTCGTTGTGGCGACGTTTCCACAGGAGGCAGATGGTCCGACGTGGAGAAATCGTTGCACATCAACTGCCTGGAACTCCTGGCTGGGGCTTTCGCGATCCGCAGCCTTACCCCAGGACGGGCGAATTGCTGCGTTCTCCTCAAGATGGACAACGTATCAGCGGTCCGCTACATAAACCACCTGGGGGGTACGAAGTCCAAGATGTTGGCAATTCTGGCGAAAGATTTCTGGCAATTCTGCCTCTTCAACAACGTTTCGGTAACAGCGGAACACATTCCGGGGCTAGACAATTCGGGAGCGGATTGGAATTCCAGACACTTAAGAGACTCTGGAGATTGGCGTCTACACACTTCGGTGTTCCAGAGCCTGGACATGTTGTGGGGAAAGTTCCAGATGGATCTGTTCGCATCTCGACTGAACACTCAACTGCCGAAGTTCTTCAGCTGGAGGCCGGATCCGACAGCGGTGGCGACCGATGCCTTCCTTCAAGAATGGCCGCGGGGTCTGCTATACGCATTCCCTCCATTCAACATGATAGCGCGCACGATCTCGAAACTGGTTCGCCACGACTGTCGTGTAGCGCTAATCACCCCGCTTTGGAGATCTCGACCATGGTTTCCCCGCTTGATGGAGTTGTCGATCGATTATCCTCGGTTGATTCCAATCTTCCAGGACCTCCTTCTAGACCCGGATGGGAACCCACACGGGCTAGTATTACAACACCAGCTACCCCTGATAGCGTGGTTCCTTTCAGGGGACCTTGGATTGTCCCAGACGTTCCGCAGACAACTCTCCTACTCCTCGATAATGCCTGGGCCCCAGGCACACGAACTGCCTATCGAACTTCATGGAGATCGTGGTCTGGTTGGTGCATGGAACGGGCAGTGGATCCCGTATCTGCCCCTTTGCCTTTGATCCTGGAATTCCTCACGTCCCTGTTTGACTCAGGCAAGGCGTACCGCACGATTAACCTCTCCCGCTCGGCTATCTCGGCCGGACACAGGGGTTTGGATGGTTCCCCTGTCGGCAGGCATCCTTTTGTATGTCGTCTTCTCAAGGGTATCCGCCTTGCTCGTCCTCCTCGGCCTCGCTTCTCTGCCTTTTGGGACGTTAACATGATGTTGCAGTTCCTCTCCTCATGGTACCCTAATCAGGAGCTGACTTTGAAACGACTGTCATCCAAGTTGGTGATGTTACTCTGTTTGATCTCTTGCAAGAGGGTCTCTGACGTCAGGGCCATGGATTGGGACGCCATTGCATTCACCCCAGAAGGTGTTACTTTTGATATATCCAGGAGGACTAAATCTGCATCCAAGTCTTTTTCGTATCCCAGGTTCCCTGGCTGTCCGGCGCTCTGTCCGGTGGATTGCCTCAGAGTTTATCTGGATGTCACGAGTTCCCTTCGCTCTGCCGATCTACACGATTTGTTCATATCTTTCAAGTCGCCTCATCGACCGGTTTCTACACCTACCCTGGCACGTTGGATACGTGAACTATTATCCTCTGCGGGTATAGACACCTCTGTGTTTACGCCCCATTCTGTACGAGGAGCGATGGCTTCTAAAGCCTCCTCAGTCGGGTGTCGTCTGGAGGATATCATGCGGGCGGCAGATTGGTCCAGAGAATCGACTTTTAGAGACTTCTATTTCAGACCTATTGAACACATCGCATCTCGAGTAGTTGCACAGCTTTGAACTTGCATAATATGAGCCTCCGTGTCTTTAATAAAATTCCCAGATTTTACTAGTAACATGACGTAAAGTCATGATTTTATTAAAGACACGGAGGCGAGTATTATTCCCTCCCGCCCTCCCGGTGTGGAATGGGGATACGAGATGCTTGAGACTCTACGGGTTTTTACTGTTCAATTAGGTATGTATTGATTATATATGTTTATTTATATGATTGGATGGTTTGGTACGTCTTATTATGTTTACTAATTATTTATCTTTTGTATTTCAGAATCCAGTTTATTGTTTGTGACTCCTTATGATGCTGTTTGGTAAGTCTACAGTTTTGAGTCTGGAAATTACCATATTTCTCTGTCTTTTTTAGCTTGATGTTGTCGCATTGTTCCTGTTTCCTGTGCTGATCAAGTAGGACATCGTTCTTCTTACCTGGTCTTCGGTTTTCGCAAGAAAGAGGGGGATTGTGGGAGACACAGGACTTATATAGCCACTTTCTCTACCATGTGATTGGCTACCCGTTATGCCTATACAGTTTTTCTTTCATTTTTTGACATATTTATATTCCTCTATCTTTGCTGCTGAGGAAATAAAGAAAGAGTTATGCATAATACTCGCCTCCGTGTCTTTAATAAAATCATGACTTTACGTCATGTTACTAGTAAAATCTGGGAATTTTATTTGACTTCGTTTTCACACATAGGTTTTAAGCACTCCAATGACAATATGACATCATTAAATCTGGACTTTAGCGCCTTAAAGGAACACTAAAGCGTTAGGAATACAAACCTGTATACCTGATGCTTTAATGTCCCTGTCCCCACTTTAAGAGATCCTCCCTTTTCCAATACATTTTAACAAAATCCAAAGTTTTACTTACCTTGGCAATGCTTAACTCTCCTCTTCCCACAATGTCATTGGGGGGCACTGAATCAATGTTTTCCTATGGGGTCTTCGATGTAATGTGACCGAGTTTTACTCAGGCATGCTTCTAGGGGTTAGGGGAGTACTAATATGAATGGAAGGGGTAGGGTGGGTTCTAATATGAATGGAAGAGGTTAGGGGGTACTAATATGCATGGAAGGGTTAGAGGGGTTAAAATGCGTGGAAGGGGTAGGTGGGGTTCTTTTGTGCATGGGAGGGGTAGGGGTGGTTCTAATATTCATGGGAGGGGTAGGGGTAGTTCTAATATTCATGGAAGGGGTAGAGACGGGTAGTAAAATGTATGGAATGCATTTCTGACAGTGTCACTGAATGGCAGTTAGGAAATGTGGTCACCCTAAGTCAGGGGCAGTTTTACACAATCTGTATGTGTATAAAAAAAATATAAAAAGTAATCTGCAAAGTACAAAATGTTTGTGTCATATGTCGTGCTAAAAATTAAGCTAGGAATGTGCATATTTTTTTATTTTTTTTTAAATAATTTTTAGAATAATGATACAGACATTTTATTTCTTACATTTGTGATGATTCTTTTTTCCTCTCTATATTCAAGGGACACTATAGTCACCAGAACCACAACAGCTAAATGTAGTAGTTCTGGTGTCTATAGCATGTCTTTGCAGGCTTTTTAATGTAAGCACTGCCATTTCGTAAAAAGGCAGTATTTACATTACTGCTGAGGAATACCTCTAGTGGACACTCAATTGGCCACTAGAGGTGCTTCCTAGTCGAGAAATGAATGCCGCCCTATGAAGTATCTGCGCATGTGCGGCAAAGCTGCGCATACGCACCAGAGAGCAATGACGCTTCTGAGTAGAAGCGTTTTATTGCTCCCTGCTCGCACCCTCCTATTTCGTCATTTTGACGAAATAGGGGGCGCGGCATCAGGAGGATCCCGGCGCTGTATCCGGGTAAGTAAAACCCCTTCCCTGTAGTGACCCTTTAATGTTATTATTTAATCATTTATATAGCGACTGCAAATTCTGTAGCGCTGTACAATGGGATAAACAACTCCTAAGTTACGGCATAAGAATATACCCGGCAAGTAAAAATGCTATCCCACCCAGATTTTTTGGGGTTCCTACACCCATACGCTACAGTGAGGAAGTGACAGGAGGGAGCGCTGAGCGCTTCCCTCCTGTCAGTCCCTCTCCTCATGCCGCTCCCGGGCGGTGCGCCTTCATGGACGCACCAGCCCGGGCAAAGCTGCAGCCGCCTGAGGCTCTCTACACAGCGCTCGGGTGGCTGCAGCATGAGAGGGGCCGGCGGAGCTGGGGGGGGATTTCTTCATAACCTGTCCTCCCTGCATGATTTGCTGGGGGGGTGCGTCCCCCCCACCCCCCGGTTCCTGCGCCCATGGCTTCTAGTGACAGTTAGGAAGACAGAAGTGGAATAAACATAGCAATTAAAAAAAAAACAAAACACTGCATTGAGATGAAGTGGCCTGGTGACTTTAGTGGTGCCTTAATAAAGGACCATCAGTAGATAAAGTTTCTCTAAGGGTTTGATTAATTAAAAAAATGAACTTGTTGGTCTTAAAAAGATTAAAACTAAGATGAATCTGAATTATTAAAATATCCCATTAATCCTAACCAGAACACAGTTGTATAAATAATGGTACTCTAACATATTTTATGCTCACTTTAGCCATATTTCAGTCTCAGCTATTGCACGGTATATAT
Source organism: Pelobates fuscus (assembly GCF_036172605.1). Lineage (NCBI taxonomy): Eukaryota > Metazoa > Chordata > Amphibia > Anura > Pelobatidae > Pelobates > Pelobates fuscus. The sequence continues at coordinate 179,147,080 of NC_086321.1, read as the reverse complement.
AAATATGTCTGAAAGTGTTTAATACATGTCACCAAAAAATCTGACTTTATATTCTAAATAAAGTTTGTATTCTCGCATTGCAATTTTTAGTACACAGTGCAGAGCACATAACCATAACGGGATGAATGAGAATTCTGACAAAATTAAGCTCTTTTTCTGAGATTCCATGCATTCCAAAGCTGTTTGGGCACTTTTACTATGCGTTTGTCCCACCATTCTTTTCAGTACTTTTTCAAAGTAAATGGCGATGCTTTTTATACATAGGACACTAGTGCTTTTCTATGAGAAGCATTGGATTGACCTCAAAGAGATCCTTACTAGTGAGGATCACCCGTAAGCACAGTAGAGCTGAATGAAGCGAGCAGTCTCTTACTGCTGGATTATAGGTAAGTAACTTCTATTTTAGGAGAACATATTTAACAATACAAAGGATTATTACTAACTAATAATAATGTGCATCGCTTTAATGCTTTCCTATGGGTATGCAGAGCATGAGGACGTAGTTAGGTGACCAAAAGTCAGTAAGCCACCATGAAGTGCCTCTAGTGGCTGTCTGCTTGACAGCCACAAGATGCAGTCTTAGTCCTGCAATGTAATTAATGCAGTTTTTCAAAAACATACTAAAACATAGTAAAAAGTGGAAATTTATGCTAGACAGTGTGTGTAAACGTTAAACCATCGCTCAGAGAGCAGACTTGCTGACAATATAACATCATTGAGAGACTGAGTGTAGGCAGGAGGAGTAAACAGTGACAGGGTGTAATCGTTTGTGCCAGTTGGAGATGCCTTGAAAGAGTGCGTGGACATGTCTGCCTGTGGGTAATGTGTAATGTGTGTAGGACGGAGTGTAATACTGTGTAGTCGGTCAGGGGTGTGTGGGTTGTGCCGGTAAGAGCCAGCTGCATCACATCTCCAGCTTCGTTGAGAGTGTTTGGTTGAGAGTGTTTGCCCCTCTGTCTGGGGCTCTGGCTGTCAGGCCCCGCCCCCCACATTTGTGGTTCTTAAGGAAAGGGAGAGGGAGGGGACTTACCAGTCAGCAGGATAAGTGAGGGCTCCTGACTGTTTTCTTACCTGACTGGCCCTGTAATTCAGAAAAGACAACATTTAAGGATCAAAAAGGTTATCACCTTAACGACGAATTTCTACTGATACTGACAATAAGATTGCTGTTGTCATGGCTGCCACTGGAGCAGCATTGTAGGCACTCCTGCAATCTTACCTGGAGACCCACGGACAAGGGGCCCTGGAGGAGCTGATGTCGGGCGTGAGGAGGGTCCCCCAGGATGAGATGGCCGGTCAGACTGCATCCCGAGACGGACGGAGGGCCAGGAGATCGAGGCCTCCGTCACGTCTTTCTCCAAGTCCTGTTCGGTGCCAGAGGAGGGGGAGAAGTGGCGGCTCGGCCGTGCAACGGATCCGGTGTCCGATACCCGGGAGGAGGAGGATCCGTTCGGGTGATGGCAGCGGTGTCCAGGCCCAAGATGGCGGCGGACTCCAGGGTGAAGAAAGGGCGGGAAGATCGCGCTCCCCGCGCTCTTCTCTTCCGGTCCGCACGGAAGTCGCGTTGGCACGTTCGGTGCGTAACGTGGACGCGGCCGGAAGCAACGTCAGCACGCAAGGCGCGTACGTGACGGCACCGCGCAGTACAGCGCGGCTGTCACAGGCCTTGCGTTCCAGCGTGGTTCCGGCAGGAAGTGAGCCGGGAACCACGCGAACAGCGCCCAGGAGGGCAGCCAGACGGAGGAGAGGACACAGGAGTGCAAGCAGCCGCACCCAGGAGAGCAGATTGCGGTCGGGCCAGGAGGCCGGCCGTGGATCACCCCAGTCATCAGGGTCCAGTTCCTGTTCGGAGGAAGGTGATGTCCAGCATCCTCAGCCAGCCAGCGGTAAGTAAGCGGTAAGCTTGGAATGCGCTAGCTGGGGATAGTGTAGGTAGTGATTTAAGGGGTCAGGACGTACTGGGGTTACTTAGGGCGGTGTTAGATAGGCTCCCAGGGGGGGGCCCCTTGGTGTCCCCGGTTTCAAGTACTCTCCCTGCACAGGCCCATGACCAGGATAGGGGTCAGTTGAATGCCCGGTCAGGTAGGGCGCAGGGGTTCTTGCCAGGTTGTGAGCTGTCCCCACTAGGGGTGCATGTGGCGCTGGATGTTAGGGAAAAAATTGTCAAGGGTAAATACGTGGATTTACTGTCCCTGGTTCCTCCGGACCGGGAGTCAGTGGATAGACCGCGGTGGGGGGATTCGGTGGACGGGGACAGAGGTAAGCAGCTGCCGCGTACGTTTGGGAACTGGCTGCAAGGGTTCTCCATATTCGCCAGTGTGCGGACACGGGTCTTCCCTGAGAAGGCACCAGCGTTATTTGGGTATTTAGACCTAATATGGGGGGCGTACAAGGTTTATGGGGGACAATGTTGGTTTCGTTATAACCAACAATTTCGCCAGAAGATGGCGGTGTGTTCAGGTATGGACTTTGGGGTCCAGGACGGGAGCCTTTGGCCCTTGCTGATGACTCCCAGTCGTCCGTCCCCCTTTCCGGGAGCAGCCGGTGCGCCGTCCAGTGCACCGGCTGGACAGCGAAGGGGGGTCCTCTGGCTCTACAATGAGAGTCATTGCAACTGGTTTGGATCATGCCGATTCAAGCACGAGTGCTCTCATTGTGGAGGGGCCCACCCTGCGCTGCGATGTTTCAAGAAGGGCAAGCACGGCGGGAGACCCAATAGGGAGGATCTCCCTAGAGCGGAGGACGCCAGTGAGCGTGCTAAGGATGCTCCCTTGGCTCGACCGGTATCCCAAGCGTAAGGATGCAGGGGTTCTGCTGGAGGGGTTTTCGACAGGGTTTTGGATTCCGTTTGTTTATTCGGATTCCCCTTCGCTGGTGGACAACCTGCGAGGATAAACACAAAGATAAAGCACTGCGCTTACAGCAGCAGTAGCTTAGTATCCAACAGCTTAAAATACATAGTAAAAACAAAGAGAACGTTACCTGCGCTCTGGCCTAAATCCCCATGTGCATTTCTGTCTCACTTTGTCTGATATCAGCAAAGTTTATTGTATGTGTAGAAGCCCTATAAAGGGTTAAATGTTAAAGGGCTTATAAAATACCCCTTCCTGTCTCACTGGAGATTCTTGGCTGTGTAGGAACTCACCTATTGAGGCTTGCCTTGACGATTTGGTGATCACGGCTGGTGAGCTTATATATTCAAATGGCCATTGGAATTAAACTAAAGAGCCTCCATTTTGTTTAAATGCACATGGGGATTTAGGCCAGAGCGCAGGTAACGTTCTCTTTGTTTATACTAGAGGATAAGTTGAGGAAGGAAGTTTGTTTGGGCAGGATGGCCACGCCTCCATTTCCCAATTTGCGGGTATCCCCGCTGGGGTTGGTTCCTAAGAAAGAGCCGGGATCCTTTCGTCTCATTCACCACCTGTGCTACCCATCGGGCGGGTCGGTGAATGATGACATTGACAAGGAAGAGTCACACGTTCGTTACGCCTCGTTTGATCGGGCTTTGGAGTTGGTCCGGGAGGCAGGGAAGGGGGCTCTGTTGGCTAAGTCGGACATCGAGTCTGCTTTTCGACTGCTCCCGGTCCACCCGGACTGTTTTCACCTGTTGGGTTGTCAGTTCCAAGGTTCCTTTTTCTTTGATATGTGTTTGCCAATGGGCTGCGCTATATCTTGTTCGTATTGAAATGGTTGCGTCGTGTTTGTAATGGGTGGTCGATCGGGTTGCAGGGATAGAGTCGATAACGCATTACCTAGACGATTTTCTGTTTGTGGGCCCACGGGAGTCAGATGACTGTGTGGTGCTCTTGGATTCCTTTCGAGCCGTCGCGGCGGATTTTGGTGTGCCGATAGCGGGCGAGAAGACGTTAGGACAAGTGGGAGTCCTGTCCTACTTGGGGATTGAGGTGGACACGTGGAGCATGGTGTTCCGTTTGCCGGACGAGAACCTGCTGCGGCTGGTGGATTCAGTGAATGGGGCCAAAAAAGTACAGCTTTGGCAGTTACAGGCCTTGTTAGGGCATCTGAACTTTGCCTGTAGGGTATTGCCAATGGGCAGGGCTTTTTGCTGCCGCTTGTCATTGTCGACGGTCGTAGTCAGGCAGCCATTTCACTTCACTAGGATCACTCACCGGCATCGAGAGGATCTGCAAGTTTGGAGTTCATTTCTGGGTAGGTACAACGGGCAATCCTGCTGGCTGCGCCCGGCAGTGTCCAACACGGATTTGGAATTGTACACAGACGCGTCCGGGTCCGTGGGTTTCGGTGCCTACTTTCAAGGGTGTTGGTGCGCGGAGGCCTGGCCCCGACAATGACTAGAGACGGAATTGGTGAGTAACTTAATGTTTCTGGAGCTCTTTCCCATTGTGGTTGCGGTTGAGCTCTGGGGTGTAGAGCTGTCGAATCGGAAGGTGGTGGTGCACACGGACAACATGAGTGTGGTCCATGTGATCAACCGATCTACGTCTGCGTCGCCTCCGGTGTTGACGCTCCTCCGGCGCCTGGTACTGCTTAGCTTAGCACATAATTTGTGGTTGGTTGCGCGCCATGTGCCTGGGGAGCAGAACATTATAGCCGACTCTCTCTCTCGGTTTCAGTGGGACAGGTTTCGAGTGGTGGCTCCAGAGGCTGCGCGGTGCGGCACCTCGTGCCCGGTGGGCATATGGGACCTGGTTTCCCCCATTTAAGCCGGTTGGTGAGGGAGTCGCTATCGGAGTCGACGTGGAGGTCGTATTCTGCGGTATGGCGGAAATGGAAGGATGTCTGCAATGACAGAGAGGCGTCTTCGGACGAAGGTAGGTTGGGAGCGACTCTGGCCTTCTTGGAGTCACTCTGCGAGGAGGGTAAGTCGGTAGCAGCGGCAGAGAGGTCGTTAGCGGCCCTGTCTTTTCTGTTCCAGTGGTGTGGGTGGCAGGATGCGACCAAGTCATTTTGCATCTCGCGGGTCATGAACGGCTGGAAGAAGGGCCATAAGCTGGACTCTCGGCGTCCAATCTCCTGTGAGATCTTGTGCAGACTCCTGGAGCGTCTGCCCCAGATTTGTGTCTCGAGCTACGAGGTTCTCCTGTTCCGGCCCGCGTTTGCTCTCTGTTTCTTTGCGGCCCTTCGGATAGGCGAGCTGGTGGCTCCAAGTACACCGGCGTCAGCTGCCGTGCAAATCGCTGATATCACGGTCTCGACGGGTGACATGACGTTGCTCATTCGAAAGTCTAAAACTGATCAGGCAGAAGAGGGCGCATCGGTTCGGATTCAGGCTACTGGTGAGCGGTTTTGCCCGGTTAGGTTACTGCGGGAATTTTTGGAGGTGCGAGGATCGGAGGCGGGGTCCCTGTTGCGGCACCGGGATGGGTCGTCACTCAGCCGGTTTCAGTTCGCCAGGGTACTTCGGGCAGGGGTTGTTAGTATTGGGCTGTCTCCAGGCTTGTACACCACGCACTCGTTTCGAATCGGGGCTGCCATGCAGGCTAGTCAGCTGGGCCTCCCCACAGAGGCGCTCAAGCATTTGGGGCGTTGGCAGTCGGGCCGGTACCAGCTCTACGTGCGCCCCCATTTGCTGTAGGCTAGCAGCGTAGCAGTGATGGTTGTATGTTATTTTCATTGTAGGTCCTTCTCCTCAATTTGTCTGGATCGTGGGACATTCCTTTGTTTATTGGGCTGCTAGGTGTGCTGAGACTAGACCCTATGGCCGTAACCTCGGTTTATCGTACGAGGTAGCACGGGTACGTTGGAGGAGGATTCGGGGATTGTCATGGGATGGGTTATACGCCGAGCTGGTACAGCTCCGGTGCTGCGTGTCAGGGCCGGTGACCTTGGTGGTTCATGCGAGCGGGAACAATGTCGGACGGCGACGGTCGGTGGACCTGGTTCGTACGATGCGGCATGACGTGGCCCGCTGTTTTGCGTTGTTCCGGGACCTGACCCTCATCTGGTCTGAGATCGTTCCGCGCCCGGTATGGCGGTCTGGGGGTCATGGTAAGGCATTGGAGCGCTATAGGCGTAAGGTTAATATGACCATGTCACAGTTTGTACGCCAACTGGGGGGTATAGTCGTTAGGCACTTCGAGTTGGAAGGGGTTAATGATGATGTAATGAGACGGGATGGTGTTCATTTGTCCCCCATTGGGTTAGAGATCTTCAATATGGGGCTACAAGCTAGAATTGAGGCGGTGCTGTTGGCGGGGGGGCACGATGCCCGCGCAGCGTAGTGCGCGAGGTGGGCATCGCAGTGGCGGATTTCCCTGGACAGTGCAGAAGAAAAAAGGAACTTTGGGGAGACTATAGCCTACACGGAGCTGATGGCGAGGAGCCGGCTGTCGAGACTCATGGTACAGAATTTGGGAGAACTGCCTGTTGGGAAACACCCAACAGCTGGCAGAGTTGGACTAAGTTAAAATTGTTATAATAAATAAAGCTGTGGCCGTTGCCCTTATCCACAAGAATGAAGTGTCATGTGTATTATTGGGGGCAACGGGTTTTTGGTCGGGGACTGGTTGGGTCAGCAGTCAAGTTTCCCCCTGGAAAAATAAGGAAGAGGGAGCATGACTGCTGCCCAAGATTGGGGGCTGGGTTAGAATGGATACATTTGTGGTTCTTAAGGAAAGGGAGAGGGAGGGGACTTACCAGTCAGCAGGATAAGTGAGGGCTCCTGACTGTTTTCCCACCCATTAATTCTGAGAGTGCAGATACTAAGTACTTTGTAAAAAAAAAAAAAAAGAAAATAGTGGAAGATGACAAAAAGTTATTTTTAATACTGTCTATAAACCTAAAAATAAGAAACATTAGAACATTTTGAAAATTAGAAATCACACAATTCAACCTTGATGATGACATAGCATTTCCAAATTTTTACAATAATAATAATAATAATAATAAAGAAATGTCCATTTGTTTGAAGTTAATCTTGACCTCTATGATGACAAAAAGAACAAACCAAAGCAAAATATACAACTACCTAAACCAGTGAAATATGAATAAAATTGCAATAACCTAAAGCTGTTAGTACTTAAGTACTAATAGCGCCCAGTGTATAGGAGAAAGTGAAATTTGAACACATCTTCCAGTAATTTCAATATGATGATATAAGCAGTGCATTTCCTTGCATAGATATTTTGAGCAACACATACATTAACATTAATTATATTACCAAGCACCACCAGCATCTGTGGGTGCCCTCTAATATGAGATCCATGTAAACACTTGTTAGGAAATGGGTAGCTAGCAGGAAAATAGTACTTTAAATTATCAAAGCCAGATGCATTTGGTTTATCATCGGCCACCATGATGTCATTGATAAATCTTCGATTCTGGTACTGTAAATTGGTTTGGCTGTGAAAATCACAGATTTTCCAAACTCGTCCAACAGGAATGTAATCCATGGAACAGTGCAGATAGGGCCTTGACAGGGCCAGAGAGTAGGCATGTAAGTTTAACATGTTTCTGGGCGGGAGTTATTAATCTCATTGTCGGGAGTGGAGTGTAAGGGGATATAGAGCGGCCATCTTAGCTAGTGGCAATTTTATTTACAACCTTCACTTCCTGTTAGATGTCTGCAGGTCTGGGTGGGTTTCTCTCTTTTTCTCTTTCAGATGGCGTCTTTGGAAGAAATTTTGGCAGGTGTCCGGGCGGCAGTGCGAGACCGGGGGATGGCCTGGTTGTAGGAGCCTGGTTGTAGGAGCAGATGGGAGAGACGGGTGCGGCGGTAGCTTCCCCCAGCGGCTGAGTCTAGGCATGGTTCCGGCAGCGAGGAGGCGTCTAAGCCAGTCCGCGAGTGAGGCAAGGGCTGCTGACAGGGAGGCTGGAGGAGTGGAGCATCCAGGCGATCGGCCGGCACCGTCTGGTCGACGCTGTGCTGGCCGGGCGGGGACGGCGGCTCGGAAGACACTACCCGTGCGGAGTGCCCCCTGCCACAAGGCAGCCGGCAGGCATGCAGGATGGACAGCAGGCTCCCACGTGGACTGGAGTGCGGCTGGGACAGGCTTACCTAGGGGTGACGGGGATGGGCAAGCAGGCCTAAACGGCCCGTGTGCTTCTTCTCAGGTGGCTGGGGAGGGCCCCTGGGGCTAAGGGGATGGCAGTTGCGGCCCTAGTACCGGCCACTGGGGGTCAGGCACAGTGCACGCAGGGGAAGTCACAGACAGGAGACAGCGCTGACAACATGGTGCAGGTTAGGGGATCCATGCATGGAGGTGGGGGGGCCAGATGTAGTGCATACAGGATGGCCACATGGCGCCAGGCAGGAAGGTGGTATGCAGGGAGCAGAGACCGAGCGGGAGGGCCCTAGGGGCGCAGCATGACAGGGAATGGAGTGAGCAGAGGTGGGAGCCCGGCAGTGAACGGCGCCAGGTGCAGCGTCAGCAGGCGGCTGACAGAGCAGTGGGGTGGCAGGAGGAGAAATCCCTCAGCCAGGTGGCGCAGCAGGAGGTGGTCAGATTCTGAAAACAGGGGCAAGAGGAGTTGGCGCAGCGAGTCTAGATCATCAGTTGGGAGCTTGAGGAGGCAGAGGGAATTCGAGGGCCAGAGGCCCTTATGGCCACGCGGGCCAGGCAGCAGGGCACGGCGTAGACCGTGTTCTCACACGGGAGCGTAAGGAGGAAGTGCGGGTAGGAGGTCGTATGAACAGACTACCCAGGTTGTCTTCTCCCTGCAGGTCGAGGAGTTCTTCATCTACGGACAGGAATGGGCGAGTCATGGATACTTCTAATACAATCTGAGATTGTATTAAAGCATCATTATTATTTGGCAATGACCCCAATTTGTTATTTATGATGATAATTAAATAAAGCTGTGGACTATATATTTCCAACAGAAAAGCTTGTGTCTGTGTGTTATTAAAAGGTTTTGGTGTGGGTTATGGCACATGTCGAATAACGACTGTGCGCATGTCATGATACAGAAGCGGTTCGACCGACCAAATCCTGACCGCATTCAGCTTTAGTAAATCTGCGAATTTCCAATCTGGTCGGAATTCCAGTTGGACAAAATCTAGTATTTATTGAATGACTACAATACATTTTGTCAACCACACACTGACTTGACTGCCAGGATACAAGCAATAGCAAAGTAATACTATCCCATTTAAAGTATGAATGGTGTCACAAAAAGACATGATAATGTCAACGTCACATAGGTACACAAATCTGTAGTATAAAAATAGCCAAATATATTTTCTGCCAATGCAGAATGTGTATGTCCCTGCACACACCTAAAATGTTCTGCACAGCATTTCAAAACACATAGAAGGATGAGGAAAGAAAAGGGGAGATTAACAAGTACTAAATTGACATACAGTGAAAATAATAATCCTGTGAGGTTGTGTTTTTTCGTATAAACATTTTATATAACATTTAAGTCTCTGTGATGTCTTACACCAGAAAACTAGCATAATTCTAGTTCAGGTGTGAAGCCCTGTCACTGCCACCAAGTGAGCTACCAGGCAGTGTATTTTGTAAAGATTTGACAACTATCTGCCGGCAATGACTTCTGGCTATTTCTCTACTGTGGCAGCAGGTGAGGTTTCCAGATGGTGGGGCGGTAGACTTTACACAGGAATTGGACTCTGCCGACTTAACCCCATGCAGTCAAATCATGACCCAATGAGATATCAGGAAGAGTTCAACACCATAAGCCTACAGACACATGTACTTGGAAAACAACAACCCCTTTAACCCCTTAAGGACCAAACTTTTGGAAAAAAAGGGAATCATGACATGTCACACATGTCATGTGTCTTTCCTGCTGTAATCCACTGACAGCCATAAAATACATGACAATATGCAGTCTTTTAGGGTGTACATGATCACAATACATCAGATTAAGCATTGAGGTTTTTTTTTTTCTCACAAACAGGATGAGTTGCTTAGGGTCTTCAATATCTGCAACCAAGTAGACCATTAGAGCTTGTACATACTACATGTGAATAATGGCTTTTCAATCATCTTGCTTTACAACAGTCTATGCTTCCTGTTTGTTGTCTTCTTGATCTCAGGCTTGTGACTCCAACTGTGATACCTTCCACTTGCCACAACCCATTTAGAACTCTATCATAGTGCTGCATGTTGCTTGATCTGGACTGCCTCTCTGTTACTCATTTAACTACTAGCTGGTACCACAGTTCCAGACAACCATTATCAGGGGCGGGCTGGGCCGGGGGGCAGGGAGGCAATTGCCCCCCAGGCCGCCCGAAATTCTTTTAGGACCGGCCGCGGCGGGCCGGCCCTTTAAATGCTGCAGCCGCCGAGCGCTCTGTAAAGAGCGCTCAGACGGCTGCAGCAGCTTTTCCCTCCCTCCCCTCCCCTGTAGGTGGCCGAGTTGCACTCCGGTCCGCGGTCCCGGCCGGAGTGATGGGAAGGCGCACACTGAGTGTGCACTTCCTGTCAGTCCGGCCGGGTACAGGAGACAGAAACTCCTGTTCCGCGCGGAACAGGAGTTTCTGTTTCCTGTACCCGGCCGGACTGACAGGAAGGTGCACACTGAGCACCTTCCTATCACTCCGGCCGGGACCGCGGACCGGAGTGCAGCTCGGCCACCTACAGGGGAGGGGGGTAAGAAGAAGGGGGGGGAGAGTAAAAAGAGGGGATGGGGGGGGGGGGGGAGGGGGGGGGAGAGAGTAAAAAGAGGGGATGGGGGGGGGAGAGAGTAAAAAGAGGGGATGGGGGGGGGGAGAGTAAAAAGAGGGGATGGGGGGGGGGGGGGAGAGTAAAAAGAGGGGATGGGGGGGAAGAATAAAAAGAGGGGAGGGGGGGGGGGAAGAGTAAAAAGAGGGGGGGGGGAAGAGTAAAAAGAGGGGAGGGGGGGGGAAGAGTAAAAAGAGGGGATGGGGGGAAGAGTAAAAAGAGGGGGGGGGAAGAGTAAAAAGAGGGGAGGGGGGGGAAGAGTAAAAAGAGGGGATGGGGGGAAGAGTAAAAAGAGGGGATGGGGGGGAAGAGTAAAAAGAGGGGAGGGGGGGGAAGAGTAAAAAGAGGGGAGGGGGGGGGGAGTAAAAAGAGGGGAGGGGGGGGGAAGAGTAAAAAGAGGGGAGGGGGGGAAGAGTAAAAAGAGGGGAGGGGGGGGAGTACAAAGAGGGGAGGGGGGGAGAGTAAAAAGAGGGGAGGGGGGGAGAGTAAAAAGAGGGGAGGGGGGAGAGTAAAAAGAGGGGAGGGGGGAGAGTAAAAAGAGGGGAGGGGGGAGAGTAAAAAGAGGGGAGGGGGGAGAGTAAAAAGAGGGGGGGGAGAGTAAAAAGAGGGGAGGGGAGGGGGGAGAGTAAAAAGAGGGGAGGGGGGAGAGTAAAAAGAGGGGAGGGGGGAGAGTAAGAAGAGGGGAGGGGGGGAGAGTAAGAAGAGGGGAGGGGGAGAGTAAGAAGAGGGGAGGGGGGGAGAGTAAGAAGAGGGGGAGGGGGAGAGTAAGAAGAGGGGAGGGGGGGAGAGTAAGAAGAGGGGGAGGGGGAGAGTAAAAAGAGGGGGAGGGGGAGAGTAAAAAGAGGGGAGGGGAGAGGGGAGAGTAAGGAGGGGGGAGGGGGGGAATAAGGAGGGGGGAGGGGGGAGAGTAAGAAGAGGGGAGGGGGGAGAGTAAGAAGAGGGGAGGGGGGAGAGTAAGAAGAGGGGAGGGGGGGAGAGTAAGAAGAGGGGAGGGGGAGAGTAAAAAGAGGGGGAGGGGGGGGGAGAGTAAAAAGAGGGGATGGGGGGGGAGAGTAAAAAGAGGGGATGGGGGGGAAGAATAAAAAGAGGGGAGGGGGGGGGGAAGAGTAAAAAGAGGGGGGGGAGAGTAAAAAGAGGGGAGGGGGGGAAGAGTAAAAAGAGGGGATGGGGGGAAGAGTAAAAAGAGGGGGGGGGGGAAGAGTAAAAAGAGGGGAGGGGGGGGAAGAGTAAAAAGAGGGGATGGGGGGAAGAGTAAAAAGAGGGGATGGGGGGAAGAGTAAAAAGAGGGGAGGGGGGGGAAGAGTAAAAAGAGGGGAGGGGGGGGGAGAGTAAAAAGAGGGGAGGGGGGGGGAAGAGTAAAAAGAGGGGAGGGGGGAAGAGTAAAAAGAGGGGAGGGGGGGGAGTACAAAGAGGGGAGGGGGGGAGAGTAAAAAGAGGGGAGGGGGGGAGAGTAAAAAGAGGGGAGGGGGGGAGAGTAAAAAGAGGGGAGGGGGGAGAGTAAAAAGAGGGGAGGGGGGAGAGTAAAAAGAGGGGAGGGGGGAGAGTAAAAAGAGGGGGGGGAGAGTAAAAAGAGGGGAGGGGAGGGGGGAGAGTAAAAAGAGGGGAGGGGGGAGAGTAAAAAGAGGGGAGGGGGGAGAGTAAAAAGAGGGGAGGGGGGGAGAGTAAGAAGAGGGGAGGGGGAGAGTAAGAAGAGGGGAGGGGGGGAGAGTAAGAAGAGGGGGAGGGGGAGAGTAAGAAGAGGGGAGGGGGGGAGAGTAAGAAGAGGGGGAGGGGGAGAGTAAAAAGAGGGGGAGGGGGAGAGTAAAAAGAGGGGAGGGGAGAGGGGAGAGTAAGGAGGGGGGAGGGGGGGAATAAGGAGGGGGGAGGGGGGAGAGTAAGAAGAGGGGAGGGGGGAGAGTAAGAAGAGGGGAGGGGGGAGAGTAAGAAGAGGGGAGGGGGGGAGAGTAAGAAGAGGGGAGGGGGAGAGTAAAAAGAGGGGGAGGGGGGAGAGTAAAAAGAGGGGAGGGGGGAGAGTAAAAAGAGGGGGGGAGAGTAAAAAGAGGGGGTAAGAAGAAGAGTGGGGAGTAATTAGAAGAAGGGGGTAAGAAGAAGAGAGGGGTAAGAAGAAGAGGGGGTAAGAAGAAGAAGGGGGAGTAAGAAGAAGAAGGGGGGGTAAGAAGAAGAAGGGGGTAAGAAGAAGAAGGGGGGGTAAGAAGAAGAAGGGGGTAAGAAGAAGAAGGGGGTAAGAAGAAGAATGGGGGTAAGAAGAAGAAGGAGGGGGTAAGAAGAAGAAGGAGGGGGTAAGAAGAAGAAGGGGGGTAAGAAGAAGGGGGGAGTAATAAGAAGGGGGTAAGCAGAACAAGGGGGGGAGTAAGAAGAACACAGGGAGGAGGGGGGTAAGAAGAACACATGGGGGGTGAGAACACACAGAGGGAGGAGTGAGAAGAACACAGGGAGGGTGGAGGGGGGATGAGAAGAGCACAGGGAGGGTGGGTGAGTGTGAGAAGAGACCGCTAGGGGGAGGGTGGGGGAGAGGAGAGACCACTAAGGGGCAGAGGAGAGCTCTAAGGGACAGAAGGGACAGCTCTATAGGACAGGGGGCAAGACAGGGAGCTCTTTAACACTACGCGCGCGCACACACACACACACACACACACACACAATGCATCCCTATACATACACAGAAACACACAATGCATCCCTATACATACACAGAAACAGAACATGCTTCCCTTACACACAGATAAACACACAATGCATCCATCACACACACACACACACACATAATGCAACCCTTACACACAAAGACAATGCATCATTTGCACACATAAACAGAAACATACAATGCAAACCCTTACACACATGCAAACACACACACTGTTTTTCTTACATACACACAGAAACACAATGCATCTCTTACACTCAATGCACACACATACAGACACACACCTTGCATCCCTTATGCATACAAACACAGATTCACACAATGCATCCCTCACACACAACCAGAAACACATAATACATCCCTTATACACAAATACACACTGCTTCCACTACACACAAACACACTGCATCACCTGCACACACTGGTATCTCTATACACTACATACCATAAGCACACATATTAGATAACAGATAACACATAACACATCCCCTACACACTCCACTCCCTGTGAGCGAACTCATGGGTGGGTGGAACATATAAGTGGACTTATGAGTGGGCCTTATGGGCATACTCACCGTCAGGCACTGGGGCCCAGACCTTGAGCTGTGTAAGAGGCCCCCAAAAAATGGAGCTGCTTCCAATTCTCCCAGAACGTTGAATTTTGTGACCACATTTGCAAACGTCCTGTTCTACACCAGACCAGTGGAGCCAAAGTGCAGCCCATCATCATCCTCATCTAATTGTAAGTAGGCAATCTAGTATATTATTAGTGACACTAATCTATAATTTACCTCACATTAAAGGGACACTATAGCTTAATGAAGTGGTTCTGGTGTCTATAGCTGGTCCCTGCAGGCTTTTTAATGTAAACACACACTGTGTGCAGCACTGGCGTTAGTTCATATGGCAGATCATATGGGTGGGGCATTGTGATGTCACAAAGGGGGGGGGGGGGCGGCAAATTTATATTTTGTCTAGGTCGGCAAAAATCCTTGCACCGGCTCTGATCCTGGGCAGGTGCACCAGTCTACTGGTGACCCACAGGAGGGGAGTGCACTGATTGCACTGCACTCTCCTCCTGCCCAGGCCCGTCTTGACCGCAGTGCAAGTGCCCTCTGCCCCTAATTTACAGTGGCTCACACTCACAACAAGCAGTGCCTGGAGCCCTTTGCAGAGACGGAAACAAAGAGGTTCTGCGGCAGCTGGCCGTCCTGCAAGCATTACATTAAACAGCTGTTCCCCATGCAGCCACAGGTGGCGTTGTGCTGGGAGACTGTGATTACTCTTCACTTCCTCCCAGCCTACAGAGCAGCGCATGGGGTAGAGAGGAGGAGGCATGATTTAATCTTGAATAAATCCTCTAAGCAAACCTTTATAAATTTGGGGGGATCAGCTCTGTTTCCACAGTTTATTGGTGTTTACTCTCATCTCTGTATTAATATTGAGGGATGTCTAAGTAGTAACATCAGTGTGTGTCAGCAGGGCCAGCCGTTGGGGTGGGCAAGCTGTGCGGTCACGCAGGGTGCCATGACAACAGAGGCGCCCGGCGGCCAACACAGCTCACAAGTTGGGTACACCAGCATATTTAATTTAAACGATTCGCTGGTGGTCCACTGGTGCGCACCAGCAGTAGGTGCAGTCAGATCATATCCTCTCCCTCGTGGTTCCGGCGCTTAGTTAGTGAGTCAGAGCACAGGCTCAGAGATTCTCAGCCTGTGCTCTGACAACATTGAAAGTCAGAGCCGTGAAGGAGCGGGTATGGCAAAGAGCTACTGATTAGCATAACATCAATATCCGTTATAAAACCAGAAAAAGGTGGGCATGGATGGTGAACTGATTTGGTGGCGCAATGGGCCACTTGACTGGTTTTGCCCCCCAGGCCTAAGGCTGCCAGCCCTCCCCTGACCATTATGAACAAGAAAACTGTCTATCATTCCACATGCACAAGGGTAAGCAAAACACATAACCAGGAACTGTATTTGAGCTGTAGAACATGTTACTGTAATGGTTATCCATTAAGGATGGACAGACAGATGGAGTCTTCATCTTAAATGGACACGGATATCCACAGTTAAATTCTTAGGATTTTGTAGCCACTTTCACATTTAACTGGAGACCACTGCCTCCTAGACAAAACAAGCTGATCTTAATAATGTGACGACAAAGCAGGCTGAGGTAAAGCGAACTACACCGAACTTTAAAGTAGTCCATGTAAAGTCAAAATGATGCTACATAACAAGAAAAGGAAGAGATGTGATACAACAGGCTAGTTCGCTGCTATATGTCAATTAGATGATTTCTTGAACACTAGACTTGAGCATTCACCATTCAGTTGTTTGAATCCATATAAGCAAATGACTATGACCAAACTGAACAAAAAGCAAATAGCGTTCAGCCCCTCACCCAATAAACACCCAGACTCACTGTGATTCCCATTTCTGTTTAATGTACAATACAAATAATATAATTCAAATATATAAAATGTGGTGAGTGATGGATTAAAGATTTCTGATCACTACATTTACATTTCTTTGTTATCAGGCAAGCTTATTCTTCTGTGCACGTACAAAATCACAGCTCAGGTTCATTCACAGTACGAGGACGAGCAGGCTTGTAAACTATATGCATGCTGAGCTTGAACAGGCAAAGAAAGAGGTATTGTTTACTACTGTAAAATCTGTCACTGAGGGAGTGGGCTTAAATCAGCAGCTATTTTTGCAAATCAGAGCAGTTATAAGAAAGTGTGTACAGAGGACCTCCTTGCACCATAACCTTGGTTGTTCTTGTATTTGGATTGTAGGTAGTAATCTGAGTGGGTGTACAGTGTTGCCCATCAGTCCCCCTACTATACCGTAGCTTCACTCTCATATCTAAAATTTAGGGAGGATCTACATTTTGAGCGCCTGGGTTATGATTACTCTGGTGGGGTGAGTAGCCCTAGAAGTATATAGTGCCCTCCAACCTATAACCTGGGATGTCCAATATCCTTGGCACTATAGTGCACAACTAAAACACACGTCTGTGAATAAAAGTGGGAGGAGAACAGTGAATGTCAGGCAGCTTTAAGGCAATAGTAGGCAATTGGACTAATGCAATAGCCCTATGGATGAATTCAAAATGTCCTCACGAAAAGTTAAAGTTGCACAAAATTGAGATTAGCTAGCCCAGAACTTTAGTTCCAGGCTGGCTGATAATACCCCAATGATACTGCCAGAAGTGGATGTACATCTCAGACAGCAGAGAGGTTAAACTCTGTATGTGTAGAGTTTCATAGTGAAAGGCTTCAGATACAGACTGTAGGCACCATGGCCACTTTAAATTACTGAATGGTCCTGGTGCTTAGAAGAAATCCTTCAAAAATGCATAACAGAACAGATGACTGCATTGAGTTGAACTCTACTCTCTAACTCTTTGAGCAGATTGCCTAGCCTACTGTCCCATTGTATGTTCACTGGGTTGATGGCTGGGTCCTTGTATTTTATACACTAGTGAATGTGCGGGGACCTATGCCATGGTTGGAGTGTAAGATAAGCCAGGAGATTGGAAGGTAAAAAGAAATTCAAATATGGGAGGTATGAGAGAGACACATGCAAGTGGGGTAGGGCAGAAGAGAGATTCAGCACATTCATATACCCACCTACATTGCTCACCTCTACCTACACACATCAAAAAGCATGAGCTATAGGTACCCACACACAACCACACTCATAACGCAAAGCTATCCATACACAAAAGCATTCATCAGTCACAGCTAACCACACACAGCTATCCACAGTCACACTACACCTAAACAGTCACCCCAGACACAGACAACACAACACTTTAAACCGCACCCCCCCCCTCCCCCCTCACATGCAGTCTTTTAAAATAAATATGCCATGCACCAGAACCATGACAGCACCTTGTAATGGTTAAGGTGCCCGGAGTGTTCTTGCACTCACCCAGAGTAATAGAACAGTTTGAAAATGATTTGACAGCTTAACTCCTGGCACCGGCTGCAGTCTCCCTCTCACTCGCTGCCGGAAGTTTTAAGGTGCTTACCTGACACTATCAACCAAAGAGCCAACCCTGCACAGGGCTTAGTGTAGCTAACATAGGTTCATTGCAGGAGCTTTTGGCACCAGGGGAGGCAGTTCTTGAACAGTTTGACTGCTTGCTCTGCAACTATGCAAGGGCACTACTGGCACCATAACCCCTACAGTGGGCTATAGTGGTTATGGTGCATGGAATGTTCTTTTAACAAATATTCCTCTTAAATAAAATTAAAAATGAACAGAGAAAGAATTCCTGCGTGCCAACCCTAATTAAATATGCAGTGCATGTCTATGCATAGAGGCAACAGTGCTCTGGAGTGAAAGAATAGGAAAAATCTTATGTGCTGGGTCCTTCCTCCTCCAGTTGAGTGCCAAAGGTGTGCTATTGAAAGGCATTGAATGGGTTTATATGAGGCCTGAGGATCTCCACTTGATTTAATTAATCGGTTCACCCAAAATACCTTTGTATAAGGAAATGCATGTGAACTGAGCTACGGTATAAACAAAATTTGGATGCACTGAAAAAGGAAAAACATCTGGAACACAATTCAGAAAAATTTTCTTGATGTGCAAAGGTTTTCATAGCTAATATAAGCAACAGAATTAAAGAAAACCAAAAAAAACAATCCAGCACAAACCTTTCAAAATGTGTATTCCTTTAACAGGCAATTCATAAAACAGATGACATTTCGGTCTCATGCATATTTTTTTTGCTGCTATAAAATACTCATTTGGCAGAACCAGGCTATTTTCATCTTTTGCCAGTATGTGTGCCCTCTTTATAGATGTGTCTCATATTTTCAATAAGTAGGACCTGGAGAGGAGAACATGAAGTGAGAGGCAGACATGGATAAAGAGGTAATTCTAGTACATAAGAAGCACATCAGTGACCCAGCTGAATTAAATGGCGACACAGGTACTAGATGGGGACCAGCAACTGCAGACAGGGAAGGATCTGGCAGTCAGAACAGACAGGAACACTACATAGTTACAGTTACATTACATGAAATACAACATAATCAGAACATAAATATACTTACTGACAAAAAGCAGGTCCAGCTCATGTAATCCTAACAAGCAGAGATTCTCAAGTCAATAAGGAGTCATAACTTGCCTTGGCTTTCAGAATCTTAGGGAAAAGTGATTTTGGTAAACTGTAGCTGCTAAACGCGCTCTGGATTGCACTCATGTTGTTTCAAGTTTCAACAAGCTAGTTTAGTAGCCACAACTATTTTTAAAGGGTTACTCCAACCATCTTGGCCACTTCAGTGATTTAAAGTGGTCATGGTGGTAGGAGTCTGTATGTGCAATATTTCTGCTTGGAAACACTGCAAATACAGAGAAAACTGAACTTTTGTGCCAGGGGCAAGTTACACCCCCAGCCAGGGCCGCCACCAGAAATTTTGGGGCCCCTGACAAAGCACAAAGTCTGGGCCCCCCTCCCTGCCCGGCCGGCCTGCCTGCCTCCCCCCCAATGAATGCAGTATGTGTGTTAGTGTAGTGGATGAAGAGTGTGTGTTAGTGTAGTGAATGCAGAGTGTGTGTTAGTGCAGTGGATACAGTGTGTATGTTAGGGCAGTGAATGCAGTGTGTGTTAGTGCAGTGAGTGTTAGTGCAGTGAATGCAGAGTGTGTGTCAGTGTAGTGAATGCAGTGTGTGTGTGTCAGTGTAGTGAATGCAGTGTGTGTCAGTGTAGTGAATGCAGTGTGTGTCAGTGTAGTGGATGCAATGTGTGTCAGTGCAGTGGATGCAGTGTGTGTGTGTTAGTGCAGTGTGTTTCAGTGCAGTGAATGCAGTGTGTGTGTCAGTGTAGTGAATGTAGTGTGTGCGTCAGTGCGGTGGATGCAGTGTGTGTGTCAGTGCGGTGGATGCAGTGTGTGTGTCAGTGCGGTGGATGCAGTGGGTGTGTTAGTGCAGTGAGTGTGTTAGTGCAGTGTGTGTTTGTGCAGTGAATGCAGAGTGTGTGTCAGTGTAATGAATGAAGAGTGTGTGTTAGTGTAGTGAATGAAAAGTGTGTGTTAGTGCAGTGAATGCAGTGTGTGTGTTAGTGCAGTGAATGCAGTGTGTGTTAGTGCAGTGAATGCAGTGTGTGTGTTAGTGCAGTGAGTGTTAATGCAGTGAGTGTTAGTGCAGTGAATGCAGTGCGTATGTGTCAGTGTAGTGAATGCAGTGTGTGTGTTAGTGCAGTGAGTGTCAGTGCAGTGAATGCAGTGTGTGTCAGTGTAGTGAATGCAGTGTGTGTCAGTGTAGTGAATGCAGTGTGTGTGTCAGTGCAGTGGATGCAGTGTGTGTGTGTTAGTGCAGTGTGTGTCAGTGTAGTGAATGCAGTGTGTGTGTCAGTGTAGTGAATGCAGTGTGTGTGTCAGTGCAGTAAATGCAGTGTGTGTGTGTTAGTGCAGTGTGTCAGTGCAGCGGATGCAGTGTGTGTCAGTGCAGCGGATGCAGTGTGTGTCAGTGCAGCGGATGCAGTGTGTGTCAGTGTAGTGAATGCAGTGTGAGTGCAATGGGTGCAGTGTGTTAGTGCAGTGAATGCAGTGTGTGTGTCAGTGTAATGAATGCAGTGTGTGTGTCAGTGTAATGAATGCAGTGTGTGTGTCAGTGTAATGAATGCAGTGTGTGTATGTGTTTAGTAGTGTATGCATGTAAATGTAGTAATAGTAATTTAAATGTATTTTTGTTATTCCCCCCTCCCTGTTTCTTACCTGGTTCAGGGAGGGGGGAAGATCCTTTGATCCCTGGTGGTCCGGTCAGGTGTAATTGTGGGCCCCCCGGCTCCCTATACTTGCAGAGGGGGCCCAGCGGACTGCAGAAGCACTTTACAGCATTTCCTGCTCTCACTCCCGCGAGATGTGGTGTGCGCGCCGCGCGGAGCGTTGCCATGGCAACGCTCTAACGGCCGCACGTCTCGCGAGAGTTAGAGCGAGGGAAATGCTGGAAAGTGCTTCTGCAGTCCGCTGGGCCCCCTCTGCAAGTATAGGGAGCCGGGGGGCCCGCGGCTGCACATATATAGCGATGATCGCTATATATATGTGCAGAAAGTAATTGTGGGGCCCTGGACTGCCAAAGCAGTCCGGGCCCCCCAGGACCGCCGGGCCCGTGACAACCGTCACGGTTGTCACCCCCTGATGGCGGCCCTGCCCCCAGCACGTGATTTAGGAAATTCTATGCAAAATTGACATCTGTCATCAGCGCGCACAGCTTCCTCTCCTGTAGTAGCAGTCAGCCTGTCCTCCTCCCTTTGTGTGCTGCCTCCTTTCATTTCCAGTTGCTTGGATTTTTTATTTTTTTTATTTTTTTTTTTAAATATCCCCTCCCTAACTAGAGGCTCAGAGCACACACATGTGCTCTGAGCCTGCAAAACAGTCCAATTAAATGCTTTTCTATAAGATGACTGGACCGCACAAGGCCCTTGGTGATGTCAGAAGTGGTGTGGAAAACAGCCATGAGCAGCTTTACCTAGAGTTGGATCACAGGTCAATTTTAAAGTCTGTTTTGTAATTTCGAAAGGGGAGTAGTTATGCCCAATAGGGCGTTTTAAGTTTTAAAAAAATACATCTTAAAAATGGTTAGAGTAACCGTTTAATAACTATTAATGGGCTTGGCCTTTGCTTCATGTACCACAATAACATAGAAACATAGAATGTGATGGCAGGTAAGAACCATTTGACCCATCTAGTCTTAAAAATTGTCTAAATACTTTCATTAGACCCAGGTCTTATCTTATTTCTAGTTTATTCCTATACCTATCCCACGCATAACTAACTCACTGTGTTAACCTCTACCACTTCTGCTGGAAAGCTATTCCATGCATCCATTACCCTCTCTGTAAAGTAATACTTTCTGATATTATTTTAAAAACCTTTGCCCTTCTAATTTTATGTCCTCTTGTTGTGGAAGTTTTTCTTATTTACTGTGTTGATTCCCTTTAGTTATTTAAATCTTTCTATCATATCCCTCTGTCTGGTCTTTCCTCCAAGATATAAATGTAAGATGTTTTAACCTTTCCTGGTAAAAAGTACCAGAAGGTCAAATAGGAGATGTAAAGAACAGCTACAAGCACCTGGGGCAACCATAAGCAAGAGATAAGGAAGATAACAACATCCAAGTACTTCCAGAGAGTGAGACAGGTCCTGAAGTTCCAGCTTAGTGGCAAGAATAAAATCCAAACCATCAACATATATGCCCTATCAGTAAATAGGTATCCAGATGAAATAATAACCTGGCCAAGAGCCATGGATGTCAAAAACCAGAAACTACTCACTAGGAATGGAGGATTCCACCCAAAATCCAGCATTCAGAGACTGTACATCAGGTGGAAGGATTGAGATTGGGGCCTGATGAGTGTGAAGGCCAAAGTCCTGGATGACACACACAGCATCCACAAATACATTGCAAAGATAAAGTGCTATGGGAATGCCTGAGACAACAAAAGATAGAGGATGCAGAAAAGGAGGAGATTTCTTGGCAAGAGAGGAGGTTTCTTGGCTTGTTCCACCGGCATATAGTGGACATGACTAACATTACAAAATTCTACCAGTGTTTTGAAAATGCAGGACTGAAAGGCAGCAGTGAGGCACTAATCCTAGTAGCTCAGAAGCAGGCACTCAGCACCAGATCAATAGAAGTGGTGGTATACCACACCAGACAAGAACCAAGGTGCAGACTGTGTAAAGAGGCCTTGTGGCCAACTCAGCACAAAGTAGCCAGGTGCAAGATGTTAGCAGGGATAGCATACACTTAAAGGCACAACAAGTAGCTGGGATTGTGTACCAAAATATCTGCACAGAAAATGTGCTGGACCACTAAAGGTAGTTGAGAATAAAAGAGCCGAGATCATGTCAAGCAAGTACTGGACAACCAACCTGACATTTTATAATGTAATTTTATTTATAATATATAATTTAATTCTAAGTGTATAATATTTATAATTTTACACCAATACAAGAGGCTTTATATTTAACTCCTTAAGGACCAAACTTCTGGAATAAAAGGGAATCATGACATGTCATGTGTCCTTAAGGGGTTAAATGTTTCTTTACTGACGACTCCAGCAGCAAAGAAAGTTAGCAAAGGAAGAAAAAACAACCAATAAAGAGAACAGATGGGCATATGCCCCCAACAATACCCTCTCACTTCCTCTTTGCTGCTGCCTCCAGGTGAGTCGTGTTCTACATCTGTTGAAGTGTCATGGTGGGATGATCCTGCTGATTACTCAAGCATAGCCCTGGATCCCCTCACTTCTGGAGATGTCTTGTAACGACCATATCAAGGGATCCTGGAACATGTCGGGCCTATCATCTAGAACTAGAGAACTACTCTGTGACTCTTGGGCACCTAACATGAGGAAATCGTATCTGCAAGTATGGCAAACTTGGCACAATTGGTGTTTGCAACTGGAACTGAATTCCTTTGCAGCACCTGGTGTAGCCATGGTGATTTTCTCTCCTCATTTCCCCCCCGAGGGAAGTCTTATCGGACTATTACTATATTTTGCTATACCATCTCTGCGTCTCACATTCCGTATCAAGGTTCTGGTGTTGGTAGGAATCCTACCAGTTACCATCTTCTTAATGGTTTATTTTAGTCAGTTATCTGATTTCGAGCTTTTGATGTTCATTCTTTCTCCTTTTCTCCAGAAGAAGGGTCTTTTTCAGTTTCATGTAGGTTGCATTTTTACTCTAATTGTGTCCTTACTTTTCCAATAGACCTGGACTTTAAGTCCAGGTCTATTTTCAACAATGCTCATTGCCTACAATGTTATATCAATGTGACATCTCCTCTGTGGGCTTTTTCAAAAGATATCTGCACCTACTGTAGCTAGATGGGTATGCTGGATCCTCCATCTCACTGGTGTGGCGGGTTCTTTCGGTACCAACACGGTCAGGGGTTTGGCCGCTTCGGCAACATTGGAGTCTGAGGGTGCATTATCCAACATCTTGGAGGCAGCTGATTGGTCTCACGAATCAATGCTTTGGGCGTTCTACTTTCGTCCTCATTTCCTCCCTCACGATGCCATGTCTTGTTTGTTTGTTGCGCATTATGGTCTGGCTACTTGCATATTTGTGGGGTTGATTTATTTGCCAGTATTCGCTTGTTGCTAATGTTGTTGCTATTTTGGTTACAATTCCCTGTTCATGTATAACTACTGCTTATTACTTAGTATTTGTTGATGTATTATAATGTGTTTTTATAGACAGTTTTCACAACTTTCTCTCTTTTTTTTCAGTTTAAGCAGTTTACATTGGTTGCTGTTCTGCTGTGGATGATGCTCGGATTGATCTCAGTTTATGTCTCTCTCCTGCTCACCAAAGAAAGAGGAAGTGGGAGGTCTTATTGAAATTTTTTATGCCCATCTCTTCTCTGATTGGCTGTTTTTTCTGCCTCTGGTAACTGTTTCTTTGCTGCTGGAGGGGTCAGTAAAGAAGAATTATGCCAATATTCGCC
Source organism: Pelobates fuscus (assembly GCF_036172605.1). Lineage (NCBI taxonomy): Eukaryota > Metazoa > Chordata > Amphibia > Anura > Pelobatidae > Pelobates > Pelobates fuscus. The sequence goes on along the minus strand of NC_086321.1, from coordinate 179,123,345 downwards.
TCTGGTCTTTAATAAAATTTCGATTATTCAAACGCCAAGGCTAAAATAATCTCCAATTATATTATTTTATTAATGAGATTAAGTGGCCTGGATACCTATAGTGTCCCTATAAAGGAACATTCTAGGCACCAAAACTACTTAAGCTCAATTAAGTGGTTTTGGTATATAGATCATTCCTATGCTGTCTCACAGCTCAATTCACTTTGTTTATACAACCCTAGCCATACCTCTCTGTCAGGCAGTCCCCCAAACTCTGTAAAATAGTAAAAAAACAAACTTTATTAATACACACAATATATATATATATGAATTACACGGAATATTCAGCCCTATAACTTTTCAAAACACCATAAAACCTGTACGTGGGGGTACTGTTTTACTTGTCAGACTACGCTAAACACAAATATGAGTGTTTAAATACAGTAAAATGTGTCACGATGATGATATCATTAGTGAAAAGGCAGTTTATTTTTGAAAAATGAAAAAAAAAAAAATATGAATGCTAACTTTGGCTACTGTTTGTATGGTATGCCATGATAGGGGTATTTCTCATTCCTGGGCGTCCAAACGGTCTCAAAGGTAACATACCAATCTAGCAAATTTCAACGTGTAAAAAGGAAACGGGAAAGCTTTCCAAAACCCTATAAAACCTGTACATGAGGGGTACTGTTGTACGTATATGTGTATTTTATTTCCATAAAAGCCAACAGTATTATGACATTCACAGTTAAAATTCCACGCAGAACACGCAATAACATTCCCTAATTTTTCACAGTTTTTTTGTTTGTATTCCTACAAAATTATATTTCATATCTAAATATTTGATGTGAAATTAAAGCCCTGTTTCTCCTGAACAAAATGATATAAAGTGAGTGCACTTAATATGAAAGAGGTATATTACGGGTGAAAAGACATATAATTAAATTTTAGGGTTTGCTTTGATTTTGTTTTGATCAGAACATGTACAATTGCCTATGTCCTTGAAAGTGCACTATAGGCACCCAGACGACTTTAGCTCATTAAAGTGATCTGGGTACAGTGTGCGAGGTCCCTTAACCCTGAGCAGGTAATTATTACAGCTTTTAATAAAGTGCAATAATTATCTTTCACGGTTAACTCCAACTCTAGTGGCCGTCTACTTGAGCCACTAGAGGGACCTCTGGGATGTTTGGCGACATTTGATCGCCTAACTGACGCTGGACGTCCTCACACTATGCATGGGGATGTCCAGTGTCACCCAAAACCCCATAGGAAAGCACTGAATAATGCTTTTCTATTGGGAAATCCTAATGAGAGTGCGGCCAATGAGGAGATGCTAATTGGCCAGGGTGGCATTTGGCTCTGCCCCCCCGCCTCCTTGGCTGAGATCATCAGAATTGACAATCTCAGCGAATAAAGTCTATTTGGGCAGGGCCAGCACCAGCAGACCTGTGCGGCGCTAAAATAAAGGTAAGTATTCCTGACCCAATAGTGTTAAACACACTCTAGAGTTATTTTTTAAAAAAAGGTCTTGAGGTCAATTATAGATAGGAAACAAACTAGGCAACAGTTTTGCTATATTGTATAAAAAAGGGTGTTAATTCACATGATCAAAATATAATTTTGTCTTTTTATAAATCAATGGTAAGACCCCACCTTGAATATGCGGTGCATTTTATTTTTGCAAAATGCTGGTTTTGGTTAGAGTAACCCTTTCTGAGGTGGTCTGCCATCCAAAATATAAAATAAATAAATGCTTAAACATACCACTGTTTAATCGACAAGTAAGGGGGAGGGAGGGTAAAAGGAACAGACATAGAAGGACAGGGGCAGCTGGGGGGGGATTGCATGTATCCATTGGCTGTCTGACCATGCTTGCATACTGGCATCAGATGGCCAGTTTTGCACAGATTTGATATTAGCCAGCCTGGGACTTTGTTCTAGGCTAGCTAAAGATGCTGCCGGAGGTTGAATTACACCTCTGGCAGCTAAGGGTTTAATATCTGTACGTGCAACTTTTCAAAGTGAAGGGCTACACATACAGACTCCAGACACCAAGACCACTTCAAATCAATGAAGTGGTCATGCGGCTTGGAGTAACCCTTTCATACATAGGATGGAAAACATTAGCTATGAAGAAAGGCTAGAAAAACTGTATTTGATTTATTTAGAAAAAAAAAGCGTCAGAGTGTTGATAAGATAGCACTATGCCAATACATACAGAGTCAGTAGAAACTGCTAGGTGCTAACCTGTTCATTAGCAGGAATATACAGCAGACAGTTGTTTCTTACAGCAGAGGAAAGGGTTCTTTATAGTAAGAACCATAAAGATGTGGAATGCTCTACCCAAAGAGGTTGTCTTACCAAATGCTGTGTATTTTGAATAAGGCCTGGATGATTTTTTAGAAAAACAGAATATTCAATGAAATAATTAACATGTATGTGAACAGGTTGTTGATCCAAGGAGAAATCCGATTGACATTTGGAGTCAAGAAGAATGCTTCTCCCTTTTTGAGGCATAATTGGACATCTCTTCAAATTGGGTCTTTTGCCTTCTTTTGCAACCACAGCATAAAAATATGTGTTTTAGGGTTCGATTTGATGGACTTGAGACTTTTTTTCAACCTAGATTGCTATGTAAATATATATATAAGGAGTATAAATGTGTGCATCTGAAGTAAATGTGTGTTTGCTGTATATAAGAAGTATGCATGCCTGTATGAGTGCACATGAGCAGTATACATATTATATATGTAAATGAGAAATACAAACAACAGCAGTCTAGCAGCTTAAATATCCCTACAATGTGAGCGTGTATATAAAAGCAGTATGTATATGAGAAATATGTGTGTCCATGTGAGCAGTATGTTTGTAGGAGAGTTGTGTACATAAGTTATATGTATATGTGATGAGTATGTGTATATGTTCATGTACATATTGGCTGAGAAACAGTGAAGAAAAAAAAACATATCCGCATATCTGTGATATGTATACGAGCTATACTTGTATGCGAGACAAGTGTTTACATATGTGTCTGTGTACATATCAGTAGATGCCTGTGTGCATGAGTTGTATGTATATGAACAGTATATGTGTGCATATATAAACAGTATGTGTGCACATGGGCAGTACGCAAGAGTCTGTAAGAAGCATTGTGTTTTTATATAAACAATAGCAATATGATTATGAGCCATATGTGAGTGTATGTGTGTGCACATGCAGAGGTTGTAGCTGTATATGAGATGTGTGTGTATACATGAGCTGTTTAAGCAGATGTGAGGTATGTGTGTGTCTCAGTCTGTGTGTAAGGTGATAGCAGCCCTTTCTTCCCCCTGTCTCTCTCCTCTCTGTTGTCATTCAGACTGTGTCCTCATTATCTGCTGATCAATAAATTGAGTCTTCACAGAGATGTGAGGAGAAAAAGCAGCAAGAAATAAACAGGAAGAGAGAGGAGAGAGATGAGGGAATAGCAGCAAAATGGAGAATGAAAAAGGTACAAAAAATTAATACAGTGACCAAGTGAGATACAAAAAGGGGGGATTAGGATAGCACATTACAGAAGGGACATAGGGAGAGAGTGTGGGAGAGATCATTTATACAAGCAAATCAATTTGAAGCCAAATATTGCAGTAAAAAGAGAGAGACAGAAAATCAGAGATCCCAGACTGAGATGGAAGGGTGGAGAGGTGAGGATAACTAGTGAAGTGGGAAACACATCTATAAAAGTGAGAGTACACAGACTGAAAGGCTGTGTGTGAAACATAAGGAGAATTAGAGAGTTGGCAGAGGAAAGGTGAGGAACAATCTGCAGGTAGAAGAGAGTTACAGGTCAGAGACCTACAAGGGAGAGGGGGGGGGGGGGGGAATTAGAAATCTGATACGGAAGATGGACTAAAAATAAGGACTTTGAGTGAGAGATCAGGAAGAAGAGATCACAAGTGACAGACAAGCAGATGCAAAAAAGAGCTATATTCAGCATAGCCACGGAATATAGAACTAGATGAAAGAACATGGATTAGGGTATGAAAGAGAGTGCAGGTGTGAGACACCAAACAGTAAAAAAAAAAATCCTAAAAAAAGGAACTAAAGGTACAAAGTGGGAGGGACAGGGAGAGGATACAGACTAAAGTACTGAGATGAAGGGAAAGCCAGAGAAAATTAAAGAAAATTCTAATAAAACTATAGAAGGCTAGATCAAAAGAGACAGAGAGGAGTCCGTAGAGTGAGAAAATGAGATATGAGGGCAATAGGGAGAGAAGCAAAGGGATGAATAGAAAACACTGAAAGAGTGAGAGAGATTAGAGAGTGAGAAAAAAAATCAACAGAGGGAGAGAGACAGAGCAGTGTTGACAGACAGAAATTAATCAATAGGCAGACAGGAAGAGAGACAGGAGAGAAAAGAGGCAGTGAAAGAGAGACTGTTTATAAAAAGAGAGGGAAAAGGAGAGAGAGAGTGAGAGAGGCAGCGAGTGAGAGGAGAGAGATAGAGGAGGAGAGGGGGGAGGAAGGGGGGCATCCATTTTTGTGGCGGGGATTTGAGCTGCTTTTGTGTAACTCTCCCTGAGAGATCGCATGCTTGATGAAAGGCCCTTAGAAAATGCAAATTGCAGCACGCATGAAAAGCACAAAGAGGCATCTCGCTGTCCCTGCCATGGGTTTAATTCTTCACCAACCACGTAGCGCTGACGTCGGGAGCAGATAATCTCTTCTCTGCCCGGGAGTGTGAGTATAACACACAGACTTTCCTTCTCGGGGAACACTATTTTATCCATTTATTGTACGGGATTCATGGCTCTGATCCCGTTATAGGGTCCAGGGTGTGTGGACAGGACAGGGAGCAGGGAGGAAGTATATTTAGTTTTTTTTTTTTTTTTTTTGGAGGGGTGGGATTCTGCTTGCTTCTTTTAATGCTTTAAGAAGGGAAAGAAAAAAATGAAATATTGCTAAAAAACTTAGCAGGTGCAAAGGGGACTAGTGAGGAGGGGGAGAGAGAGGAAGGGTGGGGAGAGAGAGTGACAGAAAGAGAGAGAGAGTGAGAGGGAGAGAAAAAGAGAGCGAGAGAGAAGAGAAAGAGAGAGAGAGGAAGGGAGAAAAAAGGAGAGAGGAAAGCGGAGAGAGGGGGCGGAGAAAGGGAGTGAGGGAGAAGGAGAGAAACAGAATGAGGAACGGGAGACAGGGAGTGAAGAGAGGAAGAACGGAGAAAGATAGAGAGAGGGATGCAGAGAAACGCAGGATGGAAGCAGAAAGGGAGAAGACAGACAAGTGCCAACATGCAAAATTAGAGATCGTGTGGTTAGAAAGAGTATCTAAAACCAGGAAAAACATTACGGGAACAACAGGGCAACTTTTTTTGTCCTTTAAGTGTGTGTTTTTCTCTCTCTCACTGCTGAGCAGGGGAAAGAGGGGAAGGGGGGTAGGAAGAGGGGGAATGTGAGAATAAAAGCGGGAGGGATAGGGGAATGAGAGGGTCTTTGTACTGAGAAGCAGTGGGGGGGGGTAAGGAGAGAGAAGGAGGGGGAGCCACAGAATAAGGTGAAAGGGTTTTGGTGAAAGAAAGAGAGGACAGGGGTACAGGAGAACTGGGGGAGGGATGTAGTTTTAACTCTTGTGATGTAATTTTGTGGATAATATTTAATGTGATACTTTTAAAACCCTTCATTGCTGGGAGAAATTACTTTGAAATGAATGCAATGTTTTGTGGACCCAGGACATACTGGAAACAGAGAGAAATCTCAATGTATCTTTCCTGGTAAAATATTTTATAAATAAATAATTGTGCATCTTTCAGCGCTTAAGGGGTTAAATGGGGTGCAGTAAAGGGTGAGTTGTAACCCACGCCCCCCATATACATGCCCGCCTGTCTGTCTGGGGCCTGGGCAGGGAGGGGGTAGAATGAGGCCTTGTGATTTTCTGTCTCTCGCTCTCTCTGTCTCTATTACATGGCTGAGTGAGTCTGAGTAATGAATGTGTGATGAAATTACATGGGCACACACATACACACACACACAGATGCATACAGAGCAAAACAGGGATACATTGAAATACATTTAAACATACGATTACATAAAAAAAAACTGTTACATATATGCATGTTTACATATGCAAATAAAGATGAATAGCTAGACAGACTTTTACAAGCATACATACATGCGTATATACATATAGATAGTTATATACACTTGCACACAGTGATAGTGCATGGACACATACATACCTGATTGGAATATGTGCACGTACATACATATATACATAGGAAACAGATTAATACACATAATGTTTACATAGAAACATTTATATGCACACACAGGTTTAGGTTTGACAGACATTGAGATAGAGAGACATATTTGTAACAAACGTTAATAAATTGACACACATTATCATAAAAGACCATACAGCAATACTTACATATATGAAAGAATAATTATAAAGGATTGTTACAATATAACTTCCGAAGTTCCTAAAAATAATATTAGAGTTCCTGGGGTCCTGTTCACTTACTTATACTGGGCTTCAACAAGTTTACAGCAGCACACACGGTGGTAGAAACAGACATATTATAGTATACACACACCTGACTATAACCACATTAAATTATGTACATATTAATTAAATTGTTTACATAAATAAACCTACAGCCATAAATCCACATAATATTAAAAACACAGCAAATGAAAGCAAATGCACCAAATCTAATATGCACATGGGTAACGCAGAGGTTACATATAGATTCTTAAGCATCCACTTACACACAGGCATAGACTGATGCAACTACAGTACACAGAGACATCAATGTCATCATACACATTAAGTATAAATACATACGGATAGGACATTCATATTACACATGCACAGTGCGTCACACACACAGGATTATATATGCAGACACACGGTTATATATACTCAGACACTGAGGGTATTATAAGCAGACACACAGGATTACATGCATGGATACACACATAGGGTCACCAGCAGGGGACTGAGGTGGTACAGTCACAATGGGTTCAGTCATTGTAGAGATCCTGCATATCAAATTAAGAGTTCACTAAATCATGGGGGGGGGTTGGGTTGGAGAGAGAATTAACACTGTCATTATGTATACTGCAGGCTCTCCAAAGCCTGTTCAAAACCACAAACAGAAATCATACCTATGGATACACAGTTATACATTAACGAAGCACAAGTGGGGAAAAAAAGAGACATGTAGCATTTTGAACTGTGTGAGCACCACAAGCTTATCTATAAATGCCAGCATTTATCTTTTATACCCAACCATAAAATTACTGCAGAAGCATTTCCAACATGATAGCTGTAACATTTACCATTCCATTCTGTCCTATTTTAATGCATCTTTTTTTACTTTATAATAAGGATTAATTTACTTGGATTCACTCATGACCGTTTATACAAAGGACTATGCACAGGGACATACATAGACACACTGGTTCACATGGGGACAAATGCAAATAAATAAATAAATAGCGTGTATGGAGTAGCTTTCTCATAGATCCTGGTGTGAATGCCTGGGTGCTAAACAGATGCTTCAAATAAAAGTATTAAAAAAAATTAAAAAAGAAAAAAGAAAGAAAATAATAATCTGATCACTCACAGCACAAAAGTTATATGTGGGAAAAAAATATCTTTATTTAAGAGATTAGTGTTTCAGCTTTTATGAACAAGACCTTATTTATGAACCAAAATAAGACTTTATATAAATTCCATGACACCAATATCACGGGTCAGGCATTTTTACACCGGCACCTGTGAGTTCACTATCACATTTAATAATACTCATACTTATATATATATATATATATATATATATATATATATATATGTACACACTCACACACATTTAAATGTACCTTTCCTTTGTTATTATTATTTCATGCCAAATGCTCACTGACTGAAAAATGATAATTTAGCAGTATCAGACAGGCAAGAAATGCTACCAGCTTTGTAAGCATGTATCTTTGGCTTCTCAAAAAAGTAGTTCTACTTATGAATACTGTTGTTTGCTGATTGTTTGTTGCTCATTGTTACAGTCACAACTAATTATATCCATAGACAAACACAGATTAACAAAATAACAAAGGACACTCCTGGGGGTCACATGTAAGGACACATAATCAGATGCACATATATATACATTGTCAAAGAAAGTTAAAATAACTTTAAAAATAGAAGTCTCTCTTTGTAACGGTCATGGAGTTAGACATACTTTAAAGGGACTCTATAGTCACTAGAACCAGAGAAAAGGCAGTGTTTACATTGCTGCCTAGCAACACCTCTAACGGCAATCACTCAGACGGCCACTAGAAGTGCTTCTTAGTCCACTGATTGGTGCAGCGTCACTTTTGCAGCGCATGCGCAATTGCCTCCAAATGCTTTTTTTTATGGTAAATAGAGGCGGGGGCAAGCTGTGTGGGAGAAGAGGTGAATAAAATCTCCTTTCCAATGCAAATGCAAGGGAAAATAGTTAGTTTGACACTATAGTGTCTGGAATCCATGTTTGTGTTCCTGACACTACAGTGTTCCTTTAAAGACGAACCATTACATTTTAAAAGTAAGTTTATCTATTCTTTATATTTACCAAATATGTGTCTGTTAGGTCTGAAAAATAAAATTAAAAGTAGAATTCCACACCTGCACTGAAATTATGTGTCTACTCCTCCATTGCATTGTGTGCTCCCATACTAAGTTGGGAGGGCAAAATATTTGATGCACTTCTACCCAGACTGTTAGTGAGAAGATAGTAGAGGTTTGAGGATAGAAATTAGCTTCCATGTTCGCATGATGTCTAATTACTCGTACTTTTGAGTTATGTGAGTATGCCTTTTGCTGAAAGTGAGCAATTAGGGCTAATACAGGGCTAATACATGGCATTGCAGCATTACCTTATAATGATTTACACATCCTAGAAGGCTTTAATCTTCCATTGGTAAAGATGAATTTTATATTCCCCTAATCTCAAGAGATCCATTCCAAATTCAAATTCCAGAATTGTGCAACTGGTAAATCTTTTGATTGATAGCATTTTTGCATGCATACCTTTTATAACTCTTCCACAGGTATTATAGCTTCTCTGTATTTCACAAGACATTGCTACTTCACTGCACATGGCAATTCATGCAGGTATTTGTCACTGCGACAGTGGATTTCAGATGCATCTTCCTGCAACAAAATATCAATGACATTGACGATCACTGCAGTTGTGCTCAATATGTAAATTAAAATTAATGAAAGTCTGTTTTGGGAGATGGCGAAAAAAATATATAAACAAAACGGTTTAGAAGGAATCTAGACACAAACCAGTGTTCAAATGCATAGCTTATTTTTTTTTGCTCTAGTGCCTATGATACATTAGTGCATGGCACATAGTAAATGACTGACAATAACTCTGTACAGAGATTTCAAATCAGGAAAATGGTCTCGAGGACCTTAAATATCCCTGAAGACATTCCCTCAATATTTTCTTAGATATACAATTAGGAAGATTCAGAAATAAACCTACAGAATAATGTAGATTTATTTCTGCAAAATAATGATATGAGGAGGTATTCATTCATACAGATATAAATACCTTCAAACAGTAAAATTCAGATATGCGGAGATATACACAAAGTGAGGTAAAGACAAGTATGTACACAGATATAGATTCAGTAGTAGTATAGAAAGATATACAGATGAAGGTTCTTAAGCTTATTTGAGAAGTGCTTTCTTCATTATTGTTTTGATACCCTGAGGAAAGTCCCGAGTGGGGACTGAAACGTTGGTCTCATTTTTAACTCTGTTTAAATAAATTTTGGATTTTTATAAGACCGGTGAGCGGCTATCCTTTACTGATATATATATATACATATATATATATATAATCATGATGACATACACAAGTATGTACACATAAAGATGACTTGTGTGGATATATGTACAGAATATTAAAACTTGGGCAAACATACATACAAGATACAGACATACAAATATATCAGTATGCATAAAAGTGGTGGTTTGCATACAGGAATGTACAGCCAATGCGGAGAAACACTGAAATAGACAGATATCTAGACAAATACACATAAGGTGCATACAGCAATACACATGAAAGTTTATTCACTAAACTGTGACTTTTGATTATAATCAAATTAATTAATTTGGGGTGAACGTAGCTAATCTGTCACTTCTCTCATCTGATGATCTGAAAAATCCAAATCAGCTGCTTTTACTTACATTTAGCAATTTTGTCCTCAGATCAATACTATTAGCCGTTTGGTGAATATACAACAGACATGTTTACATATACATGTGTCATGTGCAGTATTATTCAGACTAGATGTACACAATAATGTATAAAGACATGTGCATATATGTTTATACACAATATATATATATATATATATATATATATATATATATATATATATATATATATATATATATATATACTTATTTTTTTATTCTATTCGTTTTTTTTTGGTTTTTTTTTAAATAATATGCTCCAGTCATCAGACTAAAAAAAAGGCTGATTTATTTGTGTAGGGTTTTTTCAAGTCCTTCAGTTTAATTGTGTTTGAAATGAGGTGATCTACATTACAGATATACAGGGTAACAAGTTAGAACACATACTCTTCTACTACCATAGGGATTATTTGAGGATTTAATGTGGGAGGAGGCATACACTGATATAAAGGTGCATATTGTGTTAAGCATATAGATATGTACATATTCAAATGGTTTATAACACCTATATACATGATAAAATTGAACACAAGAATGCATATGAACACTCAAGAAGCAAGGATTTGTTAATAAAGATACAGCAAAGAGATAACTGATAAGACAAGCAGACTGAGTTTATTATTCTGTATACAGCAATTTATGTTATCACCTGCTTATCTCCTGGTTATCTCCACACTAAGTTCAGCCTGAAGCAGCCATAGGCAGCACTACACAAACATGGCCTAATCAGCTTTTTATTAGGCACACAGGGAAGCACTATCTCCTGCACCATAATACACATTCATAAGAGCTGCCAGAGTAATTCTAGGTTGTTAGTCTGTAGTTTTAAATTCTATAAAAAGGGATCAGTTACATTGACACTTACTGTACCAACCTAGAATAGCCATTGCTTGCAGTTTTAAAATAATTGAAAGGGAGAAAATGCATTAATTTGTATGCTGCTGCTGCTCCCCCCTCTGGGCTAGAAGGGAAATTATACTTTAAAGAAATATTTTGGCTTGTTTTAGTCACATATACACATTTACTTAAATAATAATAGGTGTGTGTAGCACTTTACAGTTTAAGTTCTGGAGTTGTACAACGTGTGTATATTTTATTTATATAGCAAAGATGTGCTTTAGTACTTTAAACGTTATACCACAAAGTGAGGATATACATAGTTATAGAGTATATGGGTTTCTATCAACAGGTATCCTTAGCACTTTATGTACACTGTAGTAGAGTAAATATGCAATAAGTGCTGTAGTTATGCAGAGTGTGTATATTTTATTTATACAGCACAGGTAGATGTACTTAGCATTTTGTAGGTTATATAATTGTAGTGGGGAGGCGCATTAAATGAATATTTCAAGCATACCCACTAAAGCGCAATGACGCCATTCCTGGTTAAGTAGTCAAAGTGTGTGTGAATGGCTTGACAACTCACCTGGAAAGAGGATACTATTAGTCCAATGAGCCAAGCCATGCAGTGCAGGGCCAGATCACAGGCAGAGAGTGTCAGCTGAGCAATCTCTGCCAATGAGTTAAAGGGAAACTATAGTGTCAGGAATACAAAGTTATTTTCCTGGAACTTTAGCTCCCTATAGTGAGTGCCTCACTCCATCGTGGCCCCTGCGTTTTTAACCCCTTCTGTCACCTACCTGGTTCCAGCACCGATGTACCTCAGCACTGGATCAGACACTGCCCCACTCCTCCCCATCAACGTCAGCCGGCAGGGGAAACCTAATATACATGGGCTGCAATTGCCACGCTCGCATTAGGACTTTCCCTTACAAAAGCATTATACAAAGCTTTCCTATAGGGTTTTGGGTGACGCTGGATGTCCTCATGGCAATATAACTGCTACAGTGCACTGTGTGTTTCTTTTAGGGCTATTGCACAGTGTGTTTCTTTAAGTGCTATACAGATAAAGTGAAACTTCCATTTAGCTTATTTTAGGACATGCCAATGTGAAGAGTTATCAGTACTTATAAATCCCCTCAGTAACAACTCGCAGAGATTTAGGAAAGTTTCCTGAGTCATTCACTTTGAACTTTAGAAGAAACTACTGATTCTCATAGAGAAGCATCATTGGCAGATTGTGGTGATTGCTGCTGTGTGTACCAATGCTTCTCTGTGCATCTGACTGGACAGAAGTGATAAGTAATGATAACTGCACAGGAGAAATATTGAAGCTGCAGTGCAGAGACACTCCCAGCCTTGAAATACAGCAGAACTGACAAGATTTTTAATCCTTTCAAAATTGAAATGGTTGGCTCAGTAAATTTAACACAAAAAGGAATCTTCCAATTATAAAAAAGATGAATAATTTTTTTTTTTTTTAATTGGAATGTTCCTTTAAAACAAGAGCTTCAAACTCAATTTACCTAAAGACCACTGGCCAAGGTGTCTTTTCACCACGAGGCCGCTGATACCTACTCTCAGACGCCCCACAGAAATCCACACCCACAGACACACACACAGAACCACAGTGATAGACATAATTACTCAAGTACAAATCCAAATATAGACACTGAGGCACACACTCACGCACTAGATAAATACACAAACACACACATATATATGCAGGGCCAGTCTGGGAAAATATTCAACCTGGCTATTTAAATTCAGAGTGGCCTAGTGGGAGGGGCTGGGGCATGAGAGGGGGCGTGTCAAGAAGGATGTTCATTCAATGCTTTTCTAGGGCACCTCATGTGCAGAGACCTGCAAAAGAGTTCACACATGGTAAAAAAAACTCTTTGTTTGTTCTGCACAGCACAAGCAAATTTAATGACATACTTGTGCTGCCTTTGTTGGTGTATTGCCTCTGTTGTCTCCATGAGTGGGATACCAGAAGACAAAAGAGCAAAGAAAAGGTACTGTGAATGCATTTGTAAGTTGGTCTTGAGATTATATGTGTGTAAAAGGGGTTGTTTGTAGTGTTGCGTGTAAATATGTTTGTTTCAGTTCTATTGTTTTGTATATATGGCTGGGGTCTGTAGTATATATGTTTGTTGGGCTGCAGTTCGTGTGAATAGGGCTGAAGTGTGCATGTGTGTATAGAGGATGTAGCAAAGCGTGTGGTGAATGTAATGTGTGTGTGTGGTGCAGGGATGTTGCTGGGTAGCATCAAGACCAGAGTCTTCCGTCAAAGGGTAAAGTTGATGGCCACTCCCACACATGCAGACTCTAGCCCCTCCCAAATCCCATCCTCTAACTCACACTATGTCCTCCCCAAAATCCCAACATGTTCTATGAATCACATATAATCAATGTATTCAGACTATATTAAGCTATATTTAAAGACCCCACACCTGCTGTATTAACCATGCAACTGCAGCATGAAAGGAGTATTCCAAACATCATAACTCTCTACAGCTAGCTGAAATGGTTATAATGGCCCAAATTCTTGGTAATGTGGCAAACCGTTTTGCAACATTTGCCCTCTTACCTGGGTCCCCTATGGTTGGTGACGTGCCTCCGGCTTCTACAGTTCTGCAGAAGCTGGATGCCAGTCTCGCTTGCTATTTACCAGCGCATTAGAGGACCACTCTTGGGCAATAAATGCAACTCTGTGCATAGAAATGTGTACAGAATGGACACTACCCAGCTCAGAACTCTTATTCCGGGCTCGTTAATGAAGCCCGAATGATTCTGCCAGAAATGGAGTTACCCCTCCAGCAGCAAAGGGGTTAAACTCTGTATGTGCAATGTATGCTGCACATCCAGACTCTGGGCATCATGACCACTTTAAATCACGGAACTGTTCGCAGTGTTTGAGGTAACCCTTCAAATCTAAACCCCACTGCATTTAAACCTACATCAGTTTTCACAGGCATTGCTGTGAAGTTTAGTGCTCTGGAGCTCTGTGATACACTGATACACACTGCCGCGGAGCTCTGTGATTCACTTATGAAATATAATGTAATTTTTTCCAATTTTTATATGGACATTCTTGTGCAAATTATCACTCCCCAGTTTATATATTTACATTCTCCCTGTCAGTTAACCCTCTCCTATTTATATATCCACATTTCTCAGTTAACCCTCTCCATTTCCAATTTATATATTCACATCTATTAAATTACCTTCTCACACCCTAATTTATATATCTACATCCCCCTGCTAATTGAGTCTCTCCCCCTGTAATTTATATATTTACATTCCCCAGTTAACTATTTCCTTCTCTACAATTTACATATCAAATTACTTTGCTCACTGACACACACTTATTAATTCACACACCTCACTCACTTCATGTATTTCACTGTTAAACACCTCACATTCAAACATCTGCAGACAGATATTTACTAATCTCTGCCACTGGGCTTCTGCAGGAAGTTAGTGACAGCCTGGACAGAGGGGGGGCTCACTGCAAAGTTTTAGATTAGCAGCCATTAGCTCCCTCCCCATGAATTCCCTTCCCTCTCGTAGTGTTGCACAGATATACTGATCCTCTACTTCAACTTACAAGGAGACTCCTGATTCATGAGACCAATTAGCAGGCTGAACCAACAACAGCAGCAGCCTTCACACACAGGCCTGGAGAGCAGCCTGCATTCTGGTTGGGGGAAGGTGTGGAGCCTCCTATGCATCCTGCTGAAACTGGACACTCAGGGCTAATAATGTAAGTCTGCCTAGTAAAGCCCCCGGGGGCTTTACAGGAGCCCACTCACGACTGGGTCTGTTCCCCCTACCCACAGCAACACACTAGTGTAGAGAATAGGGGATGTAGTGTGTGTGTGTAAGGGAGATGTAGTGTGTGTGTGTGTAAGGGAGATGTAGTGTGTGTGTGTGTGTAAGGGAGATGTAGTGTGTGTGTGTAAGGGAGATGTAGTGTGTGTGTGTGTAAGGGAGATGTAGTGTGTGTGTGTAAGGGAGATGTAGGGTGTGTGTGTAAGGGTGAAGTGTTTGAGGGGAGGGGGTGTAATGTAAGAGTGTAGGACTGCATTAAGAACCTGTTGGGGCTGAGGAGTATGATTCTTAAAGGAACACTATAGGCACCCAGACCACTTCAGCTGATTGAAGTGGTCTGGGTGCAGTGTCCCAGGTCCCTTAACCCTGCAGTGGTAATTATTTTAACACGGTGCATTGCCATGGTAACCATCAGTAACACTCCAATTTATTTTCCAGTTCAGGACAAGATTTTATTCCCCCATGTTTCCTTGTGTATTTACCTTTAATCTTGCTTTTTTACAGCAGGTTTATCCGGTTTGTAATGTACACTAGCTTGCAGCCTACTCAATGACTATACCATGGTACTGTTCCTGCTGCCCCTTCTATATATAGTGGAAATAGTAGCTGTAGTGGTGTGACAGGGCCTTTTGTGGAAGGACAGTGGCAGTAGTGGGAGAGATAGGGGGGGTGGTCGGGGCTGTAGTGGGAAGACAAAGGCTATTGTGGGGGAAAGGGTTTGTAGTGGGGGAAATAGTTGCTGTAGTGGGAGGACTGGGGCTGTAGTTGGGTACAGCGGCTGTAGTGTGGTGGGTTATAGTGGGAGGACAGTGTCTGTGGGGGGGGGGGGGGATAGAGGAAGGACAGTGGCTGTAGTGGATTTTGTGGGTAAGACAAGAGCTGCTTAAAAAAAGCAATTTTGATTAAACACAAACTAAAGTGTATTGTCCCCTCTCTGAGGCTTACCTTGAGCTAGGGGCGGAGGGACCTGGTTCCAGGTGGTCAGCTGGGAAATGTTGTGGTCTGAATCCTGATGCATAAAGACAGGTCCTTCTGTGGCAACCCATGACAACACTCTGATATACTATAACATATTAGTATGCATGTGTATATTTATAGATGCATAATATTCTCAAAATTTTAAATTCAAGTATAAATTGTTGATTTTTTTAAAATCGAACTTTGACCTCACTTACCTACATACACACTTTCTTTGACACTTACACTGCAACAATCACTGACCTAGATAGACACTGTGCATTCTGACACATTCACACATACCGTCAAACACACATTCTCTGAACCATACTCACACACACACTCATGGAAAAATATACATGTGACCATGGGCATCCGCATGAATTTTTCCAAGGGGGGGCATAGTTGGCCCCTTTTTGAAAGTGTCATGAAGAGGAGGGCATAGTCATTATCACATAAAGCCAAGATGACCAGATTTTGAAAATAACCAGGACACCCTGTTCCTTTAAGCAAATTACATTCTGGTTACCATAACAACTTAATCTAAATGAAAATGCTATGATGCCAGGAAGCCCCTGGGCGCTCTCTTTCCTTTAAGGGGTTAATCCTCTTTTACATGGTTTAAACCCAAAGGCTTCCTCCTGCTCCAGATCTCCAGGTTGCTCAGTGGTATTCGGGTTCTGAAACGGAGTGTCAGGAAGTGCAGATTGACGTCAGGCATGGGTGCCGCTGATTGGCTAGAGTGGTCAGCTGAAGCTCTAAGCCAATCGCTAGTTCCCGTTTGATAATAATTTTTTTATTTTTTTTTTGAATGGGGATCTAGTGAATGGCTAAGAGAGCCGGCTGACCAATCTGCAGCACCCCTACCGGCGGCACTCTGTGCTACCTAACACTCAGTAAATAAAAGTGAACACATTAACACAGATTTTTTTTTTTACCTGGGGAGATGAGAAGGTCCAAAGTTTTCCTGCCGACCCAGGGACCAAAGCCTTGTGGTGTGGTGTCCAGAATGAAGTGGAGGGATCACTTCACTTGTCCTTCCTGCTCCAATCTTCTTTTCATCTCCTTCATTTGACACGGTCTTCTTTTTATTCTGACACTGTCTTCTCTTCTCCTTTGCTCCTTCTGCTCCTTTACCTTTCAGCTTATTTTGCACCCTTCTGATCCCTTTCTGCTACTTTTGCTCCCTTCTGCCCATTCCAGCTCCTTGCTGACCCTTCCTGCTACTTGCAGACCCTTCCTGCTCATTCTCCTACTTTACCTTTGTGCTCCTTCTGTCCCTTTCTGCCCCTTCGCCTACTTTACCTTTGTTCAAATTCAGATTCTTTCTGCTCCTTTACCTTTGTACTCCTTCTGTCCCTTCTGGCTCAGTGTTGACCATTTCTGCCCCTTTCTGCTCATTCTCCTACTTTACCTTTGTGCAACTTCTGATACTTTCTGCTCTTTTACCTTTGTGCTCCTTCTGTCACTTCCTGCTCCTTGCTGATCCTTTCTGCTCCTTCTTCTACTTTACCTTTGTGCAACTTCTGATGCTTTCTGCTCTTTTACCTTTGTACTCCTTCTGTTCCTTCATGCTCCTTGCTAACCCTTTCTGCGCCTTTTCCTACTTTACCTTTGTTTTCCTTCTGTCCCTTTCTGCATATTCTCCTTCTTTACCTTTGTGCAAATTCTGATTCTTTCTGCTCCTTTACCTTTGTGCTCCTTCTGTCTCTTTGTGCTCCTTCTGTCTCTTTGTGCTCCTTGCTGCCCCTTCTCCTACTTTACCATTGTGCTCCTTCTGAATATTTCTGCTCCTTTACCTTTTTGTTCCTTGCTGCCCCTTCCTGCTCCTTGCAGACCATTCTTGTTCATTTATGCTCCTTTCAGCTCCTTCTCCTACTTTACCTCTGTGCTTCTTCTACCCCTTTCAGTTCCTTGCTTCCCCTTTCTGTTCCTTGCTTCCCTTTCCAACTCCTTGCTGACACTTTCTGTCCCTTTGTGCTCCTTCTCCTACTTTACATTTGTGCTCCTCGCAGACCCTTTCTGCTCCTTAATGGAACACTATAGTCACCAGTACAACAACAGCTTAATGTAGTTGTTCTGGTGAGTATAATCATATGTAGGAAGTTTCATGCAAACTCTGCCTTTTCAGAGGAAAAGCGGTGTTTACATTGCCCTTTGGGACACCTCCAAGTTTGGCTCAGTGCTGCACAGCAGGCAACAGTGCCATTCAGCGTCTCCATGCTCTGTATGGGGACGCTGAATTTTCCTCATAGAGATGCATTGATTCAATGCATCTCTAGGAGGAGGTGGTGTTTGGCCCTGCCCTGTGGCCGATTTTGGAAAGCATTGGATTGGCTAAAATTCTGAAATTCTGATTATGCCACCAAGGGGGCGGGGCCAGCGCCGGCAAACCAGCGCGGCGCTGTAAATAAGGTGAGTTTTATTAACTTTTAAAAGGGCTTTAACCCCTTAAGGACCAAACTTCTGGAATAAAAGGGAATCATGACATGTCACACATGTCATGTGTCCTTAAGGGGTTAAGTGGGTTTAACACTATAGGGTCAGGAATACGTTTTGTGGGAGTTGCAGGCTGCACTCTGTGCTGCTCCCCTGCGGATTCAGTCAGGAGAGAGAAGGAGGCATGAGATGTAGCTTCCTATCCTATCCCTTCAACTTTCTGCTCCTTCTCCTACTTACGTTCCTACTCCTTCCTGACCCTTCCTGTAAGTTGCCCCCCATGCCTCACTTACCTGATCTGTAGGCTACCCCCGCCATGCTTCACTTACCTGATCTGTAGGCTGTCTCTGCAGGCTGGGAGTTTCTGGCTGCACTCTGTGCTGTTCCCTTGCGGATTCAGTCAGGCGAGAGAAGCAGGCATAAGACGTAGCTTCCGGTCACTGCCTTTCCATACATACCTACTGGCCGACGCCAGTTCTCCTCCCAACAGCAGCCCTACCACATGCACATAGTACAGCTAAATCATTGGGCAGTATAAATTCCTGGTACATTTTAAAGAGCAGTTATGAGGAGGTGCAGATAATTAAGTAGTTATATACAGTGTGTGAATGTTATATATATACAGGACTAACATGTGTACTTTAATCACTCTACAGGTGTGTGCAAATATTATTAATACAAAGCAAACAGCTGTACTTATAATAGCAGTTTTACAGACGTGCATAAAAAAAAAACAATGAACATTTTAGTAATAACAACCTCTATAGACTTTCCAATGCCATGAGTTTGGATCAGTAAAGGTGCATTGTAGGATTTATTCAGGCAGTCCTTTATATACACACTGATAACGTCTACATTATGGGCCTTTTTTTAAGAAGTTGTCTCAGGTATGCTGTGACTTTATAGTGTATTGTCTGAGCACCATCTTTGTCCATGTTCGACTTAATAAACACTGGGATATAGGCTAAATAATTAGACATTGACGTTAGCTTTTTTTTTATTTCATAATATAAAATGGATTAACGGTATTATATATACATATTATGATAAAATTTAGTTTCTAATCTTTTTTAACTCACTGCTTGTTTTTTTTTTTTTTTATCTATGGACTGCTTGTTTCTCGCCTACAAGCTGTTGTACTTTTTTTTTTTTTTTACCGGTGGAATGCTACATAACATTTTATAGATTTTTTGCATTCATATTCAGAAGAATCTCAATTCAGATGAAAATCGGCTTATATGGATTCATTCCCAATCTCCGAATAGAACAATAGAAGAATGAACTAATGGGCGGACTAATCATTAATTGATTTCTTCCATGCATAAACCCACCTGTTGGGACCTGGCTGTAAGACCTGTGGTTTTGCTTTCTATTTGTGCTCATGTTGCTGTTCCTTAACTGTTCCTAACATTCTGTTGGAAGTAGGATGGTCAGATGGCCTACTATATATATATATATATATATATATATATATATATATATATAGTAGGCCATCTGACCATCCTACTTCCAACAGAATGTTAGGAAGTAGGATGGTCAGATGGCCTACTATATATATATATATATATATATATATATATATATATATATATATATATATAGTAGGCCATCTGACCATCCTACTTCCAACAGAATGTTAGGAAGTAGGATGGTCAGATGTCCTACTATATATATATATATATATATATATATATATATATATATATATATATATAGTAGGCCATCTGACCATCCTACTTCCAACAGAATGTTAGGAAGTAGGATGGTCAGATGTCCTACTATATATATATATATATATATATATATATATATATATATATATATATATATATATATATATATATATATATATATATATATATAGTAGGACATCTGACCATCCTACTTCCAACAGAATGTTAGGAACAGTTAAGGAACAGCAACATGAGCACAAATAGAAAGCAAAACCACAGGTCTTACAGCCAGGTCCCAACAGGTGGGTTTATGCATGGAAGAAATCAATTAAAGGACCACTCTAGGCACCCAGACCACTTCAGCTTAATGAAGTGGTCTGGGTGCCAGGTCCTTCTAGGGTTAACCCATTTTTTCATAAACATAGCAGTTTCAGAGAAACTGCTATGTTTGTGAATGGGTTAAGCCTTCCCCTATTTCCTCTAGTGGCGGTCTCACTGACAGCCGCTAGAGGCGCTTGCGTGCTTCTCACTGTGAAAATCACAGTGAGAGCACGCAAGCGTCCATAGGAAAGCATTATGAATGCTTTCCTATGTGACCGGCTGAATGCGCGCGCAGCTCTTGCCGCGCGTGCGCATTCAGCCGACAGGGAGGAGAAGAGGAGGATCGGAGGAGGAGAGCTCTCCGCCCACCGCTGGAAAAAGGTAAGTTTTAAACACTTTCCCCTTTCCAGAGCCGGGCGGGAGGGGGTCCCTGAGGGTGGGGGCACCCTCAGGGCACTCTAGTGCCAGGAAAACGAGTATGTTTTCCTGGCACTAGAGTGGTCCTTTAATGATTAGTCCGCCCATTAGTTCATTCTTCTATTGTGCTATTCGGAGATTGGGAATGAATCCATATAAGCCGATTTTCATCTGAATTGAGATTCTTCTGAATATGAATGCTAAAAATCTATAAAATGTTATGTAGCATTCCACCGGTAAAAAAAAAAAAAAAAAAAGTACAACAGCTTGTAGGCGAGAAACAAGCAGTGAGTTAAAAAAGATTAGAAACTACATTTTATCATAATATATATATATATATATATAGAGTATATATCCTAGAGATAATTCTAGATGCAGTATTCTGGACTGCTATAGCTAGGATAACGAATAATCTATCGTTTTCATATAGAATACATTGCTGTAGTCCATGAATTGTACCAATGCAGTGATTACTGTTTTTTACGTGCCAGTTTTGTCTTGGTATTTTATGCTGTGAATTATCCATTGTGTTTTAGTGTGGTATTTGTGGTTGTATGATCTGGAGTTTTAGGGAAAGATGGATTCTCCATAACACCCATTTCTTACATAAGGGAAAGAGGAGATAGGAGATGTAGAGGGAACATCTAACGCATTGGTTGATTGTCGGCTGCTTGTTGAGAGATGGGGATTTATAGGCACAATGGATATGGAGCAGATTAATGTTTATCCATTCCTAGATATCTTGAAGCATGAAATGATCGTCTTGGCTTATTGCTCCTACTGTTTTCACAGTTCCAGTTATACCTGCATGGATTCTTCTACAGTGGATACTGTTTTCTACTAGTTTGATTGACATGGTTATCAAGAGTTGAAAGTCTTTTTTGCACTCTGCATGTTGTTACATTAGTGATTCTACCTTCACTGCAGCCATTGAGTCCAGGATGTAATTTCTTTTTTGAATTAATTACGTATCATTTTACAGTCAAGAATGTCAAGTCCAGCAGATTGGTCTAGATAGAAGAGTCAAAGCTGCAGGATAATTTGAATTGTCTGAGGGTTTGTGGTTTGTCTTCTAAAGACTTAGAGAGTTTGAGGAGAATGGACAATATTTTTTTCCTGTAATGGGATCTTGTATTTTCTTGTGCATGATGTAGTCAGTGGGTTGTCATGCAGCTAGATTAATGGAGTTTATTCAGATGACTTCTTTTAGCTTGTCATATGATGTCTCAATACTTCCCAACTACAGGTGTTCTATATACCCTATAATTTGTTGGACTAATCTTTCTCTAGACATGTACAAAATATGCAGAAATTCTGATGGTCTTTTTGGAACAGAGGATACATGGCCTCCATTTAGGGCACTCACATCTGCCATCCACACTGGTGCATGAGCTTACACATAGCTGTCATTCCTTGATTATCCCAAAGCAAGGTAAAGTTTAGTAGAGAACACACCATAACAATGTACATTTGGGGGCATAAAAGAAAAGCAAAATAAATATAACTAATATAAAGAGATATTTAGTGCCAGGGAACTGGGCACCACAGTCTTACTGTACATATATGGCTGGTTGAACACTCTTTGGCACAATTAGCACCAGTCTTTTATATGAGGAATTGTTGATAATTGTAACTGGAAAGGAGATCTGAGGATCATTGATACATTTGTTACCCTGTATTCCTAAAGCTACAATGCCCTATTTGCAGGTAAAAACTTGAAATAAGGTTTTACTTGCCTTTACTCAAGCATAGTGGCTCTATTGTCAGCTGCCCTGCCTCCCACAACGTCAATTGGCTCTTTTTCCTGAGTCGTATCCAATGATCCACATAGAGGAGCAAGTACCACACCCACATCCAAATGCTTCTCATAGGAAAGCATTGAATTTAGTGCTTTCCTATGAGCTTCCACGTAAATGTGACCAAGTTTTACTCAGTCAGTGTAGTGGAAACACCTCTGGTGGTTCTCTAGAATATGGCCACTAGAAGTGATTTAACCCTTTCTAAAACATTTCAAGATTTTACATTGCAGGGTTAAAACTAAAGGATCACTTCACCAAGACCACTTAATTGAGATGAGGTGCTCTGATAGACAATAGTGGTTCTTTAACCGTAAGCCTTCATCTCCCAGCAGTCGTGATGGGAAAAAAAAATGGAAATCATAAGTTATTTTTAAATGGACACTATAGTCACACAGAACACTTCATGTCTGGGCACTACGGACCTGTAAAGCACTTTAGCTTTGCAAAAACTGCAGATTTCAATAGAAATTGACACTTTTATAAATGAACCTGGCTACCCCTCCTTGGCTTTTAAGGAGACAAGAGGTCATGTTACTTCCTGGTCTGGTTAGTTCAGTAGAGCTAAACGCAAGAGGCAGCAATGGCCCAGAGCACCAGGGAGTCTGTGATTAGACAGCCACAGAAAGTCTGGGTGGGGTTAAAAGGAGAGGGTTTGCAAAGGCTGCAAACAAGAGATTTGCAGGTTTTACAAATTTTTTTATATATATATTCCTAATGATAAAATGCATAATTAAATGCAGGCAAGTTTTCATTTGAGGTATACAAAGTTGTATTCCTGGCACTAAAGCTCCCTCTGCCACCCCCCTCTCTAACGCTCCCCTCACTGGTAAAAAAAAAAAAGGGCGGTTAAAAAGTTTATTTACTTACTTGATCCCAGTGCCCATGTCCCGACGAGTAGGCGGTAATGCGCATGTGAGGCAAATGCCACGCGCACATTAGACCTCCCCATAGGAAAGCATTGAATCAATCTGATGTTGGGAGTCCTCGTGCAGAGCGTAAGGATGTCAAGCATCAGACACCGGACCAAAGGTCTGGTTCGATTCAGAAAGCTCTCTAGTGGCTGTCTGGTAGACTGTGGGCAGACTTAGTGCTGCAATGTAAACATTGCAGTTTCTCTTTTGCACTAGGTGAAAGAGAAAAAGCCATTTTACTTTTCTTTTCTCCCATGCAGCGCTGTTTTTCAGGCTGCTGTCCCGCCTACCATATGAAAGCATTAGGAGGCTAGTGCACATGTGCATTAAAACACTGTGTTGTGCTAATCAGAGGATTTCTATGAGTAATAAATTGCAACGGTTTACTTGCCTAGTCCTCCGGAAATGTCTATAGTGGCTGTCAGAATGACAGACACTACAGGCATTTAAACCCTGCACTGTAAACATTACCAGGTTAAAACTACAGGGACATGGCACCCAGATCACTTCAGTGAGATGACATGGTCTGAGTGCCTTCAGAGTCCCTTTAAAAGGGGGGCTGTTTATCAGCTTTAAATGGATAAAGGAGGTGATGAGTGATGAAGTAAATACAAGTTTATGGGGAAAATATTGTGCACAATGAATATCTGATCTATAACTACCAGTAACTAAAGAAGGAGCAAAAACATTTCATAGAAAATATTAAATTTGGCTGTTTTATTTGATTGGCAAAAATAAAATGCATTGCGTTATATTATACCAGCTGGCTGTCATCTTATGTACAAATCAGGGACATGGCCAAAATTTCTGTTGTCTAATGTTATTAACGAAGTATACTGTGGCACATGTTTTAATGTCAAAACATTATTTTGAGCCTCTCTTAGTACCTACACAACCCACCCTTAAAAATATTCTCAATTTATTTCAGTTAGTCACTCTGAATTGTTTGTCTGCTGTATCTGACTAGCTAGATTTGAGCTACTTTCTATCTCTTTTCATCTGTGTTTCTAGAATTTTGAATGTAATGCTAGTCCTAATTGCTCCTCTCTTTTAGGAGACAGAGCAGTCCTCATTCTCTGCTGGAAAGACACGCTGCAGCACACCTCAGAGATGGACTCTGCTTCACACCTCCTTGCCCAGGCTCCACCCCCTTCTCAACAATCCACACTGATATCCCATCTAAGTCCTTCTCCACAATCTATAGACCAGGACTTCAGTAAATCCACTACTTCACCTCAACCTGCCTTTCAACATTCTCCATCTCCTGGTGACTCCTCATCCTCATCAGATTCCCATACTACTGCTAATTCCATTCCTCAAGTGAACTGCATCTCAATTGGGTCACCTTCCAAGACTTCTCCTATTGCTCGAGTTAGCTCTCCAACAACCTCTCTTCCTCTCTCCTCTCCTCCACTTTCCCCTTCTCCTGTTTCACTCTGCCCTCTTCCAGAGAATATGTCACCTCAAAGTGTTGCTATTTTTCATCCTACTCTTATTCTAAGTCCTCATTCTATAGCTCAGTCTCCCCCTCCACCGTCTGTCTCTTCTCCCTCTGCTTCTGCTTCTCTTTCACCGCCATCAGCCTCTCAATGTCCACCTGCCGACTCTCCTGCTCCATCTACCACATCTGAATCTGTTTCCCCATCTGTCCCAGCCATCTCATCCTCCCCCCAAAACCTTGAGACATCTCCTTTCTTGTGTCTCCCTCCAGCATCCCCCTCCCCTCCTCCATCTTCCCTATCTCCCTCTCGGGCTTCTCCTTCTCCTCCTCCTACCTCTCCCCCTGTCTCAGCATCTCTCCTTGGCCTTTCTTTTGCTGATGAAGAACTGGATCTTCAACGTCATTCCAATGGATTTGCTGATAGCACAACATCCAAGTCCAGACAGTTCCCATGTACAATTTGTGGAAAGCAGTTTAGATTTATCAGTATTCTCTCCTTACATGCAAGCACACACAGAGTGAGAGGGCCTCTTGCACAGGGCAGAGGAGTCACCAAGTCTTTCTTTGAGTCTAATTCCCAGAGGCCTTTACCCCTAGGGCACCAACATCAAAAAGAACCAAGCTCCCCCATGATCACAGACCACACTCCAGAAGACACACATGAACCAGTCCCTCTGTTGTCTATTCCTGCTCCTCTTCCTCCACTTCGTCACCCTTGTCCTTTCTGCAAGGGTAAATTTCGCAAGGCAGCTGAACTAGAGCGTCACCTCCGAATACTTCACAGGCCTTACAAGTGTCACTTATGTGATTTTGCTGCTTCCCAGGAGGGTGAACTAGTGGGACATGTTGAAAGAAGACATGCTGCCCCCCAGAGACCCAAAATTGCTGCACCTCTGCCAACTCCAGTCCCCACTCAAGCTACACCTCCTGCTGAGTTCAAGTGTGAGATCTGTTCCCAGAGTTTCACACAGTCCTGGTTCCTGAAAGGCCACATGCGCAAGCATAAGGACTCTTTTGATCACAGATGCTCAGTATGTGGACGATGCTTCAAGGAATCCTGGTTCCTAAAGAACCATATGAAGGTTCATTTAGGCAAGATAAAGACTGTAGCAGGGCCAGAGCCCCCTGGGCATCAGCCAGGTCAATCTCCACATGCCACCACCTCAAATTCTCCATCTTCCTCCTCCTCCAGGCTCCTTGGATATCAGAGTTTTTATTCTGGTCTTCTTTTGAGGCTGCCACCACCTGGAGATGCCACCTGTTCACAGATGCTCCAGGCCACAGCAAGAGCAGTGCAGGGAGGAGAGGGAGACCATGATGTAGCAGGCTCTGCTGGAAGAGGACAGTCTATGAGTTCAGCTATAGGAGATGGAGCTGCAGCCAAGGCCATGCTTTCCCAGGGTTCTAGTGGCATTGTACTAAAAAATGTTGGGTACCCAGGTAAGAAAAGGTTAATAAATATTATTTTTGGGGGAGGGTAACATTTTCCTCAGAATGTATAGAGTAAGTATTTTCCTTGTGAATACCACAAGGTATAAAGGTTCATCATAATACATATAGAAGAATAAACAGGGTAAAAGTTAAAGTTAGTTATTAGTCACTATCAATTTTTACTGTTTTTATTCTTAAAAGCCCAATTCATACACATGAAAGAAACACAGAAGACATATATTTATAGTTGGCACTATCTCTTTTCATTAATTGATTTGTTATAGAAGAGGGAGCTATACTGCAATTTCTCAGTAGTCACCCATTCATTCCACAGATAAGAATGGATGGGGTATCAACTCATCACAGGCAGAGAGACCACGTGGAGCAACTGGTAGAGATTGTCCCTTCTGTGCCAAGTCTTTCCGTTCCTCCCACCACCTGAAGGTGCATCTTCGAGTTCACACAGGTTAGAGGTTTCAACATGACCATACAGATTTTTTTTAGTTATCTGCTCCCATTAATTTGTTTATTTTATTCCATTGTTTTGTAGGTGTTTTAATAACATTATCTCGGCAGCGTGTTTACAAAGAGTATTGTTTTACTAGTTGGCCCCTTAAAAGCAGTGTAAGGAATTAAGTGAGCTTGATGGGGTTGATGTTCAGGAATGTGGGAACCATCAGAGGGGAGGATTCATACTTTTACCCTAGTCCTGTTAGATTTGTGTTTGTCTTTTTGTTAGGACCAGTCGGATTGAGCATTCTCTTGACTCAACAGAAATGGTAATCTCTCTGGTGTTGTAATAGCTGGTCCAGGGAACTCCTAGACCACCATTAAGACATTTTCCCCTACCATAGTGACCAGAAGATGAAAAAATATAGAGAGGTTATTCTCTGATATAACAAATTTCAGTATTGATTTACCCCAAATACTGATTGAGAGGGCTAATTATCAAGCATTTTGGCTAAGCATTATGTCCAAGGCACTCCACTTTTCTTATTTGTTTTCAAACCGCACTAACCATGCATTGGGTAGAGATGAGAGGACGACTTAATGATGGATCGACATCATACAAGCATGTCTTGGGTGTTTTGTTATTTTTTTGTATTGTTTTTGTTACACTGACTTTGAAAGGGTTTGGTTTCTTTTAATTGAGGGATTGCATGTATGGTTCCTGTAACCGGGATTTCCACTAGAAAAGCAGGCATTTTTTCATCTGAGAATCCACTACACTATTATTACTTATAAAGCGCCAACAAATTCAGCAGCGCTGTACAATGGGTTATGGAATTGATAAAGGATCATGGCTCCTAAACTTCTCTAGGAATGTTTTTCTTCTACTTGTTCATTTTTATTTTCCTTAGGGTATTTCTACTGAATCACATTTTGAATTAAATATGCATTACTGCATGAAAATGATTGCAATGATTGCTATCTAGCAAATTAACCTGAATTAATTTACGCCTGCCTATTTACACCTAAGCAGCTGACTGTACACATTTTCCATATGGACGAAAGGGGTTTATTGGGCAAAATGGAATCCCGCCACTTCAGTTGCCTACCACTTCCTTTTGAAACAGATGTGCTGGTGTTTTTTGTAGTGCTATAAATATTATATTTGTATAAAAGACATGTGAACATTTTATTAAAGGGACACTATAGTCACCAGAACAACTACAGCTTATTGTATTTGTTCTGGTGCATATAATCAGTCCCTTTAGGCTTTTTGAAGTAAATACTGTATTTTCAGAGAAAATGCAGTGTTTACATTACAGCCTAGGGATACCTCCACTAGCCACTCCTCAGATGACTGATAGAGGTGCTTCCTGAGACACTGAACATTCCTCATAGAGATGCATTGATTAAATGCAATTCTATGATGAGATCCAGATTGGCCAGCGCTGTGTTTGGCTTGTGCTAACTCTGCTCCTGATGTGCCTCCTTAACAATCTCAGCCAGTGAAATGCTTTCCTATGAGAAAGCAATATGATTAGCTCAGATCATCACTCCTGATGTCAGTCAAGCAGGCAGATCAGGGGCGGAGCCAGCAGCAACTGAAATAAAAGTAAAAATGTACTATTTTTAAGGGTATAAGGGGAGGGCAGGTGGGCTAGTTGGTGTATTTAACACTATAGGGTGAGGAATACATGTTTGTGTTCCTGACCCTATAGTGTTCATTTAAAAATACACAACATAAAATGCAACAAATAAAAAAAACTAAATGAAACAATGCAGACAATATGTTTTTGTATCTGGCAGATATGTAATATAATGTTTTATTATTACGGGCCCATGGGTGGGATCCGGGTGTATTATAAATATGATAAAATTAGCCAGGGGCAAGTTTTACCAGTCTCTTACCGCCCCCATAGTTCCAGTCCGTCTTGCATCTATAAAGGCTGGGTAGGTATTCCTCTTCCTATGTAAAGAATCCACAGGAAACACGATTGTGCTAAAAGCCGATATAATTGAAAATTAGATATCCACCCGTGCAGGAGATGGTCAGCCAACATTCACTTTTTTATATACTGATTTACACAAAACCAATATACACAAATAATGATAAATTAATTATATAATATCTTTCTTGGGATTAAATATGCCATTTCATAAAATGTATGAATTTCATGTTACTTTATATTTAACTCATCCCTCCCCTTTCCCCTCAAGTTGATAATTATTAGTTCTTTGTAAAAGAAAAATCTAATATGCACAGAAATAAATACCAAAAGTAAAAATCTAATTTAATTGAAATGAAGACAATATTCATGATGATTTCTTGCTCTATGCTCTCTAAGATGCAGTTTAGGTGAGTGGAGAGAGCATCCTTTTAGCTATGTGATATTTGTTTCCATTTCTCACATTTCTGTTTGTCTCTATTATTATTATTTTTTTTTAATGTAATCACTCATTTCTAGCATGGATACCCCAATTCCTTATCTATCATTAATATATAGTCTCTAGCTTTGCCTTTTTCTTACAGTGTTTCATTTTCTTTTCTGCCCAGGTGAGCGCCCCTATAAATGTCCTCACTGCTCCTATGCTGGAACCCAGTCTGGTTCCCTCAAATACCACCTACAGCGTCATCACCGGGACTCCAAACTCTCTGCTGGTGCCCCATTGAGGGGTAAAACTGTTCAACCAAGTGCTTCACAACAACAGAGACTCTTGCCTTCAGTTTCTGCTGCGTGGGGTAACTCTTGTGCAGATATGGCGCCTACATGCGAGGATGGAGCCTCACTGCCTCTTCGTCTGCACCTGAATGACGGCCAAGGAGCCAGTGCATTTCCTCGTGTGGTTGGGAGAGGAATCCAGAGAAGAAGAAGTCCCTCACATCAACCAACTAATGGAAGACCTGATCATGAACCACTGGATTTGTCCCAAGGAAACCCCTTCCACCGCTGCATGTACTGTCCTTTTGTCACCTCTGTAGGGGAACTGATGAGCCTCCATCTTCAAGTCCATCATGGAAGGAGATCTCGCAGGAAGGGGGGATACATTAGGGGCCGGCCCCGGCCTGTACACTCTCCTCAAGCCCAAGGCCCAAGTCTGAGAGACAGCCCTGGACAGTGTGAAAGCACAGAATGATTTGATACACTACTTGGCAGTTGGTGTTTGATATGCCCTCATGACTGCCTACTATCCATGTTTCCCATGATGAGATAAGATGAGACTGTAAGCATGAGAATGAAAGAGTAAGAAAACTAGCAAAAACTGAGGCAGCTAGGGATGTGGGACAACTTGGAATGGGGGAAGGTGAGATTGCTAGGGAAGGGAGTGTGTGGGTGCGTGAACTAAGTGACAGAGACAGCTAGGTTGGAAGAAAAGAAGAGAGTGGTACAGTTTGAAAAGAAACCAAGATACACAAGCTGAGTTTGAGTGGATTAGATGCCTACCGAGGGTAAAAGACAGTCAGTGAAACTCTTTTCCTGGGACAGCTAGTGGCAAATAATACATTAGCAATACCAGAAACATAATAAAAGTTTTCTGTTTGAGGTCAAACAGACAGCTTTTGATAGTATTAGGTCTTGGCTTAATGGTTTTGAAAGAGTTATGGATCAAAGAGTGCTAGTGATGAAACCATATAAAAAGTGTTAAGAGGCAATATCACAGAGCTCACTTTTCAGAAATCAGAATGACTGATTGCAACATATCAGAGTTTTACGTCAAAAGAAAGAGCTATGAATAAGTTCACAGACTATTAACGTTAGATTGAGAGACACTAGATCTAGGGAAAAAGAGAAAGCTAGTCAAAAAGTTAGATAACTTAGTGAATATGATCTTTTTTTTGTGCCAGATACTTCTCCTTGTTTCTGGTTAATGCCGAAACTTTATTTTTGATAATCTGATTCGGAACGTTCTTCAGATCCATCTACAGGTAGATGTCCTTTCTACATATTCACCCCGTGTTCCCATTTACAACCTGTTTAGGTTTCAGCTCAGAAAAACTACATTTCCACATTTAGAGATTTCTATATTTTTTTTTATTCTTTTCTTGTAGAAAATAAAAAGATAAATAAAAAAAATCAAATCAAAAGATTTTGTTTGAGCGTTAAAAAGACGAACTAAAATAGGTGTATGTTTCAAATTAAATTAGAAGCAATGTGATTCTTGCACAAACATTACAACGTCATACACAGTATTAAAATGGTGGTACACAATGAGATCAATTAATGCAAACAGTGCCTTAGAGATGGGCTTGGAGACAGATTTAACACATTAGACTTGCTACGACTCTATGCAAGATTTGAGCAATGGAGCAGTTTTTTGTAGAACCATTAGAGAGAGCTATGGTTTACAAACAGCATATTCTTCTTATAATAATGAAAATGTCTTAAGGCAGCACCGGTCCATTATCTGCCTATAGATGACTGTAAATATCAAGCATTTAGGTACCAAATTCACATTTTCCAACAGTTTAGGGGAAGGGAAGAAGTGAGAGTGTTCAAGATTATTCAGTTCAAAATGTTATTTGTAAGGAGTTATTTTATCTTAGAAACCTCTGTATAGTAAAATAATTTAGAGTATATACTAGTTTACATGAGCTACATTATGTTGACATTATCATGAAGTTGCATAGTGGCAAATATTGTCAGGTGCCTTGCTAATAGTAGGGTATTTGTGTATTTGTATTTATCTGTCACTACTACTGTATGTGACAAAAATGGTCTTCTTTTATGCTAATATTTCAGAATGGTCTGAAATATCGCAAATCAACAGATAACATCTAATGTCTAAAATATGTTATCTCCAATATCTGAAGGCCATTATAAAATTTAAATAAAAGGTACAATTTTATACATTTACATATTGATTCTTTGCACCTCTGAATACCAGTCTATACAAAAAAAAAAATGTTTTATCCTACATTTATGTGGTAGGTATGATTCCCGTATTTCAAATAAACGCAATGCTAATTTTTTTTTAAACAAAGCGTATTTGGTAGTGAAGGGGTAACAAAAACATGCATGGGTTGAAAATACACATTTTCAATGAGTTATAGTGAACTATAAGAAATTTTAATGTTTTACTTGTTAACCATTTAAGGACAGAAGCACTTGTCCAACTTCTGTACCAAAAACAAAACGTAAAATTTGTGCTATATGTTTGATCCACCATAATTTAAGCCATGTAAGTGCCCCATGCATATCATATATTGTTTTTGAAAGGACAGAAAGGGCTTCCTTTTAATATCCTATGCGTATACCTACAACAACATTAAGTGTAAATAAAATGTTAAAAAATGGAAGGGTGGGGGACACTTTATTTTCACATTTTTGCTGATAGAAATTCAGCCTGAGGCCACTAAATAAGGCCATAGCTGCAAAAGAGTGGATTTAAAGGAACACTATAGGGTCAGGAACACAGACGTATAGTGTTTAATCCACCTTAGAAAAGGTGAAAACTCACCTTATTTCCAGCACCGCGCAGGTCTGCCGATGCTGGCCCTGCCCCCGATCTGCCTCCTTGGTGACATCAGAATTGCCGATTTTTAGCCATAGGGAAAGCACTGGATTGGCTGAAATCGGCAAAGAGATGGGGCCAAATGCATTTTTAGCCAATCAGCACCTCCTCATAGAGATTCATTGAATCAATGCATCTCTATGAGAAAAATTCAGCGTCTCCATGAAGAGCATGTAGACGCTGAACGGCAGTGCTGTCTACTGTGCAGCACCTCCAGTAGCCATCTGAGGAGTAGCCACTTGGAGGTGTCCATGGGGGGAATGTAAACACTGCCTTTTCTCTGAAAAGTGTTTAAAAGGCAGTGTTCACATTAAAATGCCTGCAGGGAATGATTATACTCACCAGAACAACTACATTAAAGGACCACTATAGGCACCCAGACCACTTCAACTCAATGAAGTGGTCTGGGTGCCAGGTCCCTCTAGTTTTAAAAAACTGCTATGTTTCACTGAGGGTTAATCCAGCCTCTAGTGGCTGTCTTACTGACAGCCGCTAGAGGCGCTTCTGCTTGCCTATGGGCGGTTTGAATGCACATTCGGAGCTGACGTCAGCAGAGGGAGGAGAGTTCCCCAGCGCTGAGGCAGCCCGGCGTTGGAGAAAGGCAAGTGTCTGAAGGGGTTTTAACCCCTTCAGCCCAGCGGGTGGGGGGGACTTAATGACCCTATAGTGCCAGAAAAACAAGATTGTTTTCCTGGCACTATAGTAGTCCTTTAAGCTGTAGTTGTCCTGGTGACTATAGTGTCCCTTTAACCCTGCTAATCCCTAAACATTAGGACTTGCTTCATCATACTGTAGTTTAAGCCCACCTTGTGTAGGACAGGGTTATGGTATACATCATCAATGTTTTGTGTGTGTATATATATATATATATGTATAAATATATTTATATATTTTTGTATTCTTTGCACCTCTGAATATCATTAATATGCCTATATATAGTGATTATACTCGCCATTGTTGTTCTGGCGAGTATAATCATTATATGCAGGCATATTAATGCAAACACTGCCTTTTCAGAGAACAGGACCAGCACAGCGCTGGAAATAAGGTGAGTTTTAAATTCCTTTTAGGGGGCTAAGGGGGGGGGGGGGGGGGCAGGCCACCTAAATGGTGGGTTTTAGAATACATGTTCCTGACCCTATAGTGTTCCTTTAACATTGTATTGACTCTCTCTCATATATATATATATATATATATATATATATATATATTTTATAGAGAGAGAGAGAGTCAATACAATGTTAAACAGAAATCTGCACACCAGTCAAGACTTGCTTTTCCCACAGAAATCACAAATATGCAGTGATGTTACTACCGCAAAGGATTCTGGGTGGGCATATGCAAATTAGTTTAACAAAGTCCACTGTGAGTGGTTTACTGACTTTGCATCTTTTCCGAAGTTGTGTTTCAAAGCTATTGTATACAGCAAACAGACTCAAAGGAATCCATGTTTAAAATGGAATGAGGCAAAAATGTGATTCTTTGTTAAACTAATTTGCATATGCCCACCCATAATCCTTTGCGGTAGTAACATCACTGCCGGTTTGTGATTTCTGTGGGAAAAGCAAGTCTTATGGCTTGACTGGTGTGCAGATTTTTGTTTAACATTGTATTAACTATCCACAAACTTCAGGTGGAAGGGGTTTTCAATCACAGTCTTTCCCCACCATAACCTATTTGGAGGGGATGCACACAAACACACACACACACACACACACACTCTTCAGCAAAAGAAAAACCTGTATAAATATTTTAAAACTAAATTCATTCATAAATTGAGAGATGAATACAAGTTACCTTTGACCTCTACAAATATGCTTGTACAGCCAATTCTTGTCTCACGTGCACATTGTGTGGTAGACTTTTGTGGGGAGCGGATAAACTGTTCCAACACCATAGCCGAGGAAGCAGGATTTGTTGCTGTACGAGGTCTCCCGGATCTTCCTTTGTGCACATTACACACGGAACCATGGGTTTCAAGCTTATCTCGAATTCGTGAAATTGTCAGGCATATTGGAGGTTCTGTTGCAAACTCACACCTCCATTGTCGTTGAACTTGAAATTTGAAATACCACTTTAAAATGGTTTTACGTTCTAAAAAAGACCACCATTCCTCTGCCATTTTGTTTGACTGTACTGGTCTACACCTGTGAAAGTGTGTATACATTTTTCTGGCTAGCTCTGTATATATATACACACACACACACACACACACGGTATATGTCTTCAGTGTGTATGTATTTGTGTATACACACACACACACACACACACACACAGTATACTTCATTAATGTTGTGTGTGTGTATATATATATATATGTATAAGTATATATACATATATATATACACAAACACACACACAATACAATCATTTTCCTACCCCTTGTTGTACAGTTTAATTTAAAATGAGGGGAGAATGGACAAAGTTCAGATGGACCAAGTTTAAAAGGACATATTCTTTGTGGGGGGTGTGGCCACGCGTGAGGCTGTTCTTTGAAATGGATCTTATTTACGTAGACTGATTTGTATATACATATTTTAAATACACATTACCGTGAGTATTATTTCTGAAGAGCTCTGCAAACACACCAACAATATGGAGGGATAGATAGATTTGGGCCCAAATCTTTGTCAAATATTTTATAAATATAGTTTAGAGGCCTGTATAAAAGTCCTGTATTAAAAGTGATGTGAAGTATGTACTAGCTTTTCTATATTAGAGAATTTGCTCTTGGGCATTGACAAGTTTCATGTATATAAACCTGCACATAAACCAGTATCAACTGTATCAACTGCACTACAGAGTGTTTATAGGGGCAGGTTTGTGTTTTGCAGATTGCTATTTCTCTCAGTCAAGAGATGATCCAAAGACTGTTTATTTCATGTTGTGCAAAATACAGGATTCATTTTAAGTAACTGCACAGAAACACAGTATTGAGATTGTAACGGATCCCAATACTCCAGTTGAGTATATCCGCAAAGAATCTCCCAAGTCCCCAGCGCAGTACTGATTACAGTAGTCAATATAGCTTCCAATCACCCAAACATTAGCCTAGACTTAATAAAGGGGTAAAACGATCTGTTTAATCCAGGCTCAATGGCCTGCTTTTATACAATACAGGGACACAGTACACACGCCCATGACACTCCCATAAGCACACCCACAAAATGTCCCCTAAATGTCATGTCACCATGACTTAGCATAAAATGACAAATTATAGAAAACACACAAAAATACATAATCGCATAGAGGAACCCCCATAGTGTATACATCCACGGATAGCCTGAATCTGACCGCCCAAGTTGTCCAAATAGCACTCAGATCCTACAAATACAGCCAAATCGCCACCGGGGTAAAGTTTTGACTGACCGCTCACGAGACGCCTGCCCAAAAATAGCTTCATAGTTTTAGAGGTAGCGGTTGGTTATGTTCGGGAGTTCCAAAATGTAGAATATTGCATATTCTATGTTTCTATTGATTATATATGGATGTCTGGATTGGCATACATAACAGAGGGTATCAATAATTCACAAGGTTTTCTTGTATAAGAGCTCTGGAATTGTAAGTTGGGGGTTTTGTCCTTATATGGCTATTAAGGACAGTATGGGCACTTCTACATAATAACTGAACAAAGGGACACGAGGTCTCTTGGCTCTCTGGTCTCTTGTCTCTCTCGATGTAAGGATGTAACTCTCCCATCAGAAGTCCAGCAATTACCATCTGCTGTTGAACATCTATTATCCTGTAACATCCTTTGTTGTTTTATTATGTATCAGTAACTAAGAATAAACCTGAAGAAACCGTAAGCCAGATTGCGTATTAGTACTTTTAATTAATATAGACATATATTAATGTCGCGAGCATTTGGCCCGAGACTATATATACAAAAGACGTATATATATCAATCAACCAGAAGAAATTAAGAAGATTTAACATTGATGAACCAAGCCAGATATTACACAAAACGAACGTAAAAGGAGAACGGTTCCCCTGGCTCATTGGTAGCGTGTGTTTGTGAGGTCCATACGAACAAACCTACCGAACAGCACTATCCTGGCTTGCTGCAAAAGGAAGCAGGCGTTTGCGTTGTTTCACCGGTGTTCGCGCCGCCGCGTGTCCGTCTTGGAGTTCCAGACACTCGACAACCAAGTCCCGCTACCTGCTTTGGTGTGACAAGATGCCCACCGTTTTCTCCACCACGTGTTGTTCGGTTATACGAACGGCGGCCACACAGAGAGAGCACTTAGTTCTTGCGGTTTTCTTTGTACTTAATAAGCCAGGGGGTGGTCGGTGTTCGGTAATTTATAATCCCGAATGTGAGGAAGGCATGAAACAAAGTTTCAAACGGGTTCCCGAACGGAGGAGAACAGCTCCTGGTAAGGCAAAATAAGGGTTTTGTCACAGGGATTAAGAAGTTGAAGACTGAACCGCCAAAGGTCATAAATATATATATATATATATATATATATATATATATA
Source organism: Pelobates fuscus (assembly GCF_036172605.1). Classification (NCBI taxonomy): domain Eukaryota; kingdom Metazoa; phylum Chordata; class Amphibia; order Anura; family Pelobatidae; genus Pelobates; species Pelobates fuscus. Next base: position 179,086,631 of record NC_086321.1, on the reverse strand, counting down.
AGGGTGATAAAACATCAATCCAATTGTACCCCAAAACAAGGACAGAAGGTGCCTGCAGCAAGTGTGTTAAAAAATGATAAGCTTAGAGTCATGTCTACAAATGCTCGCAGTTTAGGGAATAAGATCCATGAACTTGTGGCAATAATGGCAACTGATAGTGTAGATTTAGTCGCTGTTACTGAGACATGGTATAATGAGAAAAATGACTGGGACATAGCAATACCAGGGTACTCTTTATATAGAAAAGACAGGGAAGGCAAGAAAGGGGGAGGGGTGGCCCTGTATGTAAAGAATAGCATAAAATCTAGCCTAATAAAGGTTAGTGAGGCGAACATAGAGTCAGTTTGGGTTATGTTAGAATTTGGTAATCACACAGTAACTCGTGTAGGTGTGATTTATAGGCCAACAGGACAAATTGAAGAGTTAGATAATCTACTAGTTGAAGAAATAGCTAAAATGACAATGAAGGGGGAAGTTATCATCATGGGTGACTTTAATCTTCCTGATGTAAATTGGAAAACAAAAATAGCTACTTGTGCCAGGAGCACACATATTCTAAACTCCCTACTGGGATTGTCTCTAAAACAAGTCGTTGAGGAGCCAACTCGTAAAGAGGCCATACTAGACTTAGTGTTAACAAATGGAGATTTGGTATCAGATATTACTGTAGGTGAAAGTTTAGGATCCAGTGATCATCAGTCAGTGTGGTTTAATATAAGAACAGTGACTGAGTCACACCACACAAAAACAAAAGTTTTAGACTTTAGAAAAACAGACTTTTCCAAAATTAGAATATGTGTAAAGGAGTCATTATCAGACTGGAGCAATTTAAATGGAGTCCAAAAGAAATGGGATTATTTAAAAGTTGCACTACTGAAGGCAACAGAAAATTGCATTAGGCTTGTCAGTAAAAGCAAAAAATTCAAGAAACCACTGTGGTACTCCACAGATGTAGCCAAAATAGTAAAAAACAAAAAGTTAGCATTTAGTAATTATAAAAAAACCCAGAGTGAGGAAGACAGAATGACCTATAAGATTAGGCAGAAAGAGGCTAAGCAAGTTATAAGAGCTTCCAAATCACACACAGAAGAGAAAATAGCACAGTCAGTAAAAAAGGGGGACAAAACCTTTTTTAGATGCATAAATGAGAAAAGAAAAGTAAAACAAGGATTAGTTAGATTAAAAACAAAAGAAGGAAGGTATGTAGATGAGGATAAAGGTCTAGCTGACTGCCTCAATTAATATTTTTGTTCGGTATTTACAGATGAAAATGAAGGAAAGGGACCTCAGTTAAGAAAAAGGATAAATGAGTCATTTATTACACGTGAGTTTACAGAGGAAGAGGTTCTATTTCAACTGTCAAAAGTAAAGACAAATAAGTCAATGGGACCTGATGGAATACACCCAAAGCTATTAAAAGAGCTTAGTGGTGTACTAGCAAAATCATTAACATATTTATTTAACCAATCATTGATAACAGGAGTAGTCCCAGAAGATTGGAAGTTAGCGAATGTTGTGCCCATTCACAAGAAAGGTAATAGGGAGGAGTCGGGCAACTATAGGCCAGTAAGCCTAACTTCAGTAGTGGGGAAAGTGATGGAAACCATGTTAAAGGATAGGATTGTTGAACATCTAAAAACACATGGATTTCAAGATCAGAGACAACATGGGTTTACTTCAGGGAGATCATGCCAAACTAATCTTATTGATTTTTTGATTGGGTAACTAAAATTATAGATCAGGGTGGTGCAGTAGACATTGCTTACCTCGATTTCAGTAAGGCTTTTGACACTGTTGCACATAGAAGGCTTATCAACAAACTAGAATCTTTGAGTTTGGATTCCAATATTGTTGAATGGGTAAGGCAGTGGCTGAGTGACAGGCAACAGAGGGTTGTAGTCAATGGAGTATATTCGAAGCTTGGGCTTGTCACCAGTGGGGTACCTCAGGGATCTGTACTTGGACCCATTCTCTTTAATATTTTTATTAGTGATATTGCAGAAGGTCTTGATGGTAAGGTGTGTCTTTTTGCGGATGATACTAAGATATGTAACAGGGTTGATGTTCCAGGAGGGATAAGCCAAATGGAAAATGATTTAGGTAAACTAGAAAAATGGTCAGAGTTGTGGCAACTGACATTTAATGTGGATAAGTGCAAGATAATGCATCTTGGACGTAAAAACCCAAGGGCAGAGTACAGAATATTTGATAGAGTCCTAACCTCAACATCTGAGGAAAGGGATTTAGGGGTGATTATTTCTGATGACTTAAAGGTATGCAGACAATGTAATAGAGCAGCAGGAAATGCTAGCAGAATGCTTGGTTGTATAGGGAGAGGTATTAGCAGTAGAAAGAGGGAAGTGCTCATGCCATTGTACAGAACACTGGTGAGACCTCACTTGGAGTACTGTACACAGTACTGGAGACCCTATCTTCAGAAGGATATTGATACCTTAGAGAGAGTTCAAAGAAGGGCTACTAAACTGGTTCATGGATTGCAGGATAAAACTTACCAGGAAAGGTTAAAGGATCTTAACATGTATAGCATGGAGGAAAGACGAGACAGGGGGGATATGATAGAAACATTTAAATACATAAAGGGAATCAACACAGTAAAGGAGGAGACTATATTTAAAAGAAGAAAAACTACCACAACAAGAGGACATAGTCTTAAATTAGAGGGACAAAGGTTTAAAAATAATATCAGGAAGTATTACTTTACTGAGAGGGTAGTGGATGCATGGAATAGCCTTCCAGCTGAAGTGGTAGAGGTTAAAACAGTAAAGGAGTTTAAGCATGCGTGGGATAGGCATAAGGCTATCCTAACTATAAGATAAGGCCAGGGACTAATGAAAGTATTTAGAAAACTGGGCAGACTAGATGGGCCGAATGGTTCTTATCTGCCGTCACATTCTATGTTTCTATGTTTCTATAAAACCAACTAGATCACGTTCTCAGAAAGTACTTTTTGCATTTCCGTGGTTTCATGCATTACCAGACTGTAACGGACTGTTTTGCACACAAGAGGTTAAAAACCGTTTAGGCAATATTCCCCTTTTCAGATGCAAAGACAGCTACTGCAATCACCCATCTCCCGAACTGCAAACACATGAACTCACCAATCTCCCGAACTGCAAACACATGAACTCACCAATCTCCCGAACTGCAAACACATGAACTCACCAATCTCCCGAACTGCAAACACATGAACTCACCAATCTCCCGAACTGCAAACACATGAATTCACCAATCTCCCGAACTGGAACCAGGGGAATGCTCCAAACTCCCGAACAGGAAACACACGAATGCTGTTAAACAGCCCAACAGGAAAAAACATACGAACAGTTTACACTCCTGGCAGTCGCACTGTAACAGCATACAATACAATTCCCTCCCAAGAACGAGACGACACTTCGTTTGAGGGTCAAGCAGAACTAATTTACTGGGGCTACCTGCCCGGCTTTTATGCAGGTCTCCCACCTGGTGGACACTCCCCTAGGGGACCAGATGGAAGACTGGGAAACATATTGGACATTGACCAATCACAAGCTTACAATCCCACAATCCCTCCTCTCTGTCCTGGAGATAATTGGGAAGTAATCCAATTATCTCCAAGGACAGAGGCAAAACTCCATTAACCACATGGCAGACAAAGGACAATAAAAGACATAAAATTACATACTGTTACATTTATCACATAGAACATACACATTCTACCTATCCCCAGATAGCTTAGATCTGAGCGCACATTATTACCGGATGGCGCTCAGATCACATACATAAAGTTCAATCGCCATGGAGCCAAAGTCTTTCATACAGTCTTTCAGTATACGGCTGGGCTCCATGGCATAGCTATATGGGGAAGCATGGTTTAAACAGTAAAGTACCGAATGGACCGTTGTTCGGATAACTAACTGCAGGTAGTAGAAGGGAGGTTGGCGGCTCAGCGGTGTTCGTGACTTAACAGTGCGCAGAAAGGCACGAACCAGCCTTTCTGCAGGGAAAAAGAACAGTGTTAAACATGGGGCCATAGTCCAGCGGCAGGAGGCGGGCGACCAGGCTCATCCAGTGGCCAGTGGCGAGGTTGGCTCCGCCACACAGACAATTGGTGAAAGTCATATCTACACGAATAGAAGGTTGCACCAAGGGAGACCTCAAAAGTGTTACCCTCCTAGAGCTAGCTAAATGTTAATATTGCCATTGTCACGGAAATATACACTAAATGACAGATCTACTATAACGACGTGATAACACAGATAAAAAATAAAAAGATTTGCATTTAAAAAAACAAAAACAACCCTTTGTCTGGCCAATGCATTCCAGCATATAGGTTTCAATAGGTATAAAGGTATAAATGAGTTTTACATATAAAAGAACAACAACAAACAAGACGCAAAACATTGTCAAGTTTCATTCATGTAACAATATAATCAACAAGAGGTGATGGAGACACATTGTAACTATGGATATACTAGCAGACATCTCCCACTGCAGTCTATTAAAGGCCTAATGACTCATGTTCGCGTAGGGCCAAAAATAATCATCTTTGATTAAATATTACTATACAACCAGGCACAAAGCATGAATTAGTAGATAACAACAATGCTACTACAAATGCAACAGTACGCACAATTTAGCAAATCACTACCAGTATTCCCAGATACAAATGAATTACTGTTTTTAGTCTTTTTTTCCCCTTTGACAAGGTTATTCAGGTCAGCAAATTCAAAACGAAGTTCACATTTTTGCAAAACATCTGAATTGCAAATGTTGTCCAAGTCCACTATACTGTATACATTTGTTGTTCATTTTGAATTCCAAACAATTCACATTTTAGTGAATAACTCTGTTAGTCACAAGCCTTAGAGCGGTCTATTTGTAGCAATTTTTTCACACTCACATACTGTTAAAGGAGTATTCTAAGGACCATAATGACTACAGCGTACCGCAGGATATAAAGTGTCTTGGGGCACAGCATTTCTAGCGAATGAGAAACTGTTTGAGCAGCTAGACAATAAATAAATACATGGGTCTCCTACATGCTAAGCCCTAGTCCCTCATTTCCCACTTGGCTAATTCGGAGTGGATGTCCGCATTAGCCGATGCAGCCTCAGGAAACATGATAGACTGAGGTTGGAATAAATACTACGAGCCAGGAAGCTTAAGTGGTCTATGTAAATTTGTTTCCAAATTTTAGTTTACCTTTTATTTTACCTAATGTTTTTAAATTACAGTTAATAAAGCTAAGAACACTTCAGAGTATGGTCCTGTCCAGATTAGCAATATAAGGATTTGCTTATTTATTTTTTTCGTTGAAAATTAAATTTTCTCTAAAAGGAATTCCATATTTAGGTTATATGTTGTACATAAACTGATAAGCCACAACATTAAAACCCAATATCATATAGGACCATCTTGAGCTGCCAAACCGCAACCACAAGATGTCTGAACGGGACGTTAATGGTATTATTGTGAACCACAAGACCTCTGAACTGTCGTGTGGTATCTGCCACCAAGACATTAGCAGCAGATCCTGCTGGCTCAATGGATTGGACTTGTTTTCCAGCACATCCCACAGATGCAGCTCTTGAGGAATTTAGAGGCCAAGGCAACACCTTGAACTTTTTTATCACGTTCCTCAAACTATTTCTGAACAATTTTTGCAGTGTGCAATGCATTATCCTGCTGAAAGAGGACACTAGCATCGGGAACACCATTGCAATGAAATGATGCATGGTCTGTAACAATCTCTAGGTAGGTGGTACATGTCACAGTAACATCCACATGAATGCCAGGACCCAAGGTTTAACCGGGTGCGAAAACTGATCCCACTCTGACTCCCTCCTCTCTTCCTCCCGCGCGACTCCTGGTGGTTGCTGGAAGGAAGTTGCCGGGGCAGTCACTTCCTCCCAGTGTCTGATTTCATCTCAGGGGGCCTGGTCGCACTGTTAAAGCGCTGCAGCGCTGACCGGGCCCCCTGGAAATCCATAGCCATCTGGTGGCCCTAACAGCATGGGCCACTCGATGGGCCCCTTCACGTGCGGCCCCGGCAGTTTTACTGCGCGGGCCGGGGGCCGTAACACATGGCGGCCGACACCCGGTCGCAGGGGCCCGCAGGGCAGCCGGGCCCCCTGGAGTGACAGGTCCGATCGCAGCTGCAACCTCTGTATGTACACCACTGATGACACCCC